>NC_137071.1:131475197-131518468 GCF_951640355.1 Cnephaeus nilssonii | reverse complement strand
TAATTAGCATATTACCCTTTTGTTAGTATAGATTCTCCATACGAACAACTGTAAACCTATCTTTGCCACACCCTGTATTTCTTAATATAAATCACGGTATCAGCCCTGGCTGGTTTTCTCAGTGGTTAGAGCATCAGCCCTCGGACCGAAGGGTCACAGTTTTGATTCCCGGTCAAGAGCATGTACCTCCGTTGCATGTCGATCCCCGGCCCCAGTCAGGGCACATGCAGGAGGCAGCCAATCAATGTGTCTCTCTCGCATCGATGCTTCTCTCTCTCTCTCCCTCCCTCCCTCCCTTCCACTTTCTAAAATTCAATGGAAAAAAATATCCTCAGGTGAGGATTAAAAAAAAATCACAATATCACAGCAAGTCTCCCTTGGATTCTACCAGGGGTGGGTGAGTCATCAGAGACTACTAGGAAAGACCATCCCTAGCATCCCAACACGCACACCTCACGTTTCTCTCGACCCTGGGTCACCAAGCCCTTGTCCCTCACGAGAAATGCCTGTCATTTTAGCTCCCTGTGCTTTCAGGAATCTCCCGCATTCTCTCCACTTCTCTCCACTGGTCATTTATGGCATAAAAAAAAAAACACCACACACACACACACACCAAAAAAAAAAAAAACAGCCATCACAACACATTTCCTCTTCTTGCTTTTCCAGAAAGAAACCTAAGTGCGGTATCCTTCCCCACTTTTAATCACGGCTTGACAAAGATGGAAAGTTAAGTCATGTCATTGCCTTTGTGTTTTGTAGGTTTTTTTTCTCACTATTTTGGAAAAAGGAATAGTTCAATGGATACAATGTGGGTTTCCACCAAACCCCACACATCTCGAGCGATGATGGCAACCATGTGTCATTCCTGAGAACATGCACCTCGTTTGTTTCAGGGGAAATTCCGAGCGGCTCAGCGTGGACGTGGAGTGAGCAGAGTGCCGACCGCGTGGCTGGGGACAGAGAGCCGTTTGCAGGGATCGCAAAGCAGAGAGACGTGGTTTGTAAGAATTTAAGATGCAGGTGACAATGGGAATACTTGAAGCAACGTTGCCTTCCCAACGCGCTCCAGTCGTAAAACATCTGTGTTCGAAGGGGAAGGCTGGGGTGCCTGGAGGCGCCTTCTGCCGGATGGTTCCCGGAGGGCCAGCCTGCGGCCCTCTGAGCGGAGGCCCGGTGGGGCCGCAACTCCCCCCTGGGTGCCCACCCCCTGCGGACTGAAGGGTCCCGGGTTCGATTCCTGTCAAGGGCACGTACCTCAGTGGCAGGCTCCTCCCCAGCCCGGGCCGTGGTCGGGGTGCATGTGGGAGGCAACCCATCAATGTCTCTCTCTCACATTGATGTTTCTCTCTCTGTCTCTCCCCCTCCCTTCCTCTCTCTCTAAAAATCAATGGAAAAATATCCTCGGATGAGGATTGAAAAAGAAAAGCGAGAGAGAATAGAGCCAGATGGAAGCATCGGTGGGACAGGGTGGCAGAGAAATGACCACGGAGGGGGTTGTGCTTGGCCACAAAGTCTGGTGTGGAGGTCCCACCTGCCCCGCTCAGGCCAGACCTGGGTGCCAGCCCACAGCGGCGCAGGCACTTGCATCTCAAAGGTGGTCCAGCAAATCTCTCCCAAACCCCAAACACGCACAACATTGAATTTCCCTTTTTTAAAACTCGCCCGAGGGTATTTTCCCATTGATCTTTTAGGGAGAGTGGAAGGGAGAGGGAGAGACAGAGAGAAACATCGATGTGAGAGAGACACAGTGATGGCTTGCCTCCTGCATGCGCCCCCACCAGGGCCCAGGCCGGGGAGGAGCCAGGGAGGTACATGCCCTTGACTGGAATCAAACCCGGGACCCTTTGGTCCGCAGGCTGAAGCTCTATCCACTGAGCCACACCGGCCAGGGCGACATTGGTTTTTCCCATAAAACCTGTGATGTGAGCAGGACTTGGCGGAGACAACCATCTCAGTTCCAATGGGTGTCAGCTGAGGCGGCTCAAAGGCTGGAGTTGGAATCACCCCTCGACCCCCGCGGACAGCTGGGTGTCATCTGAGGCTGTCGCCTGGGCTCTCAGCAATCGGGTGACATCGCACCCACTTGTCCAGGTGGTCCCAAAGTCTGCCCAAGATCAAGAGCAGCAACTCTCTTGAGGGCAGACACATCGCAAGTTGTCCACCCCCCTTGATTTTACACCCTGTTGGCCAGAACTTGGTCACGTGGCCATATCGAACTGGGGAGCATAGAGCTTATTCTGGCCAACCACGTGTTCACTGGAAAACCACCCCTCAGCTTCTCTCAGTCTCACCCCCGCCCCACCCTGAGCTTCCTGGGGTCACCTGCCAAACAAGCTACCTGCACCCAAGTCCTTGTCTCAGGCTCTGCTTTGGGGGAGCCTCAACCAGCCCCCATTCCCAGCCCCCTGGCCCGCTCTGTGGGGCGGGAGGGTAGAAAGCTCCCTGTCCCTGCGCCCTTCCCAGCCAGGCGGCCACGTGACCCTCGCCAGCGACTGGCTCCCAGCTGAAGTCTGATGAAAGCTTTCTTGGAAAGTTCTCACTTCTTCATGAAAGTGACAGATATTCTGGGTGCCGCCCCACTTCCTCCTGCCTTCCCACCTTGACCGTGAACATGCTCTGGGGCCGTAGCCGCCCTCGAGGCCAGGAGGACATCTCAGGCTAGACCTCTTCCTTCGTGAGAAAAGTAACCCCGAGGTTTGTTCAGGGTGCTGTTCCCACAGATGCAGTGGCTCAATTCGGGGTGCCAAAGTCCATGCACGGAGCAATGGACTTAACCCTCTGCGCCTCAGTTTCTTCCTCCGTAAAATGGACAGAGCGATTGTACCGTGGGGCCCATCAAGCTATCATGATGACAGAAGTTATACGTTCATTCCTTTTTTGTTTCAATCCTCACCTGAGGAGTGAGGACATGATTTCCATTGATTTTCAGAGAGTGGAAGGGAGGAGGAATGGGGGGACAGAGAGAGGCGGCGGGGCGGGGAGGGGGGCATCGATGTGACAGACACACATCGATTGGTTGCCTCCCACGTGCACCTAGACCCAGGGCGGAATCGGACCTGCACGTTAGGTGCCTTTGACTGGGAATCGAACCTGAGACCCTCTGATATGTGGATCGACACTCTAACCATTGAGCCATGCCGCCAGGCTGTGTGTTCATTCTTCGTCTCCCCACCCAGTGCCCAGCACAGTGCTCTGTACACACTGAGCCGCAGGGATGGTTTCCTTCCTCCAACACCTACTCAACTGTTCCAGGCAGAGGGCCCAGCTGAGGCGCAGGCCTTGCGGGGGGGGGGGGGGGGGGTGGCTGCTGGAGCGCAGAAGGGCGAGACATAAGCAAGGCCAGGGCAGGGTCCAGACCTGTGGCCTGGCCGGTTAGCTGTGGGCAAACGCTCAATGTCAAATCTCAGCGATTTGGACCAAACTGGTGGGGAATTCTATCCTGTAGACCCAGGGCAGGGTGTGTAAGAATCACACGTAGGGCCTCATTTTATATACAGTGTATCTCAGAGAGGAAGGGAGAGGGAGAGAGATGGGAGCATCAATGATGAGAGAGAATCATGGCTCAGCTAGCTGCCTCCTGCACGGCCCCTACTAGTGATCAAGCCTGCAACCTGGGCATGTGCCCTTGACTGGAATCAAACCCAGAACCACAAGCCCTCACTCTATCCACTGAGCCAAACTGGCTAGGGCCTTAACAAAAAAAAAAAAAATAAAAAATATATATATATGTATATATCCTATATAATAAAAGCCTAATATGCAAATTGCCCCCTTGACTGGGAGTTCAACTGGGAATTCAACTGCTCACCATGGTGTACGCTGACCACCAAAGGACGGCGCAGAACATGGCGGGTGTTGGCGATGTGGCGCTGGCAGCGGGTGGCAGTGGAGGTGCTGTTGGCCCCGATGGGCCCTGACGAGAGCAGGACCGCAGCGGGATGGTGGAGCAGGTGAGCGGGCGGCGCCAGGCCAAGGCGGGTGCAAGCAGGGGCCCAATTGCCCCGCCGATTGCCCCACAGACGGCGACCTGCGGCAGCGGTTGGGGGGGGAGCGGGGCCACCGCCTGGCTCTCAGGCACTGAGGGAGCTGGGCAGGGGCCCGATGACTCAGAGGTCAGCTGGGACCTGCCGTTCCACACCAGACACTCCCGCTTCGATTGCCAGGCAGGCCTAGGGACCCCACCTGTACACAAATTTCGTGCACTGGGCCTCTAGTATATTTATATTGATTGATTGATTGATTTCAGAGAGGAAGGAAGACGGAGAGATAGAAACATCCATGATGAGAGAGAGAAACATGGACCGGCTGCCTCCTCCACACCCCACACTGGGGATGGAGCCCGCAACCTGGGCTTGTGCCCTGACCGGGAACCGAACCCTGACCTCCTGGTTCATAGGTCGACGCTCAACCACTGAGCCACGCTGGCCGGGCACGCAGGGCCTCCTTTTGACCTCTGCCTGCCCCTGCCCGGGGCAGTGTGGAGGGGCAGGGCCCCCGCGGGAGCCGGGCAGCGATCTGCAGGCGGCAGTTCTGATCCAGCCGCGTAGGGAGATTAGCGATGGAAGATTAATTTCTCCTTGTCATTTCCCCCGGGGCCTTAAGCAATCTCGGGAGCAATTTTCCCCGCCGAGAAGCCCGCCCTCGGGAAGCTGGCGAGATCTGGGGCGTGTGGCGCCGGGGAAGGACGGCCGGCCCCAGCTCCAGAGCCGGGGGAGCTGCAGAGACGAGCCCGCGGAGCACCGTGCGGCCTGCAGCGGACGCTGTACAGAAGAACAGGGACAGAAGCGGCGCTTTGCCGGTGGGCTCTCCTCGTGGCTGGGGAGCGTGAGGGACGCCCGGAATGGAGCTCCAGGGCCACGCGGGGCCGGGCAGCCTTTGTCTCAAGTGAGATTTCTTTCTTTCTTTTTTTTTAAATTGATGTCAGAGAGGAAGGGAGAGGGATAGAGAGAGAGAAGCATCCAGGATGAGAGAGAATCATGGATCGGCTGCCTCCTGCACACCCCACACTGGGGATGGAGCCCACACCCCAGGCATGTGCCCTGACCTGGAATCAAACTGTGACCTCCTGGTTCCTAGGTCAATGCTCAACCACTGAGCCACACCGGCCGGACTCAAGTGAGATTTCCTTTCTTGGTCGTGGGGCTGCATCCAAGGGCACCTTTTCTTCCTCCTGCTAAAGAGGAGAGGGCAGGGCTGTTGGGTGCTGGGGTCAGGGAGCACACTGCATTCCGACAGCACAGTCTGAGGTCAGACTTGAGGAAGGACTTCCTGACTGTAAGGCGAGTTTTCAAACTGGATTTGGAGGAGAGGCTTTCCAGTGGAACAGAAAACTGTCGTTGGGGATGAGTTGGAAGACGCTTCGGCTGGAGGGTCAAGGAGTGGCCTGAAGGCTGGGACGGGGTACCCTCCCACAGCCTGGGCCCTCCGCCTCTCCGCTACGTTCCTGCTCCATCATTCACTCACCCGGCGCCGCTTCTTTGGGCACTGATTGTGCTGACAGCAGGGCTCTGCCAGTGTGGCATTGAATGTGGTGTTAACCCCTCAGACTCCATTGCTTCATCCTTAAAATGGACTTTAGTAATGCTTTCTCACAGGCTGAGCTAATAGAGCAGGAGGAGCTATGGCTGTTGCATCAGATGGGGGTGCCTTCAGCTGCAAGAAACAGCAGACCCAGCCCGGCCGCCATGGCTCAGTGGTTGAGGGTCAACCTACAAACCAGGAGGTCAGGGTTCGATTCCCGATCAGGGCACAGGCCCAGGTTGCAGGCTCCATCCCTAGTGTGGGGCGTGCAGGAGGCAGCCGATTCATGATTCTCATCATTGATGTTTCTCTCTCTCTCTCCCTCTCCCTTCCTCCCTGAAATTAATAATAATTTTTTTAAAAAACAACTAGGCCCTGACCCGGTGGCTCAGTTGGTTGGGTGTTGTCCCATCCACCGAAGGATCCTGGGTTCGATTCCCGGTCAGGGCACAAAAAAAAAAAAAAAAAAACAACAAAAACAAAACAAAACAAAAAACAACTAAAAAACCCCCGCACATACACACAAAAACAGCAGACCCAGCTACAAGGGGCTTAGCACCAGGGGGCTGGAGCGCCAGAGAAGAACCGAGGCAGGCTGGTGCTAGCCGGGTCTAGCCATGAGGGGCTTTCCCGGTCTCTGCTCCACCACCCTCGGCTTATTGGAGGCGACTCTCTCAGTGTAAAGAGGACTGGGGCAGTTCCATCGCTTGCTCAGCTTGATGAAATTGACACCTGCTTCTCTGTGTTTCATTAGTGGATTTCACTTCCAGTCCCATGGCCTGGGACTGGGTCACTTGGCCCCAACTCAACCAGCCTTTGGTAAAGGAGATGAAGGCATGTGGTTGGCTTAGAGCAAGCATGATTCACCCCTCTAGGACCGGGGAGAAGGTTCCCTCCCCTCACTACATTGCAGGGTGAACTCCAGAACAAAATGTGGGCTTGGCCATTGAGGAAGGTGGGGAGAGTTGGGGACACAGAAGGGGAAACTGAGACTTGCCTACCTTTTTAGTTTTGACTGTATGTCACATTTTTTAAAATATATTTTATTGATTTTTTACAGAGAGGAAGGGAGAGGGATAGAGAGTTAGAAACATCGATGAGAGAGAAACATCAATTAGCCGCCTCCTGCACACCCCCTACTGGGGATGTGCCCGCAGCCAAGGTACATGCCCTTGACCGGAATCGAACCCAGGACCCTTCAGTCCACAGGCCGATGCCCTATCCACTGAGCCAAACCGGTTTCGGCTGTATGTCACATTTTAAAAAAATATATATTTGTATTGATTTCAGAGAGGAAGGGAGAGAGAGAGAGAGAAAGATAAAAACATCAATGAGATAGAACCATCGATCGGCTGCCTCCTGCACGCCGCACACTGGGGATGGAGCCCAGAACCCGGGCATGTGCCCTTGACCAGGAATTGAACCCTGACCTCCTGCTTCTTAGGTCGACGCTCAACCACTGAGCCACACCGGCCGGGCGGGATGTCACATTTCCATTAATAGCCTGTGAACCCTGTTGATATTTCTATCCTCCAGCCCCAAGCAGATAGTAGGCACTTTATGCACATCTGTTATTGACGATGACATGAAAACCACTGCAAATTTCAGGGAGCAGTACAGTTTGTACATTTGTCTTTTTTTCCTTTGAGTTGTAAGAAACTTTAGGAAACATGATATGACTTTGGAAGCGGCTGTAAAAGTGTTACTCTGAAACTCATTATGATAAAAATCAAGGAGGAGACGCTATAGAGAAATAAAGGTATGTCCTTGACTTGTGAGAGGAAGTCAAGAGAAAAAAATAACCAACATACATCTAAAGCCATCCATACGCACACAGACTGTTTGGGGTGAACTTTCACTTCCTGCTTTACCAAAGTAACCTACACAGAGAACCCCCCGAAAGTAAAGCATTGGTAGAGTTCGGTTAACCGAACAAATCAATAGTGGCACCCGGTGGCTAGAAGGGTTAATCAGGGAACAGCAATTTCTGTTGCATCTCGGCTCTACCAACCGGAGCCGGATTTAAAAATTAAACCACTGAGTCAGACCTTTGAAGACAACGTCTGTTTAGACTCAGGCTCTGGCGACATTTCGTTTCCCACGCCTGCTCTGCTCTGAGCAGCGGCGACCCTGAAGGTCTAGCCTCCGCCTCGGAGCCCAGAGCCGGGGGCTGGAAAACCTCCGACGTCTGGCGCGGTTACAGGGGTTGTTAGCAGCTTCTTCATTCCCCGGCCTTTCTAGAAGCGAGCGAGTGTAATTACGGGGCGCTGCTGAAGTGCCAGGTCCTTCCTCCACAGGACATGCCCCCGCCCCCCAGTTGCTGAGGTCCAGTTCTTACTGGATTTCAGGAGGCGAGTGACCCAGAAGCAACGGAAACCTTTGCCAGCTGCCAGGATCACCAATTAACCAAACCAGTGAGAGGGAACACGAAAACGCTTGCGTCTAACTTTGGAGTCTCATCTTCACCCTTCCAACAGTCCGCCAGGGGGACATGGGACTGAGGCCAGGCGGGCATTGCTTAGCCCCGGGCTCTGCAAAGTTCTACGTCCCATTGATTACCCTTTGCACTCGCTTGCTTTTTTCTCGATTCCTTTATTCTACTCAGGATTTAATGCTAACCGTGTCGAGTCACACTCGACATCCGAGTGCAAAAGGTTAAGCTGTGTGGACGGTGCCTCTGACTCAGAAGGGAAGGCGGGCCCAGGTGACACCTTGACGTAAGGGATGGATTCTTTTCTGTTCTAAACAAGCCGGAAGGTCCCCTGGCAGAGGCCATTAGTTGTCCCTAAATAGCTCTCTCCCCCACTATCTGTAAGTATCTGGGCACATAGCCTCCCGGAGAAACAAAAAAACAACCATTTCCCAGCCTCCTTTGCAGCTAGATGTGGCCGTGTCACCAAGTTCTGGTGAATGGAATGTAAGTGGGAGTCTTCTTTTTTTTTTTAAATATATTTTTATTGATTTCAGAGAGAGGAAGGGAGAAAGCTAGAGAGAGAGAAACATCAGTGATGAGAGAGAATCATGGATTGGCTGCCTTCTGCACGTCCCCCACTGGAGATCGAGCCCACAACCTGGGCATGTGCCCTTGGCCCGGAATTGAACATGGGACCCTTTAGTCTGTAGGCCGACGCTCTATCCACTGAGCCAAACCGGGTAGGGCTAAGTGGGAGTTTTCATGCAAGTTTTGGGAAGCAGAAAGTGTCCTTAAAAGAGTGGTCTTGCCTGTATTTCCATACACACACACACACACACACACACACACACACACACACACACATATATACACACACTAGAGGCCCAGTGCATGAAATTCGTGCACTGGGGGTCTCTCAGCCCAGCCTGCACCCTCTCCAATCTGGGACCCCTTGGGGGATGTCCAACTGGGCCTAAACCAGCAGTCAGACATCCCTCTCACAATCCAGGACCGCTGGCTCCTAACTGCTCACCTGCCTGCCTGCCTGATCACCTCTAACTGCCCCCCACCCCACCCCCCCCGCTGGCCTGCTCACCCCCAACTGCCCCCCCCCCCCCGCCAGCCTGGTCACCCCACGCAGCCTGCTGTTCAGTCATTTGGTTGTTCCTCACTAACCCCCCTGCCAACCTGGTCGCCCCACGCAGCCTGCTGCTCGGTCGTTACTGTTACTGTGATGGCATCCTGGACAATTTGCATATTCCTCTATTATTAGTATAGATTGATGTCAGAGAGGAAGGAAGAGGGAGAGATAGAAACATGAGTGATGAGAGAGAATCATGGATCGGCTGCCTCCTGCACAGCCCCCATTGGGGATCGAGCCCACAACCCAGGCATGTGCCCCAACTGGGAATCAAACCTGGAACCCTTCAGTCCACAGGCCAATGCTCTATCCACTGAGCCAAACCAGCCAGGGCTCCCTGTTCCTTCTAGCATTTGCTTGGAATCTAGTGCTGATGGCCAGAGCTCAGGCAGCCATCTTGGACTGTGAGGTGGCAGAGAACGGTCAACTACCAAGACAGAGGAAACATGGGCCCCTTGGTGCCATGGCAGTTCTGTGCACTGCCTGGACAGGCTTTTTCCTCTAGCACTTTCCTCCTCAAAACATGGTGTTGGACCAGCAGGATCAGGGTCACCTGGGAGCTTGTTAGACATGCCCATCTCAGGCCTGTTCCAGGCCTACTGGACCAGACACTCTGAGTGGAGCCCAGCCACCTGTGTGTTAACAGTCTGTGGGTGATGCAGATGCACTTTCTGTGGTTTAAGAACCACTGCTCTACACCACTGAAGTATTTTCCCATTTTCCCCTGAAAGCAGAAATGGCATTGCTGCTTATATCCCACTAGAGGCCTAGTGCACGAAATTTGTGCAGGGGGGGGGGGGGAGGGTGTCCCTCAGCCCAGCTTGTACCCTCTCCAATCTGGGACCACTTGAGGGATGTCCGACTGCCCATTTAGGCCCGATCCCTCTCACAATCCAGGACTGCTGGCTCCCAACTGCTCGCCTGCCTGCCTATCTGATGCCCCTAACCGCTTCTGCCTGCCAGCCTGATCACCCCCTAACCACTCCCCTGCCAGCCTGATTGATGTCTAACTGCTCCCCTGCCAGCCTGTTTGCCCCTAACTGCCCTCCCCTGCAGGCCTGGTCAGCCCTAACTGCCCTCTCCTGCAGGCTTGGTCACCCCTAACTGCCCTCCCCTGCAGGCCTGGTCACCCCTAACTGCCCTCCCCTGCAGGCCTGGTCCCCCCCAACTGCTCTCCCCTATAGGCCTGGGTCCCCCACAACTGCCCTTCCCTGCAGGCCTGGTCGCCCCCAACTTCCCTCCTCTGCCGGCCTGGTCACCCCTAACTGCCCTCTCCTGCAGGCTTGGTCACCCCTAACTGCCCTCCCCTGCTGGCCTGATCGCCCACAACTGCCCTCCCTTGCGGCCTGGTCCCTCCCAACTGCCCTTCCCTGCTGGCCATCTTGTGGTGGCCATCTTGTGTCCACATGGGGGCAGTCATCTTTGACCACATGGGGGCAGCCATCTTGTGTGTTGGAGTGATGGTCAATTTGCATATTATTCTTTTGATAGGATTAGATAGGATAGAGGCCTGGTGCATGGGTGGGGGCTGGCTGGTTTGCCCTGAAGGGTGTCCTGGATCAGGGTGGAGTTCCCTTGGGGCATGGGGTGGCCTGGGCGAGGGGCCTGTGGTGGTTTGCAGGCTGGTCATGCCCCCTGGCGACCCAAGCGGAGGCCCTGGTATCTGGGATTTATTTATCTTCTATAATTGAATCTTTGTAGCCTTAAGTGGAGGCCTAGGCTGGCCAGGGTGTGCGGAAAGCTTGGCTTCCTCCATCGTCGGGGCAACTCAAGCCTCCTGCTCTCTCCAGCTCCGTGGCTGCCACCATTTTTGTTGGGATTTATTTATCTTCTATAATTGAAACTTTGTAGCCTTAAGCGGAGGCCAAGGCAGGCCAGGGCAGGCGGGAAGCTTGGCTTCCTCCATTGCCGGGGAAACCCAAGCCTCCTGCTCTCTCTGTGGGCGAAGCCATCTTGGTTGGGTTAGTTTGCATACTCGCTCCTGATTGGCTGGTGGGCATGGCTTGTGGGTGTAACGGAGGTACAGTCAATTTGCATATTACTCTTTTATTAGCTAGGATGGGCCAGAATTTAGTCTCATGCTCACATCTAGTGACAAGAGAGGTGGGGATGTATAGACTTCGTTTCAGCAGCTATATTCCCAGATAGATATTGGGGGACTCAGTTCATATTCCCACATTGTTTTAGCAGGAGTTAGTTTCAACTGGGTCTGATTGAAAACCCTAAATGACAGTGGCATAAGCAAGGCAGTCTAGTCACACAAAAGCCTGGAGGAAGGCGATCCGAGACGGGCACGGTAGCTCTTCCCTGTGAGGTACTCCCAGGTGCCCCCTCAGTCACCTTCATCTGATCTGTGC
Organism: Cnephaeus nilssonii; assembly: GCF_951640355.1. Classification (NCBI taxonomy): domain Eukaryota; kingdom Metazoa; phylum Chordata; class Mammalia; order Chiroptera; family Vespertilionidae; genus Cnephaeus; species Cnephaeus nilssonii. The sequence continues at coordinate 131,507,037 of NC_137071.1, read as the reverse complement.
CGTGTCGCCTCCATTTCTAACGCCATCTTGTAGTTCAATGCGCTGCTCAAGCCTTAGGCAGGACTTGTCACATAACTTGTGGAGCTCGTTGGAAATGAAAATGCAGGGCCCCTCGTTTACAAGATTAGTCAAAGCCCAGCCAGCATGGCTCAGTGGTTGAGCGTCAACCTATGTACCAGGAGGTCAGGGTTCGATACCTGGTCAGGACACATGCCCAGGGTTATAGGCTCGATCCCCAGTGTGGGGCGTGCAGGAGGCAGCTGATCCATGATCCTCTCTCATCATGGATGTTTCTCTCTCTCTCCCTCTCCCTTCCTCTCTGAAGTCAATACAAATATATATATTTTAAAAGGTTATTCAGGATTTCCAGGCGGCCACAGCAAAACACTAAACCACATGCAGCATCCCTCTGAGCACGGGGCCCTGCGCGCCTGCATCACTCACACGGCCACGGAGCCGGCTGCCTTTCCGGGCAGGAAGGAGAAGGGAACAATGACTGGCTGCGCCTTGGGGCCGCATTATGTCCCTAGAGGCCCCATCTCCAAATATAGTGACCCTGGGAGTTAGGGTTTCAACCTATGAATTTGGGGAACACTCACATATTGGAGGATCCACCAATTAGCATTTGAACACATCAGAAGTAAGTTTCAGCCCTAGCTGGTGTGGCTCAGGGGATAGAGCATTGACCTGGGGACTGAAGGGTCCTGGGTTCGATTCCAGTCCAGGGCACATGCCCGGGTTGAGGGTTCCATCCCCAGTAGGAGGCGTGCAGGAGGCAGCCGATCCATGATTCTCTCTCATCATTGATGCTTCTCTCTCTCTCTCTCTCTCTCTCCCTTCCTCTTGGAAATCAGTAAAAATATATTAAAAAAAGAAAAAGAAAAAAATGTTTCATTAATAAAACAAGTCACATTCACGACATGGAGATCGGCTAGGGATATTGTACCAGCACCTCCCTGGGGCCTGAATGGGTCTATGAATCTGACGAGCCCTGGAGCCGAACACCTTGGCACGGCATCCCGGGCCACAACCTTTGTTTACTCTCGCGGCGGCTGCCTGACAGAGGCCCACGCCTGTTCTGACCTGAGGGTGGTGGAATCCTGCCGCTTAAGTACTGTCACGTCTATGCTCAGTGTACCTTCCAGCCAAGGCACTTGTTGGCATGCCCAAGGGCAGAGGCCTGGCGCTTCGCTGAGCTAGGAGAGCAGGTTGCATAACTGGTTTCATGCCTGCTTGTCAGAAACGTCTCTATCTGGGAGTTCGGATTCCATCGGAGGCTGGTGATGATTTTTAAAACATGATTCTTTTTAAAAATATATATTTCATTGATTTCTTACAGAGAGGAAGGGAGAGGGAGAGAGAGTCAGAAACATCGATGAGAGAGAAACATCGATCAGCCGCCTCCTGCACACCCCCTACTGGGGATGTGCCCACAACCAAGGTACATGCCCTTGACCGGAATCTAACCCGGGACCCTTCAGACCGCAGGCCGATGCTCTATCCACTGAGCCAAACCAGTCAGGGCAAAACATGATTTTTTTTTTAATATATATATATATATACTAGAGGCCCGGTGCACGAAATTCGTGCACTGGGGGGTGGGTGCCCCTCAGCCCAATCTGCACCCTCTTCAATCTGGGACCCCTCAGGGGATGTCCAACTTCCAGCAGTTGGACATACCTCTCACAACCCGGAACCACTGGCTCCTAACCACTCACCTGCCTGCCTGCCTGCTCACCCCTAACCCCACTGCCTGCCTGCCTGCTCACCCCTACCTTGATCTCCTGCCAGCCTGATTGCCCCTACCTTGCCCTCCCCTATCAGCCTGATCACCTCACACTGCCTGTGCCTTGGCCCCCAGTCTGGCCTCCCTCTGGAGGCACCACCCCCATAACCCCAATGCTGCTGCCACTGCTGGCCTGAGCCTCAGCGCTTCGCAGCTGATAATGGCTGCCTGAGCCTCGGCCCTGGCAGGGGTCTCCTCTGGGGTGCTGGCAGGCCTGGGCTAGGGTCACTGGCGGTTTGGAGGCCGGTCACGCCCCCAATCCTGGCAGGGGTCTCCTCTGGGGTGCTGGCCGGCCTGGGTTAGGGTCACTGGTGGTTTGGAGGCCGGTCACGCCCCCAATCCTGGCGGGGGTCTCCTCTGGGGTGCTGGCCAGCCTGGGTTAGGGTCACTGGCGGTTTGGAGGCTGGTCACGCCCCCGGTCCTGGCGGGGGTCTCCTCTGGGGTGCTGGCAGGCCTGGGCTAATGGCCGCCCTGGTTTGGAGACTGGTCATGCCCCCGATCCTGGTGGGGGTCTCCTCTGGGGCGCTGGCAGGCCTGGGCTCTGGCGCCGCAAAGGGAGAGGTTCCTGAACCTGCTTCCCACACACCTAGGCTAGGATACACCTTGTAGGAGGCAGCTTCAATGCCGGGGTCGGTGACCGGGTCCTCCGGAGCCTCGTCTTCTGGGCTGCAGTCCCACGTCTCCCAGTGCCCCAGCCTCGGATTCGCCCCCGCAGTTGCCCCCACCACCAGCCACCTCAGCGCAGGCCACAGCAGCTGAAGCCAGCCTCTTGGAAGCCAGGCCACCACACCCACCACCGCTGGTAGCTCTCTGCTGCTCGCTTGCTGCCGAGCCCTGTCCGCTGGGGTGGGGGAGTGCTCCCAGCCCAGAGGCCCTCCCTCCCTCCGCAGCCTGGCTTGGGAAGCTGGCCTCCTTGCTGGGGCTACGATGCCAGCGTCCCCACACGGCCACTATGGGTGCGACGCGGACCCCACGGAGGCCAACCTGGAGAACATGGACCCGAGCTCTGCATCCGGCTGCTCAGATGCCCTCGGTGGTCAACTACCACCCGCTCCTTCCGCTGGCCCCATAGGTCCCTCCTCAGCACTGGCCGTTTAGGCCCGCGGGAGGAGCGGGGGGCGGGGACTCACGAGTCCCCGCCCCCCGCTCCTCCTGCCAGCCAATCAGCCACCCTGAGTTCCGCCCCCCACGCCTCCAGCCGGCCCAATCGTGGGCGTAGCGGAGTGATGAATTTGCATAGTACCTTTTTATTATGTAGGATATTTTATTCATTTCTTACAGAGAGGAAGGGAGAGGGATAGAGAGTTAGAAACATCGATGAGAGAGAAACATCGATCAGCTGCCTCCTGCACACCTCCTACTGGGGATGTGCCCGCAACCAAGGTACATGCCCCTGACCGGAATCGAACCTGGGGCCCTTGAGTCCGCAGGCCGACGCTCTACCCACTGAGCCAAACCAGTTTCGGCCAAAACATGATTCTTAACAGAACACCTGATGCTGAGGCTGAGAGACGGGGCCTCGGTCACCTCCACTGTGCTTGAGTCCAGGGCTCTTGGCCCAAAGTGCGAGGCGAGAACGCACAGGCCTGCGAGTTAGGTGCGGGGAGACGACAGCTCCATGTGCTCACTAGCCTCTGACTAAAACGTAGCCTTTCCTCCCATTACAAATGCAGGCACCAGACCTCGGCAGCGGCAGCAGGAGCTGCGACGTTGTCACGAACGGGAAGCACATTCCGGAACATCGTGGCAGGATCCTGAAATATCACAGATGCTCATTAACACAAATGATGGGCGGCTCAGATCTGCCACCGGAGCACGCTGCTTGATGATTTCCGAAGCACAGCAATCTCTGTGCCACCAATTTGTCTGAATAATTTGATGATTTCAGCATCGTTGGTTTCCCTTATAAGCCAATGCAATGTATGGTGAGGGACCTCTGTTCCGGAAGCTTCTGCTGTTCAAAAGCCAGTGTCAATACACGATGTACACTCAAGGCCAGGCTTGTAGTTAAAATGGCAGTGATTGGATGCCCAGCCGGTGTGGCTCAGTGGTTGAGCATCGACCTAGGAACCAGGAGGTCAGGGTTCGATTCCCGGTCAGGGCACAGGCCCGGGCTGAGGGCTCCATCTCCAGTGTGGGGCATGCGGGAGGCAGCCGATCCATGATGCTCTCTCATCACTGATATTTCTATCCCTCTCTTCCTCTCCCTTCCTCTCTGACATCAATACAAATATGTTTAAAAATAAAATAAAATAAAATAAAATGGCAGTGATTGGAAATGAGTTAGAGATCGTCTCTTGATATTTTCGATTTGGAGGCCGGCTTCATCCCCGGGCGGATTAGCTGCGGGTTGTTTTGGCCTCAGGAAGCGGCTGACACAGCGCAGCCTGGAAGGAACATCTGCTCGGCCTCCATCTTGTCCAGGCGTGTTTGTGTTATTGGTATTATTGTTAACACATGGTTTCTTTGCAGGAATCTCCCTAAGCCCTGTGGCTCACTGGGGAGTTAAGTTAAAACTGGGTCATAGGACCAGTAAATCCACAGCACCAGGCACCTGTAAGCACCGCGTCAGCATGTGCTGGCAGCGGGAGGGGGCAGGCCGCCCGCACTGCCCCTGAAGTCACGCCCGGGCTGCCCGTGACCGTGGCTCCCCGCTGTGCTGCTCAGTAAGGGCACCCACAAGTGGCAATCTGCTTGGGGAACCCAGGGACTGGTCACAGTGACTTCAATCTACAGATAAAAAGGAAACTACCCAGCCAGTGTGGCTCAGTGGTTGAGCATTGACCTATGAACCAGGAGATCAGGGTTTGATTCCTGGTAGAGGCACAGGCCCAGGTTGTGGGCTCGATCCCCAGTGTGGGGCGTGCAGGAGGCAGCCGATCCAGGATTCTCTCTCATCATGGATGTTTCTCTCTCTCTCCCTCTCCCTTCCTCTCTGAAATCAATAGATATTTAAAACGCTCTGTCTGGTTTGGCTCAGTGAATAGAGCATCAGCCTGCGGACTGAAGAGACCCAGGTTCGATTCTGGTCAAGGGCACATGCCCGGGTTGCCGGCTCAATCCCCAGTAGGGGGTGTGTGGGAGGCAGCCGATCCATGATTCTCTCTCATCATGGATGTTTCTATTACTCTCTCCCTCTCCCTTCCTCTCTGAAATCAATAAAAAAAATATACAAAAAGATATTAAAAAAATAAAAGTGTTCCCTTTGGAGACGAGAACTACAAACCATCAACGAGAGGGTAGGGTTTCCAAATCTGGTCATGGCTGCCCCTGTCAGGGCTGGGCCTGGCTTTGCTTGGGCACCTCTGGGCCCCCTGGGTAAAGAGGAAGGGGGATCCCGGCCCGCTGTCATTCTGGCAGCATAACCCTCTGAAAACATGGCTTCCATCCCCCGCTCAGCAGCCAACCATGGCTCCCCACCCCTGCTGCCACAGTGCTGCTGCCTCCGGGAGGCCTTCTGGGCCGCTGCTGGGCTTCAGTCAGCTCCCCGCCTGGCACAGTTCTCTGCTCTCCCCTCCCTTCCCCGATGGCGCTCCTGCCCCTGCCTGCTCCCTCCCCCCTTGAGGAACCTGTGCAAACCCCCCCTCCCCGCCCCCAGTCCAGCTGCCTGGCTGCGGGTTCCAGCTTCTCTCCCTTCTTTGGCCCCACCCCCTTGTCTGCACACAGCGTGGGCCTTCCGGTCAACCCCATGAGGGCACTGCCACCTACCCTCTGGGCCTCCCACCTCTGGGCTGGGGACACCGGGATGTTAAATATATATTTTTGATTAATTGGTGAAGACAGACTGTGCTCATCTCTTATATTCTTCATTATTAATTTATATTAATCTATTCTTTATTAATAATATATTAATACGGATGACACATAACATATAGAAGTATATATTAAAAAGTGACAAGCACTATCTTAGCTTAGGCCTTAATTTCTCTTTCCTTATGGTTTTCCTCTTTGTACAATCGTGCCCTGCAAGTCGTAAGAGAAGGTAAGAGGTTTTGCTATAGCTGATTATCAGTCTGTGCTTTATAATAGAAGTTTTACTGGGCAGGTTTTTTTTCTTTTATTATTATTTTCTTTTAATCCTCACCCGAGGATATTTTTCCATTGGGTTTTTTTAGAGAGAGTGGAAGAGAGAGGAAGAGACAGAGAGAAACATTGATGTGAGAGATACATTGATGGGTTGCCTCCTGCACAAGCACCGACCAGGGCCCGGGCCGGGGAGGAGCCTGCAACCAAGGTATGTGCCCTTGACCAGAATCGAACCTGGGACCCTTCGGTCCACAGGTCAATGCTCTATCCACTGAGCCACACAGGCTAGGGCTGACAGGTTTTTTTCTTAAATACATTAGAAACGCATTGCCCAAACTATGTTTCAACAATTTTGTTAAAAACAAAAATAAATACACTAATAGTGCTATGGTCCCGATGCATTAAACAGTTCATTTTCCTACGTTTCCTTTCAATGTCCTCCTGATCCACTTCTTAAAAAATTGGGGAAAAACTTCCATAACGTGAAATTAACCATTTTAAAGTAAGCACGCTGGTGGCGCTTAGCGCATTCACCATGTTGCCCGGCCGCCACCTCCCTCATAGCACCTGCGCCCCTGAGCAGGGACTTCCCGCCCCCCCTCTCCCAGCCCCTGGCAACCACCCACCTGCCTAGTGCAGCTTACTCAAAATTAGTTAATTTTTTCATTGTAAAGAGACAGCCAAATCTACCATTTCATCTTTCTTAAAAAATATATTTCTATTGATTTCAGAGAGGAAGGGAGAGGGAGAGAGAGAGAAACATCCATGAGGAGAGAGAAGCATGGATCGGCTGCCTCCTGCACGCCCCTCACTGGGGATCGAGCTGGCAACCCGGGCTTGTGCTCTGATCAGGAATCAAACCCTGACCTCCTGGTTCATAGGTCAACGCTCAGCCACTGAGCCACGCCGGCCGGGCTACCATTTTATCGTGTTTTAGTGTACAGCGCTGTGGCATTAAGTACATTCACATGGCTGTACAACCATCACCACCATCATCTTCAAAACTTTCTCATCTTCCCAAACTGCAACCCTGTCCCCATTGAACACCCACTCCCCACCCCCTTCCCCCAGCCCCTGGCACCCACACTCATTCTCCTTTCTGTCTCTGAGTGTGACTCCTCTAGGGACCTCATGTAAGTGGAATAATCCAGTTCTTGTCCCTTTGTGTCTGGCAGAAGGTCTTCCGGGTCCATCCATGTGGTCGCATGTGCCAGAGTTTCATCCCGTTTTAAGGTCAACTAACATTCCACTGTGTGGACCCACCGCCTTGTTTATCCAGCTGTTCATCCGCGGCCCCCTGGCTTGTTCCCACGTTCTGGCTGTTGGGAATCCCACTTTTAACAGAGTTGCAGCGGTTTGGCGCCCTGATCTGTCCTTTAACGTTATAGCACACCTGCCTTTTTCCATGTCGCCACGTGGCCTTTATAATCCCCTCCCCAGGAGCCTCCTAGCAGTCCATCGAAGCAACTCCGTTTCCACAGAGAAGCGCGGCAGCGGTTTAGACGAGGTCTCACAAGCCTCCCCATCTGGGTCCTTTGAAGGTTTGGCGCAGGACACGTGTGGAGGCCTCCCCGGAGAAGCAGTTTGAGCACACAGCACAGGCACCCCTTGCCTCTCCCCCTTCACTCCCCCTGCCCACCCCCAGCAAAGGACACGATCGTGTCTTTTTAAATTATTTCTTATTGATGTCAGAGAGGAAGGGAGAGGGAGAGAGAGAGAAACGTCCACCATGAGAGAGAACCATGGATCGGCTGCCTCCTGCACGCCCCACACTGGGGATGGAGCCCGCAACAGAGGCCTGTGCCCTGACCGGGAATCGAACCCTGACCTCCTGGCTCAGAGGTTGACGCTCAACCACTGAGCCACGCCAGCCGGGCAATGATCATGTCTTGAAAACAGACAACAACAACAAAAGACCATGAGATGAGCTTCCCTGAAGTTCTACACTGGACACAGGAGAGGGACCGGAGGGAGAACCCTAGAGCGGAGCGGAAGTGGCTCTGATGCGCTGGCATTCAGCCTGGTGTGCAGAGCCGTGGCACCTCCCCCTCCATCCTCACCTGCATCCTGCATCCTTCTGCGCATGCTCTGATGACCCCATCATGTGCTGCAACGCCCACCTCCCACGCTTGCCTTGGCTTGTGTCAAATGATAGGAGGAGCCCGGCCGGCGTGGCTCAGTGGTTGAGCGTGGACCTATGAACCAGGAGGTCATGGCTCGATTCCCAGTCAGGGCACAGGCCCGGGTTGCGGGCAGGATACTCAGTAGGGGGCGGCTTTTTATCTTAAAGCCGATCCATGATTCTCTCTCATCATGGATGTTTCTATCTCTCTCTCCTGCTCCCTTCCTCTCCAAAATCAATATATGTACACACTGAGTGGCCAGATTATGATGATCTCTGAACGAATAATAATCTGGTCACTCGGTGTATATATATCCTATAGAATAAAAGGCTAATATGCAAATTGTCCCCTCGATCAGGAGTTCGACCAGCAGGCAGGCTGGCCAACCGCCCATGTCTTTTTTTTTTAATATATACACCGAGTGGCCAGATTATTATGCGTTCAGAGATCATCATAATCTGGCCACTCAGTGTATGTATTTAAAAAAAAAAAGATAGGAGGAGCCCTCATGGTCCTCGAGCACAAACAGAGGGTGACAGGCGCAGAAAAAGGCTGCCAGGGACCGGGACCCACTGCTGACCGCCCTGGTGCCCCGCAGGGAGAGACGCGCGCTATTTGCTCTGCAGCGTCGCTCCGGCTACAAAGCGGCTTCGGGGCGCCGCCCTGGAACACTGGGAACCAGGCGGGCTGGGTCCCCGCGCCCCCGCCCAGCCTGGCGTTCCGCCCTCACACGGAGCATGGAAAATGCTATAAATGCCGCCGCCAGCCTCGGGCTGAACCTTTAATTACTCTGGCCTCCAGCCCCCTCGCCATTCCATTTCCTTTGCACACTTAGGCCGCCTTCACACCGTCCGGGGCTTGATCGCCGTTAATGAGAAAAATCGCGCTGGAAAGCAAGCCTTGCCGAGGCCCGGAGAACGGACGGGAATCGTAAAGGGGGAGTAATCTTCCGAGGAACGCTCCTCTGGATCGATGCCCGCGGCTGGCACGGGTTTGATTGTCGGAAATCACTCCCCCCCCTCCCCCCCTCCCCGCCACAGTGAGGCCCGCGTCCTGCCGCGCCTCCATCCCCGCAGGTGGCGTGCGGGAAGCATTTATTCCCGAGACCTCTGTTCCTGTCATCCACCGCACATAATACACCGCCGACACGAGGGGCACGAGACAGCCATCATTTATTTTGCTCAAAAATCCCCAGTCTGGGCAAGGCCAGGGGACAGCCGCGCAGCACAGGGGTGACTGGACAGCTGGGGGCTGCCGTCGCCCGAAGGCTCTCTCCGGGGCTGCCTGTGGCCTCTCCACGTGGCTCTCGGCTTCCTCGCAGCCTGGTGGCCCCAGGACACGGGGGGGGGGGGGGAGTGCGTGGCGTTTCCTAACCTGGCTGCTGGCTGCGGGGGTCCCACAGCGTCGCCTGCCTGTCTCCTGGTGGGTGAGGCAGTTATAAAGTCCCCACCAGGTTCAAGAGAGGTGCCTGGCCGGCGTGGCTCAGTGGCTGAGCATCGATCTATGAACCCGGAGGTCACGGTTGGATTCCCGGTCAAGGGCACATGCCGGGGCTGCAGGCTCGATCCTTCTCGCCGGGTCCTCCCGTGGTCTCTCCTCTGTGCGCGCACATCCCTGGTACCTTCTCTCTCATCATCTGCACGCTGTACTACGGGTTCACCAGCCAAGTCAAGTCTCCCTCCACCACCACCTCCCCCTCCCCCCCTTTTCTGTTAATCCTCACCGGAGGATATTTCCCGTTGATTCTTAGGGAGGGTGGAAGGGAGAGGGAGAGACAGAAACATCGATGTGAGAGAGACACATTGGTAGGTTGCCTCCTGCAGGAGCCCTGACCAGGGCCCGGGCTGGGGGAGGAGCTTGCAACCGAGGTACGTGCCCTTGACCGGAATCGAACCCGGGACCCTTCAGTCCGCAGGCTGACGCTCTATCCACTGAGCCACACCGGCTAGGGCTCTTCCCCCTTTTATAAGGACACCAGTTCTGTTGCATTAGGGCTCACCCTTATAACTTCATTGAACCTTAATTACCTTTTGAAGTCCCCATCTCCAAACATAGTCACACTGGGGGGTAGTGCTTTCACATATGAATTGGGGGGCTCATCATTCTGTCCACAGCCGTGGCCATCTTTGCAAACGCCCTTAGCTCTTTGCCTCTCTGTCTCTCTCGAGCTGGAATCTTCTGGAGCGGCGAGCGGGTCAGAGGGACAGAGCTGAGTGTGAGCCGCAGGGGAGGTCGGGAAGAGGCTCTCTCCCTGCGTGAGCCCATCACAGGGATGTTTGAGGACGAGTAGCATCAGAATGGTGGCCACCTGCACCCCAAGGACATGGAGGAGCAGCTGCCAGGCCACTCTGGGCATCGTGGTTCGATGCAGTGACAGACAGAAGGTGCTAGAAGGTGCCAGCTTATTCGGATTCTCTCCTGCCGTGCGTGCGGCTCTGCTTCCTGACTGCCGGCCCTGCAGCGACAGCCATCCACGCTGGGCCCAGCCCAGACACGCCGACGCCTCTCCCGTGGGCTTCTCCTTCCTGGGAGTGAACGTAGGAGTGAACTCTCTCCTCCCCTGCCCGCCCCTCCCCTCCAGGCCTTTCCTTTCCCAGACGCTCCCACACTTGGGTCGGGTCTGGCTCCATTATGAAGCTCCTCCCGACTGGTCCAGCCCCCCTCATCCTCTGCCCATCTCTTACAGCCGTGCCCGGGCTGGGCGGCCTCCCATGAACTTGATGGAGACCTCAGGGCCAACCGGGGTCTCCTCCTCCCCAAGGCCTGGCCCGTGTCCTCGGGATGGGACATGCACACACATAACTCTAAGTAGCAATACTTTTTGTTGTTGTTACTCCTCACCCGAGGGTATTTGCCCATTGATTTTAGGGATAGTGGGAGGGAGAGGGAGAGACAGAGAGAAACATCGATGTGAGAGAAACACACGGACCGGTTGCCTCCTGCACGTGCCCCAACTAGGGCCCGGGCTGGGGAGGAGCCTGCAACCGAGATATGTGCCCTTGACCGGAATCGAACCCGGGACCCTTCGGTCTGCAGGCCGACTCTCTATCCACTGAGCCACACCGGCCAGGGCAGCAGGAGTTGAAGACAAATGGGGTCAGCATGGTAGGGGAGATAGAAACGACGTAGCTCAGGGGTTCAAGGGAGTCAGCTACATCCTGGACGGAAAGGAGGAGATGAGGTGGCTGTTGATGGGTCAGAGCTGGGCACAAACCTGCTGCTCAGGGACTGTGCCCACAGCAAGGGTCCCGCAGCGGAGGGAGAGGAAACGCCAGGTTCAGAGCGGCCTTTCTGGCTGAGAGCGGGGCGCGTCTCCCCGTCTCCACAGCCTGCTTGGTGGCCTTGGAGTTCACGGTCAGGACCACGTGAAGCGGGGAGCGCCGTCGCCCGCAGAGCGCAGAGCGCGGCGGCTCCTGCCTCGGGATGGCTCTCAGTAGGCCCAGCACCAAGGTGTGTCCTCGCTTTTTCCGTGACGTCATCCCCCCGCCCCCAGGCTTTTGAAACAGTGTGACCACAACAAAACGCTGGACAGCCCGTGGCTCTGCAGAGCGCGCTTCAAGGGGACAGTTCTCTCCTGCGTTCAGCGACAGCATTCAAAATAATGAGCCCGCCCAACAAGCTGATAATCATGACGCGGTGAGCTCGCCTGCAGGTGACTTCTAAGAGGTCTCACCCCCTCAGCCCAGAGAGCGAAACAGTCAGCACAGTCAGAGAGGCAGGGAGAGGGGGAGAGACAAACGTCCACGATGGGAGAGAGTGATGGACCAGCTGCCTCCTGCACGCCCCACACTGGGGATCGAGCCTGCAACCCGGGCCTGTGCCCTGACCAGGAATCAAACCATGACCTTCTGGTTCACAGATCAAGGTTCAACCACTAAGCCATGCCGGCTGGGTGAACTAATGTCCACAGGCCGATGCTCTATCCACTGAGCCAAACCGGCTAGACCAGTGGTCGGCAAACTCATTCGTCCACAGAGCCAAATATCAACAGGACAACGATTGACATTTCTTCTGAGAGCCACATTTTTTAAACTTAAACTTCTTCTAATGCCACTTCTTCAACATAGACTCGCCCAGGCCGTGGTATTTTGTGGAAGAGCCACACTCAAGGGGCCAAAGAGCCGCATGTGGCTCGTGAGCCGCAGTTTGCCGACCACGGGGCTAGGGCAACAACCCTGCTTTTTATTTATTTTTTTAAAAAATATATTTTATTGATTTTTCACAGAGAGAAAGGGAGAGAGGAAGAGAGAGGGATAGAGAGTTAGAAACATCGATGAGAGAGAAACATTGACCAGCTGCCTCCTGCACACCCCCTACTGGGGATGTGCCCGCAACCAATGTATATGCCCTTGACCGGAATCGAACCTGGGACCTTTCAGTCCGCAGGCCGACGCTCTATCCGCTGAGCCAAACCGGTTTCGGCCAACCCTGCTTTTTAAATGCATGTTCAGGAGGGGGTCTGGGACAAACGATGGCACTCACAGTCTGTTCCAAGGACCAGGGAGGGATGGGGCGGCCCCGTGGGGCTGGTCTGAGTCATTCCTGAGTGATGCGGCCCATATGTGCGCCCCGCGACAGCCGAGACAAGTGTCCCTTCTGCGCCGTCAGCATCTCCTGCTCCGGCGTCGCTGAGGTCCCTGCCAGCCGTTTCATTAAGAAATTATGTCTCTGATGTGATGCGCCGGCTGCCCAGAGCTGGACAGGAAAGCCTGCCTGCGGGACAGCCACTTCACTGCACACAGTGACAGCCCCCGAGACACCTGGCCACTGGGGACGGGAGGCGGCGGCACCAGTCCCCACACCAGACGCGCCACCGCAGATGACGGGACCATAACACAACCATCGGCGGCTCCCTCTCTCCCTCCCCCCACCGTGCCCGCCGTCGGAGCACCCAGACATCTGGAATGATGACTGGCTAGAGGCAGGCAAACACGCATTTCTTTCTTGTGGAAAAATTCCGATCCAAGACCCAGGAGGGCAGGGATGTTGGGTCATTGCCAACCCCGCCGCAGGAAGCCCTGCTGGGTAGTTTGGGGCAGAGCAAGGGACAGAGAAGTTCTTACGCAAGGAATACGGACAGAAAAAGCATGTATGTGACCCGGCTGGAGTTGGAAAGAATGGAAAATATCACCAAATCGTCTGTGCACACAATATCTAATCTCTCAGACAGAAGGAATTCAAATGAGCCTTCACCATTCAACTTTATCAGCCTGGCCAGCAAGGCTCAGCGGTTGAGCATTGACCTATGAACCAGGAGGTCACAGTTCGATTTGTGGGCCTATGCCTGGGTTGTGGGCTCATTCCCCAGGAGGGGGCAGCTGATCCATGATTCTCTCTCATCATGGATGTTTCTATCTCTCTCTCCCTGTCCCTTCCTCTCTGAAATCAATAAAAAACATATACATTTTTTTTTAAAAAAGCAAAGCATTTTGATTATCAGAGACCTTGTTTTCACGAGCTTGCCGTACACGCCTGTGCTCAGCTGACGGCATTTAACATTCTTGATGTGATTTACTGGCCCGATTATCCACAGTTTCCTCCAACTCCATTTGCCAGGGCCTTGCGGTGTTCAGCTCACCTAGCTTTAACTTGTAAGAAAAGTGTTGATTTCTCACTCGCTGCGGACACGCGGTGGAAATAGACACGCAGGCCCCAGACCTTGGACTTGTCGGCAACCAAATGCACATCCACCGCGTGCGACTTGGCGGATGAACGAGCCACGCTGGTTCAAGGCCGCCAGCTCTACTCCCGAGCACGCCAATGCCTCCTGTGGGCCTTGTCCTGCCACCTCCCGGCGCCACCTCCCCTCCGGGGCCCCCCTCTCCCTCCGGGGCCCCAGCACTGACCACCACAGGCCGGGGCCGCGCTGGGCGGAGCTGTGCACTTGGCCGGCTGCTGGTCCTCCGCTGCCCTGCTTAGTCCCTCGGAAAAATGAGCCTCCAGGAACGCGGTTAGCGCTTGCTGCACGCATAACCCAAGCCCGCCCATCACCGCTCACAATCGCAGGAAATACCGCGCGTTCCCACCGCGGGCACGCTCCCGCATCGGCCCGGCCCCGCACACGCCAGGCGGCGCGGCGCACACGTAACCATCTCGCGCCCAGACACAGGCCCCAGGGCTTAGGGGGGCAGGCCGACTTTTCTAGGCTCCGGCCACGAGGGTCAGGAATTGTTAGGAAAGTCGGTCTTGGCCCCACTCCAAGGGCCGGAAGGGACGGGATCCGCCTGTGCGCAGCCAAGTGTCCACTCAGCATCTTCTGCGCATGCCTACGGTGCCCCTTTGCCCTTTGAACCAAGCTCGTTGCTGCCACTGGAATGTTCTTCCCCTTTTCCCTCCCATGGAAACCTTCCCCTCGCCTCAGAGCCCCCACAGCTGCAAACGATCCCTCTCATCTCAGCCCCTCGCAGGCTTTCCTTGCGAGCGCACTTACTGGGTCCAAAGGAAACACTGCCATTGGGGTGTGTGTGTGGGGGGGGGGGCGGGGGGCGGGTCTGTGCGCGTGAGAGCAGGGACTTTGTTTTGGGCTTCTCTGCCGCCGGGTGGGACCTAGATATGACGACTTGCACATAATAGCGCTCCACTCGTGCGGAGGGATGGCGATAGTAACGCTAATAGCTGCGGTTGGTGCGCCCCACACCTTATCCAGATGATTCCATTTAAGCCCTTTGGTTTTGATTAAGTACATTTTACATATGTAATAGCTTAATATGGTCTCTTTCTAAAAAATGAATATTTAGCCCTAGCCGGTGTGGCTCAGTGGATAGAGCATTGGCCTGTGGCCTGAAGGGTCCCGGGTTCAATTCTGTTCAACGGCACATGCCTGGGTTGTGGGCTCGATCCGCAGTGTGGGGCATGCAGGAGGCAGCCAATCCATGATTCTCTCTCATCATGGATGTTTCCCTCTCTCTCTCCCCCTCCCTTCCTCTCTGAAATCAATAAAATGTATTTTTTTAAATTCTCCCAAAAATGATTAAAAATCAATATTTAATACAGAGTAAAAAGTAAGAGTCTCTCTCTTTCCACTTCCACCCCCTCTACCCCATCCTCTTACTTCCCTTCCTAGAAATAGTCACCCTTAGCAGTTTGGTCTCCCTGACCTTTGTCTCTATGTATACAATCCCTCTGGCTGCTACACATACATACAAGATGTACACACCTATCCTTTTAAATGTATAGAAATGGAATCATGCCATGGGCACAGTAACTCACAGTCTAAGGTTCACAAAATCTTAAGAGGAGAAATCTTTTTAGTTTAGATTTGACGGAAATGGAGACAAAAGGGAGGTGAATGATGGTGTCTGAGGCCGCGCAGAGCTGCCTCGGGGCTGTCCGAGTCAGACACCTGGGCGCTGGCTCCCCGCAGAGTTCCTGCCCGGCCTCCACCCTGGGTTCAGAGCCAGCAGCTTAAGGAGGAGGCCCCAGATTCTGTAGGGTCACAATCCCCCACAGGTGATTCTGGGCTCTGCCGAGGTTTAGAAGCGCGCTCCTCCGAAGGCATCAGTCAGTCACCTGTTTTCCAGCACCGTCTATGCAGCTACAGTACTGTGGGGGCGGGGGTGAGGTAGGGGGGGTAGCCGGGTGGTGGCATAGCCCTCCTGAGCCGGGCTACGTAGGTTCACATTCTGGCTCTACTTCCAACTGTTAACTTGGGCAAATGAATGAATGAGCCTCTCCGGGCCTCAGTCTCCTCATCTGTAAAATGGGGGTGGTAGATAGCAGCAGCTCACTCAGAGGGCTGCTGTGAGGATTAACTGGCATCAACAGACAGAAAGTGTAACACACATACAGAGTACACCTGTCCAAGTTGCCACTGCTGTTAGGACCCAAGTCTTCTGGAAGCTTCCTGGGGCTCCTAGATGTCTCAGCCAGCGTTTGACAGCAGGGTCACATGCTGTGGTTCTCAGACGGGGCCTTTGCTCAGGGCACCTGCACACACGTCCTGCCTGAGTCTGCCAGGAAGATCCACTTGCGTTGAGGCCACTCCCTGGCTGTCCGCTGTGGTGACGGCAGCTGGGAGGAGCTCAGAGCATCTAGCCTCCAGGGGCCTTTCTAGTGTTCCCCCGGATCGCCTTCCCTCTCGCTGTCGGCCAGATTCTCTCACTGGCCCGGTGCTCGTCCCCGGCTCAGTGGCTCACAGCTTAGGCCTTCTCTAGAGAACTGCTCTTGCCTAAAGAAACAGCCTCTCACCCTGGCCAGTGTGGTTGGGGGTTCGATTCCAGTCAAGGGCACGTACCTGGGTTGCAGGTTCAACCCCTAGCCCCGGTCACGGTGTGTGCGGGAGGCAACCAACTGATGTGTCTCTCACATCAATGCTTCTGTCTCTCTCTCCCCCTCCCCTCTGCCCCCTCCCATACATGCTATCTGTAAAAAGCAATGCAAAAAATATCCTTGGGTGAGGGTTAACAAAAAAGAAAAGAAAAGAAAGAAAGGAGAGAAAGGAAAGAAAGAAAGGAGAGAAGGAAGGAAAGAAAGAAAAAGAAAGAAAGAAAAGAAAGAAAGAAAGAGAGAGAAAGAGAAAGAAAGAAAGAAGAAAGAAAGAAAGAAAGAAAGAAAGAGAGAGAGAAAGAGAGAAAGAAGAAAGAAGAAAGAAAGAAAGAAAGAAAGAAAGAAAGAAAGAAAGAAAGAAAGAAAGAAAGAAAGAAAGAAGAAAGAAAGAAAGAACAGCCCTTTCCCCAGCCGATGGCCTGGGGCTCAGTGCGCTCCTGCCGGGGAGGCGCCTGCCGTAGATGGCTGTCTGATGGGGATAAAGGCCGGGCCGCCTTGTGGCGATGACCACCATGAATCATGGTGAATGACTACGATGCTGTACCCCCACCTCCCCCCCTCCCAGCCCTGGAACCAGCCAGGGCTAGACTGTGGCCAGATCTCCATCTTTGCTTGGCTTCTTCCCAGTCCTCCTGGTTCCCTCCCACCCTTACCCTCTCTCAGTCCCTCACCCGCAGGGCATCGTGTCTGGGTCAGCTTCCGGGCCGGGCCTGAGCGGCTGCTGGCCGCCGTGGCTGCGAGAGGTGGCCGCGCACAGCGTCTGTTCGCAAGCCGGCCCTGGCCTCTCCGTCCCCCACTTAAGTGATTAGTTTCCTGCCAGGGCCTGCTTTCCAGCCTCTAATCAGGAGAGGGCGGGGGGGGGGGGGAGCATGATAAATAGAAGGGGGAGCTGTGGCACAGCGTGACGCTGAGAAACACAGCCACCCGGGAGCTGGGACCCGTGGAAGGTCCCACTCAAAACTGGGTGTTGCCTGGCGTGGCTCAGTGGTTGAGCATCGACCTAGCAACCAGGAGGTCGTGGTTTGATTCCTGGTCAGAGCGCATGCCCGGGTTGTGGGCTTGATCCCCAGTAGGGGGCGTGCAGGAGGCAGCCGATCCATGATTCTCTCTCATCATGGATGTTTCTCTCTCTCTCTCCCTCTCCCTTCATCTCTGAGATCAATAAAAATATTTAAAAACAACAACAACCCAGTGTCAAGTCCACTAACTTGCCCCTGTTTTCTGCACCTCTGCACCCTGAGGTCAGGAGCCCTGATCACCACGAAGGACAGCGCTGCTTGCTGCGGACATTGGCCCGAGCACAGTGAGGGCTGGGTGCGTGGGAAAAACGGGAGGTTGTTAAGGCCATTCATGTCATTGCGTTGGAGGTCGGGGGTGTAGGGGTGTGGGGGGGAGGCAGGCGCCGGAAGCTCACACAAGCCACTCACATGACCTGCCCCGGTCCATCATAGAAATAAAACGGCCACCAGGCAGGGCTGTCCCGCCCACGGCCCTGTCCTGACCACTAACAGGATTTGCCTGTTTTGGAACATTCCAGGAAAGGGATTCTATAGCATAGATTCCTTTGTGTCTGGCGCCTTCCACTGAATATCACATTGTGAAGCTTCATCTACGTTGCTCTATGAGGCAGAACTTTTCTTTTTGTCGCTGCATAGAATTCCACTGCACGACGACACTGAACTTGATCGCTCTGTTGTGTGATGAAGAGCATCTGGGTTGTCTCCAGTTGGGGCCATTAAGTGCTGGGGGAGCTGCTGGGGGAGAGGGCGCAGGCCCCTGGGTGCTGAGAACATTCTGTCTTGATCCATGCAGTGGTGACATGGGGGTGTCCAGTGTCTGAGCCGCACGATCTGTGCACTTTCCTATTATCACGCTCTATCTCAAAGTTTGCCTACATCCCTTTAAAGGTACACGCATTTAAAGTAGCGTTTGGAACTGCCAAACTGCCCTCCAAAATGGTTACACCAATTTGCACACTCACCAGAAACATGCGTGTTCTTTCCCCGCATCCTCGGCAGCAGTGATGCCGAAGGCTTTTTGATTTTTTGCCAAGTTGATGGCATTTGCATTTTCCTAATCACCAGTGAGTTGAGTATCTTTCATGTTTATTGGCCATTTGGATGTCTTTTCCTATGAGTTACTGCGTGTGTTTTTCCGTTTTCTATGCAACTGTTCAGTTCGTGTTTATATGGAGTGGGTAGCGACTTGGCACTGGACCTCTCGTCTTTGCACTTGGTTTATGGCGCATCTCAGGCCTGGGGCCGGGCCAGCAGCGCGGCCGGCCCGGGAGCGGGTCCCTCTGCTGGGCTCTGGCCACGCGTTGCCAGTGGGAACGTGGGAACCAGCGTGCGAGATTTCATTCTTCAGGGGAGGCGGGGAATAAGGATTTTCATGGGGAAACTGCCCGTTTAAAAATGCTGGCAACTGGTTTAAAGAATTTAAAGAGACAGCACTGGCCAGAGGTCGCAAACTGGTGTCCTTCTTGCAAAGGAGGTTTGTGTTGTCACATCTGCCCCTTTTCATGATTTTTGAGTTCTGTGTCATATTTTTTCTTTTTATCAGTTTAACACAATTTCAAAAATAATTTTTTTTATTGATGTCAGAGAGGAAGGGAGAGGGAGAGAGAGAAGCATCCATGATGAGAAAGAATCATGGATCTGCTGCCTCCTGCACGCCCCACACTGGGGATCGAGCCCGCAACCCGGGCCTGTGCCCTGACCGGGAATTGAACCGTGACCTCCTGGTTCCTAGGTGGACGCTCGGTCACTGAGCCACGCCGGCCAGGAAATATTTTTTTAAACTCTCTAAATCCTTCTCCTTTAAGGATACAGAGAGAAGCTTATCATGCTTTTAGTCAAGCCTCCGCAATGAGAAAGAAAGGTGACTACTACATTACTGGACTCAGCAACTAGAAGAGGCCCTGACCTTGGGGATGTGGGTGGCTGGGCCCAGGGAGGGTAAAACACCTAAATTAGAATTCTTCCCATTTTCTCATTTAAGGCCAAGGAGCCCCCCTCCCCCACGGTGGGATTTCAAGGCAAGAAAAGAAAGCGTTTGTTCTATGATGAAACCAGAGGTCCCTGGGAATGCTGAAGTTCTTGCTAAAGTGTGAATGACTTACTTCAAACCCCTTCCTGGGAGCAAGTGTGCAAGTCAGAGCAGGAAGCGAGCAGCCTGATCCCCCTCCCTGTCTGGGGGAACCTCACAATCCCCCATCGTGTCTGCCTTCCCCAGACACTCCCTGCCGGCCCCGCTTAACTCCCACTCTGGCTCCAGGTAGAGTTAACGGGAAGGAAAACAAACAGCCCCCATCATCCGGGAACTTGAATGGTCTTTGGTGGTATCATCCGGGCTTTCTCACCCGGGCTAATGAGCAGCTTGCTTGGGACAGGGTAGCACATCCAGAAACGGCTCCGGGGGCAGAAAAAGGTATCTGGCTGCAGACACAGGACTCAACAAGGGACAAGCTGGAGTGCTCCTGCGCATGCGTCTGCTCCTAGCAATCAGACCTGCATTGATTGAGCGCCTGGTGTGTGCTAGGGTCTGTGCTGAGCACTGAGCACGCACCACCTCACCCCCTTTAGTTCACACTCAGCCTGAGGGGTGGGGCTGCTGTCTAAGGCATGGTGAAGTCCATTGTGAACCAGGCGGCACGTAGGAGCTCAGCTTCAGAATTCCACTCCCAGCCCGGCCGGCGTGGCTCAGTGGTTGAGCATCAACCTATGACCCAGGAGGTCACGGTTCCATTCCCGGTCAAGGGCACAAGCCCGGTCCCCAGTAGGGGGCGTGCAGGAGGCAGCCCATCAATGAATCTCTCTCACCACTGATGTTTCTCTCCCTCTCCCTCTCCCTCTCCTTTCCTCTCTGAAATCAATGAAAATATATTAAAAAAAAAAAAAGAATTCTACTTCCAGCCCAGGGCCTCCTGTCCCCAGAGCCCCGGGTCAGGAGGGGCGGCCCCCCATCCCGGCAACCGCTCCCACTCAGCCTAGCACTACCCTGGTCCCGGGCTCCAGCCCACAGGAGGGGTTTGGAAGCAGCGAGGTGCTGACTGCACAGGCTCCAGGCTCACTGAGCCCGCCCCTCCCACTGGGCCTCAGTGGCCCTGCCTTCCTTTCGCTTTGCCTGGAACACTAGCTAACAAGGCAGGTGTGAAGCAGTAATGAAGGCGCTGGGCGGGAGGGTTTGTAAGGTGTGACTTCTCCAGGCTGCACACAGTCCTGAAAAGCAGCCGAGACAATGGCGATTGTTCTGTGATTCTGAAAGCAATGCTGCCCTTTGTTGGAGAAGTCGAAGATCCGGCAAAGTAGAAAGAAGAAAAACCTCGTCTTACCACCTGGAGATAATTATTATTGGCATTTTCAGATGGCTCCTGCCACTCACCTTCATATCATTCTTATGTTACATCTATGGAACATTTCCCATATATGATTTTTAAGCAAAGTTGAGATAATTCTAGCAATATACTTTATTTTTCATTGACTTTTAGAGAGAGTGGAAAAGAGAGACAGAGACAGAGAGAAACAGATGTGAGAGAGACACGTCGATTGGTTGCCTCCTGCATGCCCTGACCAGGGCCGGGAGCCCACAACCAAAGTACATGCCCTTCGGGAGCTCGCAACCAAGGTACATGCCCTTGACTGGAATCGAACCCAGGACCCTTCAGTCCGTAGGCCAACACTCTATCCACTGAGCCACACTGGCTAGGGCTAACTCGACTCTTTGCACACATATGTGAGCACTTCTGAAAGGGACCCCATGAAGACAGCGGCTTTCTGAGCAAGGTGGGGGAGGTGTCAAAGGAAGGGGGGTGGGATAATTTTGACCTGGGGGTTCTCTGCTCCCCCAGGACATGGTTGCTCCTGGGCCTGTGGGGTAGAGAGTGATGCTGTCAGCTTGGGGTGAGGCTAAATAAAGAACCCTTTTGTGCCCTAGCCGGTTTGGCTCAGTGGATAGAGCATTGGCCTGCGGACTGAAGGGTCCCGGGTTCGATTCGGGTCAAGGGCATATATCTGGGTTGTGGGCTCGATCCCCAGTGTGGGGTGTGCAGACGGCAGCCAATCCCTGATTCTCTCTCATCATTGTTTCTATCTCTCTCTCCCTCTCCCTTCTTCTCTGAAATCAATAAAAACATATATTTTTTAAAAAAGGCTTGCCTAAGATCCCACAGATATTGAGTGGCACAGACAGGGTTTGAGCCCAGGTCTGTCTGACTCCAAGATTCATGCCCCTCCCACAAGGCATGACTGAGCCACGCCGGCCGGGCCTCCGCTCTATTTTGAGGGTTACACTTTTTAGGAAAGCACGGGTTATGGGAACAAGGACAATATCGTGGAGAGAAGCCCCCGTTGACAGCACATTGTTGTCATCCCAGGGGCCTTTCCGTCTGCCCACCGGCGGGGCCATCCCCTGAGAGAGGCCCCGACCCTGATCCCTGCCCTCGCTCAGCCAGAGCTGGTTTCAGCTGGTCCTACGGTGATGCCCGGGGGACCCAGCGCCTCTGGTTCCGCTGCCTCTGACGGAGTCAGACGCTGGTCAGTCCCACCCACTGCTCTGACGCCAAGGCCTGGGCTTGAGCATCACTCACTTTCCTGTGGCTGGCCCCTCATTCTCCCCTCTTCTCCTTCTTTTTTATCCTTCACCTGAGGATATTTTCCCATTGATTTTTAGGGAGAGTGGAAGAGAGAGGGAGAGACAGAGAGAAACATCGATGTGAGAGAGACACACCGATGGGTTGCCTCCTGCACATGCCCTGACCAAGGCCCGGGCCGGGGAGGAGCCTGCAACCGTGGTAGGTGCCCTTGACCGGAATCGAACCCGGGACCGTAGGTCCGCAGGCTGACGCTCTATCCCCTGAGCCACACCGGCTAGGGCTCCCCTCTTCTTAAGGCTCCAGGAGAGTCAGCCATTTGTTCAACAGTTTATCATGATCTGACAGCCAAGCCGGGGCCTTGAACTTGGGGCATTGTCTCCAGCCATTGTTCTTGCGGGAGCCCCAGCGCACCCACCATTTTCTGGGGCTGAGCAGGGCCCACAGATGTGGGGTGCAGGCGCACTGCAAGCAAAGCCCTTGGAGAAAGGAGAAATGCTTTCCGGATGCTGCATTGACGACCTTGGGAGGCGCGTGCACGCATGTGGGAGGCCTCCCACTTGTGCACAGGAAAAGTCATGGTCAATGAGAAAGCCTTTGATGGGAAAGAGCCTGCGCCGGAGCCCCGGAATGTTACCGCGCCGCCCCTGGGATGCCTACAGGCCCTGCTGTCAGCCAGGCTGCTTTCCTGATGTGAGATGGACTGGCCGAGGTCCTGGGACGCGGAGCTCCCAGAAAGCGGACCGAGACGCAGGAGGGGCGCAGGCATCGGGGTGTCCTGTGTGCTCTCCGCGGGGGATGCCAGGAAAAACCTGGCAACGGAGCTCCAGCAGTCAGAGCTCTTGGCTCTGAGCGACAGGAAGCAATTCTGGTCTATTTAAACTGCAAAGGCCTTTATCAAAGGATCTCGGGGAGTTCACAGAATAACCAGGAGGGCTGCAGAGCCGGGATGCGAAAGCAGGCCAACAAAGGAGGCTGCGCAACAGTGAGGGCCCAGCCAGAGTCAGGCCAATGCCGCCCGGCCGGCGTGGCTCAGGGTTTGAGCGTGAACCTATGAACCAGGAGGTCAGGGTTCGATTCCCGGTCAGGGCACAGGCCCTGGTTGTGGGCTCCATCCCCAGTGTGGGGCGTGCAGGAGGCGGCCGATCCATGATTCTCTCTCATCATTGATGTTTCTCTCTCTCCCTCTCCCTCTCCCATCCTCTCTGAAATCAATAAAAACATTATAAACAAAACAAAGTCAGGCCCATCGAGTGACCATGCCCACTGTCAGGCCCCGGATGCACAGGCTTGCGTCACCACCTCCATGGCGACTGTCATCCTCCACCAGAAGGGACCTCTGTGCCTCCTGCACCTCTGGATCCCCAACTTCTGACTCTGAGTCCTTGATGGAGGCATCAGATCGGTAAGGCTTAAGTCGGGAGCCACACTAACCGCAACGGCAGCTGGGAAAGTGGCTACCGGGCGCTTTTAGCTTGCCTGGTGGGAGGCAACCAGAAAGATGGGGACTTTGTCCAACATGATACTGGGCGTGAGATGCGGGTCAGCCATGTACCTGCCTCTCCTAGGAAAATGAAGAGCTCGTGTTCCCTGACTGCAGGGGGTGACGGGTGTGTGTGTGTGTGTGTGTGTGTGTACATTGTGCTGTTTGATCAGTCACCAGCTTTGCAGGTGTTGATAGGTGTTGTGGTAGCAGTGACTTCCTGACCCCTGTATGGCAACGACATTGTGTACAGTAAGTCCTCACTGAATGTCATGGGTAGGTTCTGCTACTTTAAGCGAAATGACATCTAATGAAACCCAATTTTATCATAGACTAATTGTTATCAACAAGAGTTATGTTCCTTTGACATCTCATCAACCTTATAACAAAACTAGAGGCCCAGTGCATGAAATTTGTGTGTGGGGGGGGGTGGGGATTGTCCCTCAGCCAGGCCTGCTTCCTCTCGCAGTCTGGGAGCCCTCGGGGGATGTCCAAATGATGGCTTAAGCCTGCTCCCAAGCCGGCAGTCAGACATCCTTAGCCCTGCCGCAGAGCCGCTGCACTTGCCAGCCATGAGCCCGGCTCAGAGCTTCTGGCTGAGTGACGCTCCCCCTGTGGGAGCACACTGACCACCAGGGGGCAGCTCCTGCGTTGAGTGTCTGCCCCCGGTGGTCAGTGTGCGTCATAGCCGTCGGTTGTTCTGCTGTTCAGTCAATTTGCATATTACCCTTTTATTATATAGGATGATGAACAAAACTGGTGTGGCTCAGTGGTTGAGCGTTAACCAAGGAACCAGGAGGTCAGGGTTCGATTCCCGGTCAGGACACATGCCCAGGTTGCGGGCTAGATCCCCAGTGTTGGGCATGCAGGAGGCAGCCAATCCCTGATTCTCTCTCATCATTGATGTTTCTCTCTATCTCTCTCCTTCTCCCTTCCTCTCTGAAATCAATAAACATATATTTTAAAAAACCCCAGGGGGTGTAAAAGTTGGGGTTGTGGGACCAAGCCACCCCAGCTCAGGGGCGCTGGCAGCTGAGGGCGCAGGGAACGCAGAATTGGAGAAAAGCACATGAAAGCAAAGGAGGATCTGCGGAGTCCCCACTCTGTTCAGCAAAGCGATGGCTCTTCTCCCCTCATAGAACCCCTACTCGTCCTGCTGCTCCCCCCCATCCTATGTCCCACCAGGAAACGGGGACCCTCTGTGGAGTGAGGGGCCGGCAGGTGGCCCTGGGGCATGAAGCTGGGCTGGGGTGGCTGCCAGAACCAACTAGGCTCCTGTCCAGCGCGTCAGGGGGCTGGGGCTGAGCGGGCCAGATAACCCGCCCGGTGCCTTGCGGGCCCCTAATCAAATGCGAGGCAGGGCGAGGCCTGGGGCCAGACAGGCGGCTCCGCGCTCCACGCCCAGCTGGAGCCGACGTTCTTGCGGGGCGGTTTGCTCTGGTTTCCAGACCGCAGTGCAGGGAGGCGAGCGGCCCTGGGCCCCGCAGGCCACCCCGCAGTGCGATCGGGGGGGCCTGTCCCCCTCCGCGGGCTCTGGGCGTGCCGGGCCGCGCCCCAGGGCTCGCCAGCGGGGTGTCCGCGGCTTCAGAAACGCTCCCTCCCCCAGGCGCCCCAGGCGGGCGAGACCCTGGCCCGGGAGGGGGGTGCCGCGGGTCTGCGCCTCCGCTCCCGCCTCCGAACTGGAAAGCCCCGCGCCCGCTGTGGGGCTCCGTCTCCGGCCGCGGCCGGGCGCCCCGGGCCGGCAGCCCCGCTCCCTCCGAGGAAGCCGGTTCGCTGGGGACACCGCCTGGAGCCGCGGCGCATAGCACCGGGCGGGCTGCCTCCGGCGCCGGCGCCGCGTTAACCTCTGCGCTGCCGGATCGGACCTCGCGGGCAGGCCCGCGGCGGGGCTGGCGCTGCCAGGCGGGCACCCGGGGCGCCAGGGCGTGTGGTGTTGGCGCGCGGGAGAGCCGGGCTGCCCCGCGAGGCGAGGGCGCGGGCCAGCGGGGACCCATCTGGCCGGCGCGTCCCTCGGGGAGCCCCCCCCCCCCCCCCCCCCGCCTGCAGCCGCAGCAGAATGCGAGCAGGAACGCGTGTTGGGAGGGAAACTCGGAGCGGCTGATCGCGGTGACGCAGCCCCCGGGGACCTTCCTTCCACCGAAGGCGGGAATGGGGGGGGGGAGGGGGGGAGGAAGGGGCGGGGGAGCCGGCCGAGGCGGCTATTTTTATTCTCTGCCACAGCTGCGAGCTTCCCTCTGCCCGAGGAGGCAGCGAGAAATGAGACGAGTCCCGCGGAAAACGGGCCCTCAGCTGGGGGTGGGGAGGTGGCTGGGGAGTGGGTGCTGCGCTGGAAATGGGGGGAGCGGAGCGGGGGGGGGAGCCCCTGGGGAGCCAGCGAACCCCGGTCTCCAGAAGCCTTCGCTGCGCAGAGCAGCCTTCTTCCCTCCCCGCCCCACTCCCTGCCCCTGGGCCTCACCGGCGGGTCCTTTCCCTGCTGGGGGGCCTGGGCGTCACCCCGCCCAGTGGGACCAGGTCTGCTGGTGATGTCAGTGACCACCGTCACCCCAGCACCTGGGGACACGGGGCAGATGTTCCCAACAGGAAACCAGGACTGGGGTGAGGGCCCTGGAGTTGGCGTCTGTGGATGCCATGATTGTGGTTCAGCAGCTCCCAAAGGGTGGCCCCGGATCCCTGTGGGTTCCCGAAACCTTTTCCGACTCTTTCCTCACCGCAAAGCTCCACGGGCGGGGTTTTCTTTCTTTCTTTTCCTTTTTTTAGATTTCAGAGAGGAAGGGAGAGGGAGAGAGAGAGAAACATCCATGAGGAGAGAGAATCATGGACCGGCTGCCTCCTGCACGTCCCCTATGGGGATGGAGCCCGCCACCTGGGCCTGTGCCCTGACCGGGAATTGAACCCTGACCTCCTGGTTCATAGGTCCACGCTCAACCCCTGAGCCAGCCTGCGGGGCGCCACAATCATTTTAAATCTGATTTTGGAAGCGACCTCCCTTCACTTCTGCTATTAGAGGTGAGTCAGTAAGTCCAGCCCAGTCAAGGGGAGGGTGCTCCGGGGTCGATGACAAGGGCTGCTGAGCATGCGTGCAGTGAGCTCACTGTTGTTACTGTTATTAATAAATTCGTAAACCGCTTTTCAGTTCTCATGTTTAATGTGGGAACACTGACAGACGCCGCCGATATAAACAAAAGCCTTTTGGAAAAAGTCCTCAGCAATCAAAAGTAAAGGGGTTCCAAGGCCCAAAGTTTTGAGAACTGCTGCTGTAGGTGTTGCGGTATTTACAGAAGTGCCTTGGCAACGTGGCAGCCAGTCCACCCACCATCCAGCCACTCACCGTCCATCCATCTACCCTTCCCTCCATTGAGCCATCCATCCATCCATCCATCCATCCATCCATCCATCCACCCACCTTTCCCTTCCTTCCGTTCATTCCTCCATCCATCCATTCTTGTACCCATCTACCCACTGGCCTCCACCCACACATCCAGTCCAGGTGCTCCAAGCACTGGGCCTGCTTTATGGGGCTTATGACATTCTAACGGATGATGCCGTTAACAAGTGAATCAGACGAATTTAAAAATAACTTCAGGTTGTGATCATTTGTACCCTGAAAGCGTGGAGCCCAGGGAAGCAGACACTCAAATTGGAACCATTGTGGGGTGACATCACATCCTGGGGGGTGGGGGGTGGGCAGGCTGCCGGGTCCAGGAAGCAGGGAGTGTGCCCAGCTGTGGTCAGGTGGGCACAGGCCCTGGTGAGCCAGAATGAGCTGCTGGATCTCAGGTTCTTCATGCCGAGGCCATTGGTGACTATGGGGTTAAGTACCTCTCCCAGGATCACGCGCCCAACAAGCGGGGTGCCAGGACTCAAACCCAGGCCTTTCGTTTGAGAAACCATGTTTCTTCTTTTGTCTCCTCCACTCCCTCCATCTCCGTCCTTGCCCCTCTGTCTCCTTTCAGTCTCCATCTTCCGTCCCGGAGGGTCTCAACCCGGCTGCGTGGGGACACCACGTGGGGCGCCTTAAGAAATGATCCTGCGGTCAGGGCTCCGCCGCTTTTTATTCCCCAGTGGCAGGCAGGCGCCCACCCCTCCGCTCTTCACCGCCTGTGATGAATGCGTTTGACTGAGGTGTCAGTAAGTGGATGTGTTACCTTTCTCGGGCTTTCTGCATTTGAAAAAAGAGCCAAGGACATAAAATAATGAATTGCATCAGCATCCTAGCAGGTGGGAGAGACCAGCTTTTGATCTTTTTCTCCCACTTGCAGTCGATTTATTGCTCTCACACATCCCGCTAGGAATCCACCCAGCAGGCCCGGCTGAGAGTTCCGAATATGCTGCGTCTTTCGGAGGGGCTCGTTTTTGAATGCCCTTACGCCATCAACCTTGCCCCTAGGGGCCCGAGTTTCCCCAAACTAGAAAACCCAAAATTATTCTTTTATTTATTTATTCATTTTAAGCACTGAAGAATGAATGCTAAGGATCCGCCCTGTCAGGCGTGTCCAGAAACCCACCCAAAGGCGCCGGAGCACAGAAATCGAGGGGGCGCCTAGGCCAGAAGGTGGGGAAGCGTGGTGGCCTGGACCCCAACGCCGTCAAACGGTGTGGGAGCCATCGCAGGGCTGTTTCTGGGACAAGATTGCGACGTTGACCTAGGCTGCATGCCCTGAAAAAAAATTGTCGTCAACCTTTGATGTTTAAAAGGAAAGGAAAGAGCCGAAACCGGGTTGGCTCAGTGGATAGAGCGGCGGCCTGCGGACGGAAGGGTCCCGGGTTCGGTTCCGGTCAAGGGCATGTACCTTGTTTGCGGGCACATCCCCAGTGGGGGGTGTGCAGGAGGCAGCTGATCGATGTTTCTAACTCTCTATCCCTCTCTCTTCCTCTCTGTAAAAAATCAATAAAAAATATTTTTTAAAAAAATAAAAAATAAAAGGAAAGGAAAGAAAGTGGGTTTTGTAATGGCAGCCCTGTCTCTGCCCCCCCCGCCCCCGGCTTCCTGCACTTGGCGGGGGAGCCAGAAGGTCTTCGCCCTGCGGCCGCTGGGCTCCCGGCAACCAAGGCCTGGGTTCATTACCACAGCATCGACCCTGACAAGGTGGCCAGGGCCACCTCCCCCGGAGTCCCTCAGTTCACACCCCAAACCCAGTGTCATTGGCCCTGGCCCCCTGTGAAGTCCCCAGCAGATTGCCCGCACTGGGAAATGGCCCTGATTTGCATAGCGGACCTGGCCGGAGGTGGCTGACCTTCCCCAGCCAGGAGGGGCTGCCCGGGAGAGAGACAATGCCCCTTTGCTCAGTTTTTGTTCTGTGAGGGAGGACTGACTATACAACATGCTGTGCCCAGAGGACTGACTGCATTGGATAAGGGTGAGAGGATGGCCTTGCAGGAGCTCCCATCTGTTGAATACCCACTGCGGACCCTGCTACAAGCCTGCACACCTTCCCCAACCTGCAGGGATCGTTATCCCCAGGTTAGAGGGAAGGCGTGGGGATGCTCAGCCACTTGGCCAAGGCCACAGTCAGCAAGCGGCAGACCTCTCTCTGGCTCCACCCTCCGGACGCTGTCCTCTGGGCCCGTGTGAAGATCCCCCTCCTGGGTCCATCTCTTCCTCCTCATGCATCCCACGACGCTCAGGCTTGGGCCAGTGACCACTGATTAGGAAGGAAGAAGCTCTAACAAAAATGCCCACGTGTGGTCTCCCCCGGCCCACATGTCCCCAGCCCCCGCTGTTCCCACCCAGCCAAGACCAAAGCCTTGGGAGACCGGTGTGTGTAGCGGGCTGTACTTTACAAGAATGGCTGTAACCACATCGCTCATCGCACATGCTCCTTCACCATGTGACATGGCGCTCCCCGCGGAGGGACTGGGCCTGTCCCTTCCCTGGAACCCAGGCAAGCTGGTGACTGCTTCAGCCAATAAAGTGCGGTAGGAGCGACGCTGGGCGACGTCCCAGGGTGAGCCACAAAAGCCCACAGGCTTCCACTTTGCTGCAACAAACACATTGGAAGCCCTGAGCCACCACTGAAGAAGTCCCCTATGCTGAGGCCTCCATGCTGTGAGGAAGCCCAAGCTCCCTGAGGCCACCCAGGGGCTCCAGTCCACAGTCCACGTCCCTGAGTCCTCCAGCCCAGGCAGCAGGTATGTCAGTGATGGAACCTGCCGTGACTCCAGCCCCAGCTCTCCTCACTGGGTTTTCAGTCTTTTCAGTTGAGGCCCCAGACATTGTGGAGCACAGATAAGCCATCCCCGTCTCAATCCCTGTCCCAGGGAGTCTGTGAGCATAATTAAATGGTGGCTTGAAGTCAGTGAATTTTGGAGTGATGTATTCTGTAGCGATGGTAACTGGAGGAGTGCGCCACAGATGGGTGGATGGCTGGGTCAGCCAGTGGGTCCCCCTTCCCTGACATGTACAGACCGGCCACAGTGTGTCTCAGCTCTGAAAACAGGAGCCTCTGCACCCCCTGTACCACTGAGAACTAAAACCACAGAATTCCTTCTCCTGGTGATTCCCCCCTCACTCCCATGTTACCTCCCTAGCATGGTTACCTCCCACGGTGAATAAGGCTGGCCTGCATAACCAATAAGATATCTTAGGCCCTAGCCAGCTTGGCTCGGTGGGTAGAGCATCGGGCTGTGGACTGAAGGGTCCTGGGTTCAATTCCGGTCAAGGGCACATGCCTGGGTTGCAGGCTCGATCCCTAGTGGGGGGCATGCAGGAGGCAGCCGATCCATGATTCTCTCTCATCATGGATGTTTCTGTCTCTCTCTCCCTCTCTGAAATCAATAAAAATATGTATTAAAAAAAGCCAGGTGAGTGGGTCCTTGGAACTGGGTTCTCCAGCCCTGGTACAGCTTCCAGATGACAGCTGGTAGGCCCGGCCACATCCTAGTTGCAACCTCATGAGAGACCCCACCGCAGGACCACCCAGCTCAGCCGCTGCCATATTCCTGCCCCTGGAAACTGCGAGAATAAATGTTTCCTGGTTTAAGTCACTCGGTTTGGGGAGAATTTGTTACTCCCTGCTCCTACATTACACAATACCAGGACCAGGCATATTTCTTGCCTTGAGAGACCCAAGTTCAAAATCACCAGTCCAGGCCCTACAATGCTATACATACCCTTCTGCAAGGCCATTGCTTGGCAACATTGCCAGCGTTCTGGCACGGGGTACTCTCCCTTCCTGAACGAGGTCTAATGAACTTGGTTTTCCTTGACTGGGAAGTTTTTCCAATGGCCGCTTTGGGGAGCCAACAGTCAATACAATATGCCCTCCAACTGGGGCATCCACTCTTGGTTTTTATTGGATCATCTCTCCCTGTGCTGCCCAACAGGATAGCCACTAGCCACACGCGGCTACTTAAATTAAATAAATGGGACTCAGAGACGTGGACTGTGGACTGGAGCCCCTGGGTGGCCTCCGGGAGCTTGGGCTTCCTCACAGCATGGAGGTCTCAGCATAGGGGACTTCTTCAGTGGTGGCTTCCAATGTGTTTGTTGGAGCAAAGTGGAAGCCTGTAGGCTTTTGTGGCTCACCCTGGGACGTCGCCCAGCGTCGCTCCTACCGCACTTTATTGGCTGAAGCAGTCACCAGCTTGCCTGGGTTCCAGGGAAGGGACAGGCCCAGTCCCTCCGCGGGGAGCGCCATGTCACATGGTGAAGGAGCATATGCGATGAGCGATGTGGTTACAGCCATTCTTGTAAAGTACAGCCTGCTACACACACCGGTCTCCCAAGGCTTTGGTCTTGGCTGGGTGGGAACAGCGGGGGCTGGGGACATGTGGGCCGGGGGGACCACACCCGGGCATTTTTGTTAGAGCTTGTTCCTTCCTAATCAGAGGTCACTGGCCCAAGCCTGAGCGTCGTGGGATGCATGAGGAGGAAGAGATGGACCCAGGAGGGGGATCTTCACATGGGCCCAGAGGACAGCGTCCGGAGGGTGGGGCCAGAGAGAGGTCTGCCGCTTGCTGACTGTGGCCTTGGCCAAGTGGCTGAGCATCCCCACGCCTTACCTCTAACCTGGGGATAACGATCCCTGCAGGTTGGGGAAGGTGTGCAGGCTTGTAGCAGGGTCCGCAGTGGGTATTCAACAGATGGGAGCTCCTGGAAGGCCATCCTCTAACCCTTATCCAATGCAGTCAGTCCTCTGGGCACAGTATGTTGTATAGTCAGTCCTCCCTTCGTCTCTGCGGGGGACTGGGTCCAGGACCCCTGCAGACACCCCACTCACGGATGCTCAAGTTCCTTACCTAAAATGGTGTCGTATTTGCATAGACCCTCTATTTGCATATAGACTACAGCAGGGTGTGCCTACACATCACTTCATTTGCATGGATTCAGCATAGTGCCTGGCGCATGGCAAATTCAAGTTTTGCTTTTGGGGACTTTCTGGATTTTTTTCCAAATATTTTCAACCCACAGTTGGTTGAATCTGTGGATGTGAAACCCACAGGTACAGAGGGCTAACTGTATGTTACTGGGTAACAAATCACCCCAAACTTTGTGGCTTAAAATCAAAATCCTTTTTTCCGCTCTCCTGGTTTCTCTGGTGCAGAAACGCAGAGCGTGGCTGGGTGGT
>NC_137071.1:131138507-131474997 GCF_951640355.1 Cnephaeus nilssonii | reverse complement strand
AAAAAACAAAACAATAAGACACACAAGTCCTCATGAGACGGCGTGTGTGTGTGTGTGTGTGTGTGTGGTGTGTGTGTGTGTGTGAGATGGACTTGGGGGTCTCCCTGCTTGAAGTGAGCGCTGTTCTCTGTCAGGTCGTTAGTCCCTAAGCCGTTCGCACGTGTTCTTTGTTTCCAGTGCTGAGAAATCAAATAATGAGGCCAAGGAGGGAGACTGCGCGGAGGAGCCAACGCTACATAAATATCTCAACTCCCAAACAAACGGAGTTCTGCACATGCCAGGCTCGTGCCCGCGCCCTTCGCCCTATCCAGCCCCTGACTGCGCGGCTGGGAGCGGGCCCCGCGCTGGGGCTCCCGGCCCCGGTGCCGCCTGCTGGCCGATGGCGGGCCCGCCGCCCGGCTGCTTCCCAGCCCCGTGGCCACAGCTCGGCGTTTATGGGCGCAGGGAGGCTGGCGCAGCCAGCTGGTTGCAGCAGGAAAGTCCCTTGGCCGGAAAACATCCCCCCTCCGGCCCGTGGCGGATGCCGGAGATTCCACCATCAGCCACGCATTCCTTTGGTTAGGCCACGCCGTCCCCAGGCCACCGCTTCCAAGTGCAAATGCCCCTCGGGGGAGTGACACGTGGGGACCCTGCCAGTGAGGCACTGGCTGCGGGCCAGGGGACCGGGGGGGGGGGGGGGTGAAAGAAGGGGTGGGGGCCTGGAGGGCTGCGGGCCAACTTGGCCAGCCGGGCCGTGGGGACGCCCCTTCCAATGAGGTGGGGGTGAGGGCCTCCCCCTTGAACCTGGTCATCAAAGGCCATGCGGCTTTCTGCGGGCTCCCGGGACACTCACCCCTTTAGGGCCCCGGGTCATCACGTGGGCTGTCCGGCGGCTCTGGGCCTCCACGCTGGACAGGCCGCTCTGAACCCGGCCTCTGGCATCCCTGCCGAAGTTCTGGACATGCGGGGAAGCCTCCAGAACCTTCTGCCAGCGCAGTGCCACCGAGGGGCCCCGCTCTGCCTGGAGGAGCAGAGAGCTGTGCAGCGGACCCTGCCTGGACCCCTGGCCTGGGACGCTGCGGAGGAGAGCAAAGCCGCTGTTGAAGCCAAAGAGGCCCCGTGGGTGACCCGGATGCTTCTGGGGAGGGGGTGCGGCCTCTGGACTCCCAAATAGAACAAGCTGATCCCTGAGAAACAAACCACTGTCCCAGCCAGTGTGGCTCCGAGGACAGAGCGTCGGCCTGCCGACTGAAGGGTCCCGGGTTCGATTCTGGTCAAGGGCACATGCCCAGGCTGCAGCCTCCAACCTCGAGCAGTTGCCTCCCCCTCACACCCCAGCCAGGGCCAGGGATTGAACGTGGCCTTCACCAGGAATCCAACCCGAGATGCTTCCATCCCAGGGCCAGCGCTCTAACCACTGAGCAACCCCGCCCGGGAAGCGGGTAGCTGCCTTCTAGCCCCGGTGGTCCCCCACCGAGGGTGGCCGCACGCAGGCCTCCGCCAAGCTCTCCAGCAGGGCTCACCCAAGTTCACGGCTGGACTTCAGAGGCGGCACAGAAGCCGGGAGGCTGGGACAGACACCTGCCCCTGCGGCAGGCCCCGCCCTCAGGCCTGTGTCAGCTCCTCGTTCCCGTGTGATCGCTGAGGAGTCGCCGGCCACAGGGCCACAGTCTCCTCACCCCTTTCCCAAGAGCTGAGGAACAGTCGCCATCATCCCTGATTCTCCCTCCGGGCTGCGGGGAAGAAAGGGATGGGCTGGCCGGTGTGGCTCAGGGGTTGAGCATCGACCTACGAACCAGGAGGTCAGGGTTCGATTCCCGGTCAGGGCACAGGCCCAGGTTGTGGGCTGGATCCCCAGTGTGGGGCGTGCAGGAGGCAGCCGGTCCATGACTCTCTCCCATCATGGATGTTTCTCTCTCTCTCTCCCCTCCTCTCTCTCATAAAATCAATGAAAGCATTTTTTTAAAGGGATGGGCTCAGGCCCCTGCCCCCGAGAATGGCAGAAACAGGCTGCTCCGGGTGCTCCCACGAGGCCCGCTCCATGCTCTCCCGCACCCCGAGCCTGAGGGTGGGCCTGGCGTCCCTCCGCCGTCTCCTTGGCAGGCCCGGGCCTCACCTCGCTCTGCTAAGCTGCCCCGGCTGCAGACTGGGGCCCGGCCATCACTGCTGCGAGGTTTGTTTTTATTTTCCGTTTCCAAGGCGCCACTCCCAGGAGCGGGAGGTGCCGGGGAAGCTGTAATTTGCTAAACAGGCATTAATCTTCACATCAATCCCAAGAGGCAGGGAGAGATTGCAGTCAAAACACGCGGGGCTGTGATTAGCCGGGGCTGGGAGGAGAGAGCACAGGGATCCGCGCATCCCCCGCCAGCCCCGGCTTCCCGGGCAGGGCTGCCGACCTCGCCCTGGGCTGTGGCCCGCAGGGGACATGCTCTTTGCAGAAGGGCAGGAGAGTCTGGCCAGTGTGGCTCAGTGGTTGGGCGTTGATCTATGAACCAGGAAGTCACGGTTCAATTCCTGACAGGGCACATGTTGTGGGCTTGATCCCATGTGGGGCGTGCAGGAGGCAGCTGATCAATGATTCTGTCTCATCATTGATGTTTCTCTCTCTCTCTCCCTCTCCTTCCTCTCTCTGAAAGCAACCCTATCTAATAAAGAGGGAATATGCAAATTGACCATCACACCATCACAAAGATGGCGGCACCCACAGCCACAAGATGGCGGCGCCCAGTCCTCTCAGCCTCTCTGGAGTCCCCCAGTCCTTTCAGCCCAGCTTGGGGGGGGGGGTGGCGGCAGGCGCATGGTGCAGCCCAACCTGCCCTCAGCCCCCCAGCTGCCCAGGGCCGGCCCAAGGTGCAGGCAAGCCTCGGATGGTGGCTGCCCAGCCGCCCAGGGCCGCCCGAGGCTCAGGTAACCAGGGCCGGCCGAGGCTTGCGCTGCCGGCAGTGGCAGCAGCAGAGGTGTGATGGGGCGTCGCCTTCCCCTGATCGCCGGGTCACTTCCCACCCCAGAGGGCTCCCAGACTGTGAGAGGGGGCAGTCCAGGCTGAGGGACCCCCCTCCAGTGCATGAATTTTCATGCACCGGGCCTCTAGTTTATATATATATATATATATATATATAAAAGCCTAAGCAACTGGCCAACCAGCCAACCAGCCGACCAGCCAACTGGCCAGTAGCTATGATGCTCACTGACCACCAGGGGGCAGACGCTCAATGCAGGAGCAGAAAACACAGGCATGGAAACGGAACAGACTGGTGAGTCTCAGAGGGAAGGGGGGAGAGAGAAGGGGGAAAAGAGATTAACCAAAGATCTTATATGCACACTAGAGGCCCAGTGTGTAGGGTCCCTTGGCCTGACCTGCGGGGATCGGGCCAAAACCGGATCTCCGACATCCCCTGGGGGGTCCTGGATTGTGAGAGGGCACAGGCCAGGCTGAGGGACCCCACCGGTGCATGAATCCGTGCACCAGGCCTCTAGTAAAAACATACTTAAGAAGGACCATTCCATTGCTCCCCCAGCCCCCCAGCCCTCCCCTTGTGGATAGGCAGAGAAAGTGGCATGACCTCAGAGGAGGCAGAACTGGGTATATACAAACACAGACACATGCAAACATAGATGTACATACACAAATATGTCTGCACACAATGCACAAATCCCCCACATTCACACATACGCAGCACATGCTCACACACACACAAGCACACGTTCGCCCCCACACAGGAAAGGTGGAAGGGGCGGCCTGGTGGCGTGAAGGCCTCTGCCCTCCCTTCTCCTCCCACCTCCCGCCCTCCAACCCCCCACAGCTGCTTCTGCCGCTTCTGGGCTTGGCTGTCGGGTGAGCAAAGGGACCACGGGCCGCCGTCACCCCCACAGCTGGCGGGCTGGCCCCTGGTGTCACCACCCAGCCTGGTGCGTAGGGTCCACAGAGGACAGTCTTCCTGGGGCCACGCCTGGGCGCAAGCCGTGGGCTTCTACAGGGGAGGCCGGCCGCACCCCCTAGCCCTAGATCCGAGCGCCAGGCGGCCACGGCCAAAAGGCATGCCCAGCCCGGATGCGTGGCCCAGTGGTTGAGTGTGGACCTATGACCCAGGAGGTCAGGGTTCGATTCCCGGTCAGGGCACAGGCCCGGGTTGCGGGCTCCATCCCGTGTGGGGCGTGCAGGAGGCAGCCGATCCATGGTTCTCTCTCATCATGGATGTTTCTCTCTCTCTCCCTTCCTCTCTGGAATCAATAACAATGTTAGTGTTTTTTTTAAAGGCTTGTCGAGCGCCTGGATGGGCATTGAACATGCAGCACCTCGGGCAGCGAGGCGGGCATCGGGGGGAGCCCAGCCCGGCCTCCCTCCACACAGCCGGGCCGGGGGCCTCGCCGGGCGTC
The DNA here is from genome assembly GCF_951640355.1 of Cnephaeus nilssonii. Lineage (NCBI taxonomy): Eukaryota > Metazoa > Chordata > Mammalia > Chiroptera > Vespertilionidae > Cnephaeus > Cnephaeus nilssonii. Next base: position 131,470,641 of record NC_137071.1, on the reverse strand, counting down.
CTTGCCACACGGGGACACCCGGGCCGGTGCCGCCGGATGACTGCTCTCACCTCTCTCTTTTGAAAAATGGCCCGTGTTTAAGGATTCATAAAACTCAGGGAATGCATCACTGAGCCTATAACGCCGCGAGAGGCCCATGTAGAGAACGACTTAAAAAGAGGATTCATCAAACTAATTACTTCTCCCCCCTCTGCCCACCCCGCCCCCTTTCCGCCTGGCCTGCTCCGGGCGGGGGCTGCGCTATCAAAGGCCGCGCTGCCAGCCGAGCCCCGGGCTGCCTGTGTGGGAGGGACGTGAACCCCGCGGCCTGATCTTTCTGGCAGACAGGAGGCGTTCCTGCTGATTCATCTCTTCCAGAGGCTGAGGCAAGGCCAGGGCACCGAAGGCGAGGGGGAGGAGGGGGGAGGCCTGGGACACGGGAGCGCTCTCTGTCATCCATCTCTCCAAGGAAGATTCTACACAACCGCAACGCTGCCTCCTGCCTCCCGCCGCGCCCCCTGGACCCCCCTGGGGTTCACCTGCAGCCGGTGGGCCCGGCCTGCCACAGAGCCACTGCCTCTGCTTCCCTGGCCTCTGCTAGGCTTTTTAAATATATACTTTTTATTGACTTCAGAGAGGAAGGGAGAGGGAGAGAGAGGACATCAATGATGAGAGAGAAGGATGGATCGGCTGCCTCCTGCACGCCCCCCACTGGGGATCCAGCCCGCAACCCGGGCCTGTGCCCTGACCGGGATCTAACCGTGACCTCCTGGTTCCTTGGTCGATGCTCAACCACTGAGCCACACCGGCCGGGCAGTGTTAGGCTTTGACAGCACCAGGGCCACCCCAGCCAATGAGGGACGAGAGTCTGCGGAGAAGCACTTCAGCTTCACATCTGTCCTTGCCCGGCCGGTGTGGCTCAGTGGCTGAGCGTCGACCTATGAACCAGGAGGTCACAGTTTGATTCCCGGTCAGGGCACAGGCCCAGGTTGTGGGCTCGATCCCCAGTGGGGGGCGTGCAGGAGGCAGCCAATCAGTGATTCTCTCTCATCATGGATGTTTTTCTCTCTCTCTCTCCCTCTCCCTTCTTCTCTGAAATCAATAAAAAATATATTTTAAAAAAAGAAGAAGAAAGGAGAACACACACAGAGTTGACATGAAGACAGAGGCCACGATCGGAATGATGTGTCTACAAGCCAGAGCAGCAAGGATGGCCAACAGGCGCCAGGAGCGGGGGAAGGCGTGCAAACCGCCCTGCAGACACCCGGGTGTCGGGCCTCCAGCCTGCAGGCTCGGGACGCAATACGTCCAGGGGTGGTAAGCCACCCAGTTCGTGGTACCTCATTGCAGCCTTCAGTGGGGTGATTCTGAAACATATTCCAAACAGTCCCTAAGAGGGTCCCCAAGGGGATCCAGCCCCAATTTCCCACGGGAGCAACCACATTCACGTCTATGGCCCTCGGACCAGTGACTGCCCTCTGGGAGCATCCGTTTCCTCGGCTCTCAGGTGAGGAGAGTCAGGCCGTGTGCACCACAGGAGGCGGGCAGGGGCCGGCGGTCAAGTCCACGCCGCCGATTGCTTGAGCAGCTCCCATTAAGCAGTCATGTGCTCCATCTGTTGGAATACGAAGTCCAATACGCACCAGCCTGGCCTTTGGTCAACGACACTCCACAGTCTGGCCGGCGTGGCCCAGGGGTTAAGCCTTGTCCATGAACCTAGAAGTTCAGCGGACCAGGCTTGGACTCAGAACTGCATACCAGCCCTCCCCGGTGTGGCTCAGAGGACAGAGCCTCAGTCTGAAGGGTCCCGGGTTTGATTCTGGCCAAGGGCATGTACCTGAGTTGCAGGCTGGCTCCCTGTGCAGAGGCAACCAATCGAGGTGTCTCTCGCATTGATGTTTCTCTCTGTCTCTCCCTCTCCACTCTCTCTAAAAATCAATGGAGAAATACCCTCCAGTGAGGACTAACACACACACACACACACACACACACACACACACACACACACGAACTCTAAGAGAATGAATGTTTATCAGAAGGTGAGAGGAAAAGGATTGTGACGCCCCAACATCAGTGTGTCATCATTAGCATGTCATCAACATGTCATTTAAAAGGCAAGGGTTTCTGCCCTGACCGGTGTGGCTCAGTGGATAGAGCATCAGCCTGCGGACTGAAAGGTCCCAGGTTCGATTCCGGTCAAGGGCATGTACGTTGGTTGCAGGCACATCCCCAGTGGGAGGTGTGCAGGAGGCAGCTGATCGATGTTTCTCTCCCATCGATGTTTCTGACTCTCTATCCCTCTCCCTTCCTCTCTGTAAAAAAATCAATAAAATATATCTTTTTTTAAAAAAAGACAAGGCTTTCTACCCGCTCTTCCTCTCCCAGACGGACGGCATTTCCATTCTCCTACCTGGGCCTGCATGAGCCCCCCCAGGAAATGCCACAGCGGGGACCCCGAAAGTCCTGGGTGGACATGGTGTTCGGTCAGGACAGCCCACTGTTGTCGGCGGGGCAAGGCCAGGTGCCACAGACACGAATCACACTGAGCAGCGGAAGCTGCTTCTGCCCCTTAAAGCGGATGGTGAGGAACCCATTCCGTGAGTCCTTTGACGGAGACAGCACTGCACATGCGTTTCCACCCCCCCGTCCCCCTCCCCCGGGACCTGGTGGGAACTTGAATGCCGCGCAAAGTGTCTGTCTCCCGGGTGCCCGGTGCCGAAGGCCTTCGCCATGGCCAGGTCCCGAGGTCCAGCAATCGAAGCTCACCCGCCACCGCCCCCCAATACCTGTCCCTCCTCAAAACCCTCTGACCATAAGCATGGGGGGGTGCATTGTAAGCCATACGGCCCCCATTCCCCTGGCTTCTGCCACCAGGGTGCTGATGTTCCCGGGACCAGAGGCAGCTCCCGGATGGGGGGCTGGGCCGCGTGTCCAGGGGAGCTCCCAGGGCCCACGTGCCACTCCCAGCCCTGTGAGCATGCGCCTTCTCTCATCAGCACAAAGCCATCCCGGCCGACAGAGGATGATTAGTATTTCTTACAACTCTAGCTGGTTCCCCGCGTTCTGTGTTTGCCTCATCAGTGGGGGGTGGGGGGGTGACAGTAACCACCGACTCTCTGCCTGCTGCTTGGGGTACAAGGCCCTGCACTCAGGGGGAGCCTGAGGGCCGGAGAGGCTGGAGGGAGAGCGGGGCGGGCCAGAGGCCTCCGTGCCCTGCCCAGCAGCAGCCACACAGGCCTGGGCACGAGGAGCCGCTGGAGCGGGGCACCCCCGGGAACCCCAGGCTGAGAAAGGGGTTAATGTCCAGCATCTCCTGTGGAAAGTGCGAAGCCGCGTGTGGGAAAAATGGGCTCAATCTGGTATTTGGAGCGCGATGGAATCGAAATCATTTCAAATGTGAAATGCCCAACACATGGACTCCCACCCTCGGTGGACCCTCCACGTGGGCCTCCAGACCGCCCCGCCAGGAGCTTCCCCCGGAGTTGGAGCCAGGAGGCCCGGTCGGCCGGTTGGCCGGTTGGCTGGTGTCCCCGCGGACTGAGCTGGGCGCCCTCTGCGCGGCGGGAGGCCGGCTCCGGTGATGAATTTGATCTAATGGGGCTGTCGAAGCGCCCCGATCCCGGTGATAGGCGCCCGCAAACACAGACAAACAGGTAGGAGATGGATGGAGGCGCGTAAGGTGCCGCTAAGTGCCTCTGCGCCAGAATAAATGAGGAGGGTGAAGGGGTGGGCGCACTTGCCATGCTAATGCGGGGGGCGAAGCGCTAATTACCGCAGCGGGAGGGATGGACGGCCCGCAGTTCGAGGGAGTGTGTGTGTGTGTGTGTGTGAGCATGTGAGTGTGTGAGAGTGTGTGTGTATGTGTGTGTGAGTGTGAGCGTGTGTGTGTGAGTGAGCGTGTGTGTATGTGTGTGTGCGTGTGTGTGAGTGTGTGTGAGTGTGAGCGTGTGCGTGTGTGCGCGAGTGTGTGTGCAAGTGTGTGTATGTGTGAGTGTGTGAGTGTGAGTGTGTGTGTGCGTGTGTATATGAGCGTGTGAGTGTGTGTGAGCAAGTGTGTGTATGAGTGTGTGTGAGTGCGTGTGTGCACATGAGTGTGCGTGTGTGTGTGCGCGAGTGTGTGTGTGAGCTTGTGAATGTGTGTGTGTATGAGCATGTGTGTGTGAGTGTGTGACTGTGTGACTCTGTAAGCATGAGTGTGTACGAGTGTTTGTGTGTGTGAGTGTGTGCATGTGTGTCTGTGTGAGTGTGTGTATGTGAGTGTGTGTATGCATGTGTGTGTATGTGTTTGTGTGTGACTGTGTGTGTATGTGTGTATGTGAGTGTGTGTGAGTGTATGTGTGTGAGTGTGAGTGTCTGTATGAGTGTGTGTGCATGTGTGTATGTGTTTGTGTGTGACTGAGTGTGTGTGTATGTGTGTATGTGAGTGTGTGTGAGTGTATGTGTGTGAGTGTCTGTATGAGTGTGTGTGCATGTGTGTATGTGTTTGTGTGTGACTGAGTGTGTGTATGTGTGTATGTGAGTGTGTGTGAGTGTGAATGTGAGTGTGTGTGAGTGTGAGAGTGTTGTGCATTTTTGTGTGTGAGTGTATGTGTGTTTGTGTGTGTGTGAGTGTGTGTGACTGTGAGTGTATGTGTGTTTGTGTGTGTGTGAGTGTGACTGTGTGTGAGTGTGACTGTGTGAGTGTGTGTGACTGTGAGTGTGAGTGTGTGTGAGTGTATGTGTTTGTGTGTGTGTGAGTGTGACTGTGTGTGTGAGTGTGAGTGTGTGTGAGGTGTGTGTGGAGGGGCAGGGGTGGGAGACGGGAGAGGAAAGGTATGGGGCTGGTATAGCTGCACCCAGCTCCACCCAGGAGGTCATTTGCAAATGGTCTGTGGCTTCCTGTGGTCTCTCTACCAGCAGGTACCCCCCCCCCCCCCCGGGGGCCCGCGTGGGCGGGTTGAGGAGTGGAGGGCAGGCTGGGTGTTAATGCTTCAGGAGTTACCCTCAACCAGTGAGGAGTGGGAGTTGAAAGATAAATAGCCCGCTTGCGTGGCTCAGTGGTTGAGCCTCCACCTAGGAACCAGGAGGTCATGGTTTGATTCCCAGGTTGCGGGCTCCATCCCCAGTGTGGGTCGTGCAGGAGGCAGCCGATCCATGATTCTCATCATGGATGTTTCTCTCTCTCTCCCTCTCCTTTCCTCTCTGAAATCAATATATGTATATGTACATATATATACAATACATATATACATATATTTGTCGATAGATTTTATATATATATATATATATATATATATATATATATATATATATATATATATTTTTTTTTTTTTTTTTAAAGAAAGATAAACACCCCAACTTCCGGGCCTGTCGGTAGAAGGGTGATGCCAGTGTCTTCTATGTAGTCCCTCTGAGGCCCCTGGGCAGCATCGCACCCCAAGTGGCCACGGGTCACCCACCCATCCACAGCCTGAGCTGGCTGTCTCTGCTTCCCTTTCTCACCTCCCCACCCCCGACTAACAAGCCGCACCTACACCCTTGCCTGGGGCCCCTCTGCTTCGAGGGGAGCTCAGACCCGCAGCGCCCGGCTGGCTCTCTGTCTCCTTCTGGAAAGTCTTCAGATTTGATCTGGAACCTGTGTTTCATAAGTGGCCTCTGGCGGGACAACGGCGCATGCGTGTGACAGCACGGACACCTTGGGTGGCAACTCGGGCTCCGCAGACAGCGCAGCCCAAGCGGCTCCCTGGGGACCCAGGCAGGCGCACCCCCACACCTGTGGCAGGCAGGGCGCCAGAGCCCCCAGCCAGATTGGCGCTGCCGATGGCAGAAGCAGCAGCCGGGCGGAGGAGACCAACCTGCCCATCCATGCCTGGACCCCACCCCTGCGGCATCCTCACCCATTGATTCTTTTTTTTTTTTTAATGTATTTTTTTATTGATTTTCCACAGAGAGGAAGGGAGAGGGATAGCGAGCTAGAAACATCGATGAGAGAGAAACATCGATCAGCTGCCTCCTGCACACCCCCCACTGGGGATGTGCCCGCAACCAAGGCACATGCCCCTGACCGGAATCGAACCCTGGGCCCTTCAGTCCGCAGGCCGACACTCTATCCACTGAGCCACACCAGCTAGGGCTCACCCATTGGTTCTTAGGGAGCGTGCCAGAGAGAGGGGAAGACGGAGAGAAACATCGATGTGAGAGAGACACATCCATTCACTGGCTGCCTCCTGCACGAGCCCCAACCAGGACCGGGGCCAGGGAGGAGCCTGCACCTGAGGTACATGTCCTTGACCAGAATCGAACCTGGAACCCTTCGGACTGCAGGCCAATGCTCTATCCACTGAGCCAAACTGGCTAAGGCTCTAATATATCTTTGTTGATTTCAGAGAGAGGAAGGGAGATGGAGAGAGAGAGAAACATCCATGATGAGAGAGAAGCATGGATCTGCTGCCTCCTGCATGCCCCCCACTGGGGATCAAGCCCGCAACCTGGGCCTGTGCCCTTGACCGGGAATCGAACCCTGACTCCTGGTGATGCTCAACCACTGAGCCACACTGGCCAGGCTGCACAATGTTTAACTCCAACCTGAGCCCCTGGACAGAAAGTGCTGGAGCCCACACAGTAAACTTGGTCAGTAAATTAGGAAAACTCAGACGGACACGCGGATGCCACCAAAGCCCAGCGCGAGCTACAGAGCTTTTCCCAGTTAAGGCTCTTGGGTTTTGACAACCACAGCAACATCGCTTGGCAAACACCCACAGGCTCAGAACTAGAAATTAAATTTAAAGCTCGTCAAAGTCAAGTGAAAAAGAACACTATTTTCATCGGACGCTTCAGATGAACCAATTATTAACCACGAAGACAATTTTTTAAATTGATTTTTCCTGCTGATTGAAGAGCCAGCAATAGAATGCAGAAATGGCCATTTTGATTACATATAAATCATGAAGCCACTTTCCATTTCTCCCGTGACCTCCACAAGTTACAGGAAATGTCAGAGAAAATATTTAAATGCCATTGTATAAATTTATATTGAAAATTAAATTCAGACTTACATGAAACTGATATTTACAGTTACATTTTTTTAAAAAAAATTGTTTCGTGAGAATCATCAGTTCCAGAGACACTAAAAGTTTTACATTTCCACGTGCTGTAAAGCAGCTGTCAGAAATTGATCACAACGTGGTCATGGCCTATAAAAGCGCTCTGACCGGCTCCGGCGGCGGCACATCAGCAGGAAGAGCCTCTTCCAAATTCAACATTATCAAAGCTGCATTCGCCAGAGTGACTGATGTCGCCCTCAATTTATATTGATTGAAAATGAAATTGCTAAAAGTATAAACTTTGATGACCTACTAAATGAATCTGTAGGTAAATGAGCCAGAAAACGATGATCAATCAAGAGATCACATTAATAAAGTATTATTTGTTGGATTGCATAAAATGAGAATACCAAAGATAATTGTTTCCCTATTTGTAAATATCACTGTTACTCCTACTGTGTTTTATAAGTGGTAAAACATTTTTAAAGGAAAAAGCTTTATACTTTAGTAACTTTAACAGCATTTCCCCCTGCCTTTTTAAATATATTCTTTCTTTTTTTAAAAAACAATTCTACATCTAGGTAAATACCTAGAGAAAAATTTTGTTGTTTTAATATATATAAAGGATAGTCCCTTTTTTAAAACATATTTTTCTTGATTTCAGAGAGGAAGGGAGAGAGAGAGACATAGAAACATCAATGATGAGAGAGAATCATTGATTGGCTCTTTCCTGCCCCCGACCAGGGATTGAGCCTACAACCTGGGTGTGTGTCCTTGACTAGAATCAAACCCAGGACCCTTCAGTCCACTGAGCCAAACTGGCTAGCGCTTTTAAAAATATATTCTTATTGATTTTTAGAGAGAGAAGAAGGGAGACGGAGAGAGATAGAAACATCAGTGATGAGAGAGAATCATGGATATGCTGCCTCCTGCACCCCCCCCCCCGCCCTTACTGGGGATCGAGCCCGCACCCGGGCATGTGCCCCCAGGCATCAAACTATGACCTCCGGGTTCATGGGTCAACCACTGAGCCACACCAGCCGGGCTTTCCTGTATTTTGAACAAGGAGCCCTGCCTTTTCATTTTTCATTGAGCCCCACAAATTATGCAAGCAGTCCTGCCTGCCGAGGTGGTAACTTTTCTTTCACAAGCTGGGTCGTTGTCACCCAGCCACTGGGAAGGAACATCACTTTGAACAAGGAGCTGTGGCGCGGGACAGTTCCCACAGCTGGGAGCCATCAGCATCCGGGGGCTGGGAGGCTGGCCCTGAAGAGGGGTCTGGGTAGAACACAACCGTGTCTGCTACAGTCCACCCCTTGCACCCCTTCACTCACTCACTTTCTATCATGACTTTAGTCTACTTGAGAAGAGCCTGTCTGGGATGCTGGAGTCTTGTTTCCTGGGAAACTTAAAAGAGAAGGGTTAGCCCAAGCTGGTGTGGCTCAGTGGATAGAGCATCGGCCTACGGACTGAAGGGTCCTGGGTTTGATTCCAGTCAAGGGCACAGGCCTGGGTTGTGGGCTCGATCCTCAGTAGGGGGCAAGCAGGAGGCAACCGATCCATGATTCTCTCATCATGGATGTTTCTCTCTCTCTGTCCCTCTCTGAGGGACCTCTTCCCACTGAACCACTTGTCCCCACATCCTCTGGGTCTCAGGGGACCCACGCTAAGACAGAAATAAGGTCACCTTGGAACTCATCCGGGCTCCTCTTGACCTGTAGGCACTCCCGGTCGGTTTGCACAGCCACGCAGAAAGCTCCCAGCAGCCTCCATGGTGGCCCAGCCTAACGGGCACTCCTCCTGGGCCCACCTCCCCATCTCCTCCTCGGCCCCCAGCCCTCCCGCTGCCTGTCACACCTCCTCATCTGCTTTCTCTCCTTGGCTGCGAGATGGAGAAGAGCCGACCACCGCGGTGGGTGCTAATCTGCTTCTCCGGGTTCTTCCAGAGCGCCCACCCGTCCCAGTTTCCGGCGGCTCATCACCCCCGGCTGTCAGCTGTCACCCCCAGCTGCTCGCCAGAGACCCGCCGGCTCCTGGAGCCCCTCAGCTGCGTGAAGTTCACAGGAGGGAGGAGCCCCGCCATAAATCACCCTCCCGGCCTCCTCCCCAACTTGGGGAGCTGGGGCCAGAAACCACCCTCTAAGGGCCCTTTGTCAGGCACGTTCGCTGCGGCAGGCCAGCCGTCTGCCAGGGCCCCTCAAGCCTGCCCGCAGACCCCCCCCCCCCGCCTGCGCCTGCGGGTCCCCACCTGAAACCCACAAGGACTGTTGCCCAGAGGGCCTGGACTCAGTTTGCCTTGTGGTTGGGTTGTGAGCTTTACAGACGGCCAGACAGGCCCTCCTAACCCTGCCTGCCGGGACAGTGGGAGCTCAAGGACTTCCCAGGGGCTGGGGGAAGGGGGGGCTCTCAGGTCTCCATGGAGATGGCAAAACAATTCACCTGGTGCTGCCCTTGACGGGGAGCCCGCACTCAGATGGGCTGGGCTGTCCTGTCGCCAGGGGGCTCGCCTGATCCCTAGGGATGAATCCAGAGGACGGTACTGATCGCATGCCCAGAGCACGGCTCCCAACAGCCCAAATGTCCTCCCGCAATGGAGTGGATGTTCATCAATGGGATACAGCAGAACAAAACCGGAGGGGAGACCTCAAAAGTTCTCATCACCCCCAACACGTTTGGCTCACTGGCTGAGTGGTGACTCATGAACCAGGAGGTCAAGGTTCAATTCCCAGTCACATGCCCGGGTTGCAGGCTCGATCCCCAGTAGCGGGCGTGCAGGAGGCAGCCGATCCATGATTCTCTCTCATCATTGTTTTTCTCTCTCCCTCTCCCTTCCTCTCTGAAATCAATAAAATACACACTGAGTGGCCAGATGATGATGATCTCTGAACACATAATAATCTGGCCACTCAGTGTATATCCTATAGAATAAAAGGCTAATATGCAAATTGTTCCCTCGACCAGGAGTTCAACCAGCAGGCAGGCCGGCCAACTGCCCATGTCCCCTCCCCCTGGCCAGGCTGGCCAGACCCCACCCATGCACGAATTCATGCACTGGGCCTCTAATACACACACACACACACACACACACACACACACACACACACTGAGTGGCCAGATTATTATGCGCTCAGAGATCATAATAATCTGGCCACTCAGTGTATATTTTTTAAAGTTCTCATCACAAGAAAAAAAATTTTATAACTATGTTGACAGATGTTAACCAGACTAAAATGTGGTGATCATTTAGCAATATATATAAATACCAAATTCTTATGTTGTACACCTGAAATGAATATGTTATATGTCGATTATACCTCAATCAAAAATTAAAATATTTTTTCAAAGAACAAAGCATGGATCCACACAATGACATGAATGAATCACATAGATACTCTGCCAAGTGAAATAAGCCAGACATATAAGAGTAAATACTACACGCTTCTATTTATATGAAGCTTTAAAACGGGCGAAATTTAATCTACGGTAGTAAAGTAGTCATAGCAGTACCTCTGGGAAGCTAAGGGGGTGATACTGACTAGAAGGGGACGCAAGAGAGCTCTCTGGGGGTGATAATGGTCCCTGTCTTGATTTGAGTGCCGGTCACGTGGTTCATACACACGGAAAAAGCAATCGAGCTACCCACTTAAGATCTCTGCTCTTTCCAGCATGTAAATTATACATTAGCATAGTACCGGGAGGGAGCGCCCCCATATCTGACCTACAAAACTCTGCGCTGGTGATTGGCTGTGCTTTGAGCTGCTGAACGGGTGGGAGTCTATTACACAGCCACTGACAACGGATCCATCTGGTCCTGACATTGGCCCTGCCTCCGGCTGACTGTGTGACCTAGAGAATGTCACTCAACCTCTCTGAGCTCCCGCTGCCACACTTCAGGAAAACCATGACTCTTTCCGGCCCGCAGGATTCACGTGCAAGTCACATCAGTTCATGTTTGTGACCGAACTCGGAAAGCTATAAAGCAGCTTAGAAATGAAAAGTTCATTGTTGTCCTATTCAAAACAGCCTCCCACCCGGCCGGCGTGGCTCAGGGGTTGAGCATCGACCTATGAACCAGGAGGTCACGGTTCGATTCCAGGTCAGGGCACAGGCCCAGGTTGCAGGCTCGATCCCCAGTGTGGGGCGTGCAGGAGGCGGCCGATCAATGATTCTCTCTCATCATGGATGTTTCACTCTCTCTCCCTCTCCCTTCCTCTCTGAAATCAATTTTTTTTTAAATACCCCCCCAACTCTGAGCACAGGAAATGATTTCGAATCAAGCAGTGCAGGGCTAAGCGGCTTTCCTCCCGGGCCTCAGCCACAGCGGCGGCGGGAGCTGGCACGCCCGGGAATGAAGGATGCCCAGTGCAAACCATTCCGTCTCTGCCATGGATTGGACACGGGCAGGTGCCTTCACGTTTATTTATTACTATGTTTTTTCTTCCCCAAAGGAAGAAACATAGGAATTTTCTTTCTCCCTTGCTAGAAAGTTCTATGCCTTCTAGAACCCTGCAGCTCTCCCTCTGGCAGGGAAAGCTGGCTTTATCCACCTTACTCTACACTAGCCCCAAATCCTCTGACTGCTGCCCTCTTCAGATACCATCACTATCTTTTTTTTACAAGTTAACATCTTTAAAGGACTAAAATACTGTTCACTCATGATGATCAAATTAGAGCACAATACTTAATCTGTCCATCCGTTTTTCCCTCTAATTTTCCTCATTTCTCCTGCTTTTCCCACACACCAGCGCTTCCTCTCCCCCCCCCCACCCCAATGGTGATATCGCGCTTTTGATTGGGTCACTATTCAGTGTTTATCGTATTAAATGTGTAGACGTCTTGTAAATATCATGTTATAGCCGAAACTGGTTTGGCTCAGTGGATAGAGCGTTGGCCTGCGGACTGAAAGGTCTCAGGTTCGATTCCGGTCAAGGGCATGTACCTTGGTTGCGGGCACATCCCCAGTAGGAGGTGTGCAGGAGGCAGCTGGTCGATGTTTCTCTCTCATTGATGTTTCTAGCTCTCTATCCCTCTCCCTTCCTCTCTGTAAAAAATCAATAAAATATATTAAATATATATATATATCATGTTATACAGCTGGTCCATGTTGTCAGTCATGGTTATTTTTTTCTTGCAGAATCCTTCCCCTGGAGTTAATCAACTTTCGCCTTTTGGCTTTCTTAGTTTTCTACAAACGACTCAGCAATGCAACTGTAAACTGTGCCGATAGCTCAGCTCCTCTGAAGACATTCCCACATGTCAAGTATCCAATCGGCTTCATCTTGTGGGAAACCTCTCTTTTGTTTTTGTTTTTTAATATATTTTTACTAGAGGCCCGGTGCACGAAATTTGTGCAAGAATAGGCCTTCCTTCCCCCGGCTGCCGGCACCGGCTTCCCTCTGGCACCTGGGACCCGGGCTTCCCTCGAAGCCCCGGCTTTGTCCAGAAGGACGTCCGGTCTAATTAGCATATTACACTTTTATTATTATAGATTGATTTCAGAGAGGAAGGGAGAGAGAGAGAGAGAAACATCAATGATGAGAGAGAATCATCAATCTGCTGCCTCCTGCAGGCCCCCACTGGGGATCAAGCTCACAACCCAGGCCTGTGCCCTAATGGGGAATCGAACCATGTGTGACCTCCTGGTTCATTGGTCGAGGCTCAACCACTGAGCCACACCAGCTGGGCCACAACCAATTTTTTTACATTTAAATTCTTTATTGTTTAAAGAATTACATAAGTCTCCTTTTTTCCCCATTGACCTCTCCCCAGCCCTTCCCGCCCGGCCCCAGCACAGGCCCTCACCCCCCTGCTCTCTGTGTCCATTGGTGATGCAGGCACGGAACACAAGCCCTGCGACTCCGCCTCCAACTGGAGCCTGGAGCAGGCAAGCTCCCAGAGACTGGAAGCAGTGGGGGGCTGGGGGCGGGGGAGGGGGGACTCGCTAAAACTCAAAATCAGCTTCCAAAAGGCCTCCTTGTCCCCTGCCCTCCTGCTTAAGGTGGCCGTAGAGCAGCTGCCCTGGCCAGTTTCCTGGTGTCATTCTTTTGAATTTAATTTTTATTTTTATTGATTTCAGAGTGGACAGGAGAGAAAGGGCGAGGAAAGGAGAGGGAGAGAGACATCCATGATGAGAGAGAATCCTGGATCAGCTGCCTCCCGCACTGGGGATGGAGCCCACAACCCAGACATGCGCCCTGACTGGGAATCGAACCTGGGACCCTTCAGTCCGCAGGCCGATGCTCTAGCCATTGAGCCACCCCGGCCAGGGCTCACCTGAGGTTTTGGCGGCCCCTGGTCGAGGCCAGCATCTTCGGTTCCAGGGCTGCGCGGGGGCCTGTGTGTGGATGGGGACTTCGGCTGTCACTCTTGTCTGCCCACGTTCACTGCCCCTGTGCTGGGCTTCCCACCCGGCGGACCCCCCCCCCCCCCCGCTGCCCTGGGGCAACGCCCTACTCTCCCCTTTCCCTTTCGCAGCTATTCGAGAATGTTCCCCTCTCCTCGGCTCCCCGCCCTGATTGTGCAGAACCGAGGGCTGCCCACCCCGGGCACCCACCTCGCTCCTGCTCACAGGACCCAGCTTTGCTGGGCGCGAGGCAACAGCTCTTCACTCAGGCGCTGTGCTCGCTGCCGGGCCTGTGGCCCAGCCCTGAGAGCGGGGTCCCCGCTGCCCGGCTGCCCGGCACTTCCTCTCCCACAGGTGCTGATGCCTGGAGCCACAGCAGCCACCTCGACACCATGAGGTGACAAGAATGGGAAGAAAGGCCAATAGTGCCCGAGCCGGTGTGGCTCAGTGGATAGAGCGTCAGCCCGTGGACTGAAGGGCCCCGGGTTCGATTCCGGTCAAGGGCAGGTACCTCAGTTGGCAACTCGCACATCACCGTTTCTCTCTCTCTGTCTCTCCCTCTCCCTTCCACTCTTTCTAAAAAAAAAAAAAAAAAAATCAATGGAAAAAGATTCGCAGGTGAGGATTAACAAAAATAAAAATAAATCCTTAAAAAAGGAAAAAGACAGACAACAGCTAAGGTCCTGCACGCACCTGACGAGCCACGGACACGCGCCGAAGCCGCCGCCTCTTCCGCCGACACACAGGCGCTCCCTCCCCTGTGTCTCATGGCCAAGGGCGTCTCATGGGATCCGGGGCTAATCTCTCCCTGTGCTCCCCACACCGCCCGCCCCCTGCAGGGGCCTCCGCATCATCGCCTTTCTCTCCTGCACCTTCCACCTCCTGGCCGGTGTGGCTCAGTGGCTAGAGCATCGGCCTGCAGCCTGAAGGGCCCCGGGTCCGGTTCTGGTCAAGGGCACGTACCTCGGTTGCAGGCTCCCAGCCCTGGTCGGGATCACGCGGGAGGCAGCCAACGGATGTCTCTCTCACATGGATGTTTGTGTCTCTCCCTCTCCCCCCCCCCCCCCCCCCCCCCCCCCGCTCTCCCTAAGAATCAATGGGAATCACCCTCGGGTGAGGATCAACAACCCCCACAAAGAGGTTCCGCGCTGAGCTGTTCGCTGACCCAGCGAAGCGGGGCCCGGGACGGTGCGTGCCCGCGGGTGCCCAGCCCACGCCGCTTCCCACGCCAGCCCCCCCCCCCCCCCCCGCTCCTCCTCCTGTGCCCCTGTCTCCCAGCCGCGCTTAGCATGTTCTGTTGTGATGATTTATGCTGCTTTTGCTGGCTCTCTGCGCCAGCACATACGCATGTTGAAGTTTGCCTCAGCTTAGAAAAGAAAATGAAAATCAAAAGCCCTGCCTTGACCCAGCGTCCTTGCTGCGTTCCAGCATCCTCTCTCCCTCCTCGGCATCGGGAGCTCAGGGGTGGGGGCGGGGGGACCGGGTGTGAAAGGGATGGCGTCAGAAGCCACTCAGGAAAACTCTTCCAATCATCACACATGGAAACTTCTAGGCGGGGGTTAGTTCTTACTCACCCCGAGGCAAAGGGGACTCTCTGCTGCCGGGAAGCTATTCAGCAACACAATGTATGTGATTATGAATGCACCGGATAGTTCTCTTTCCTTGTGCACGGGATGTAGCTGAAGTAGAATGTTTTAAACATATTGTTATTGATTTCAGAGAGAGGAAGGGAGAGGGGAGAGAGAGAGAAACATCCATGAGGAGAGAGAATCATGGATCGGCTGCCTCCTGCACGCCCCACACTGGGGATCATGCCCACAACCCGGGCCTGTGCCCTGACCTGAATTGAACCCTGACCTCCTGGCTCCTAGGTCAATGCTCAAGCACTGGGCCGCGCCGGCCGGGCTGCGGGAAGTGGAATTGATCAGAGTTGCTGGTTTGTAGGGCACAAGCCTCTGGCAGCAGCACACGCAGCGAGCAGGCCTGTCTGTGCAATCACGTGCCCGGCCCCTCGGGGAAGTGGCCGGAGCTCAGTGTCTGCGCCTCTTGCTCTGATGAAGTCTGGCAGCTCCAGACGAAACGGAAGGGAAAATTGCCCCTGACACAGCAAAATGCCCTGAAGAAACGTATTTATCAATGAGTCAATTTTTATCCCATAAGAGTAATTCGATTACATAATTACGTAGCCCAATACCGTGTAGCGGCAATTTAAGAAGGCATTTGAATTGCTCTTGTAGGCCCTAATTTCAGATTAACTTTATATATTTTTTTGGAATTATTGATCAAACCAAAAATCAATATTGAGTATGCAGCCAAAAGTTGTAAGATAAAAAGTACCATAGAGGGGTGTTAGGCAGTTTAAAAATATATTATGTTGCCTTGTCTGCATTTTGTGAGGTTTAGGTAGCTATCAACTCTTCAAAATTCAGAATTTCTTGTGATTTTTGCATTGTGCCAAACGTTGGACCTGTAATCTTATGTACTTTTCCTTAAAGAAGGACCTCAGCCCGGCCGGCGTGGCTCAGTGGTTGAGCGTCGACCTATGAACCAGGAGGTCACGGTTCGATTCCCGGTCAGGGCACGTGCCCGGGTGGTGGGCTTGATCCCCAGTGGGGGGCGTGCAGGAGGCCGCCGATCCATGATTCTCTCTCACCATGGATGTTTCTCTCTCTCCCTTCCTCTCTGAAATCAATAAAAATATACACGGAGTGTCCAGATGATGATGATCTCTGAATGCATAATCATCTGGCCACTCAGTGTATATCCTATAGAATAAAAGGCTAATATGCAAATTGTCCCCTCGACCAGGAGTTCGACCAGCAGGCAGGCTGGCCAACTGCCATGTCCCCTCCCCCTGGCCAGGCTGGCCGGACCCCACCCATGCACGAATTCATGCACCGGGCCTCTAAGATACACACACACACACACACACACACACACACACACACACACTGAGTGGCCAGGTTATTACGCGCTCAGAGATCATAATAATCTGGCCACTCAGTGTATATTTAAAATAAGAATTTTTTTTAAAAAGAGGGACCTCAGAAAGGTGCTAGTTTCAGGCCTACAATGCCTTGATTATCCTCCGTTTTCACCCATGACCCCAGGCATGTGCATATCATCAGCACTGCTGTCTGGACCCCAGAGCCCTGCACACACATCTCCTCGGCCCGGGTGCTCGGGGGTGGCTCCACCATCAAGGAGGTGGTGTGTCGGAAGCCGCCCATTGCCCTCACCAGCAGGGAGGTGTGGACAAGGAACCCGGAAGGCTGATCAACCTTGAAGCTCTGAAAGGTCAGAGCCACCCACCCACTGTCTAGTGGAGACAAAGATAGCTGAAGCAACTTCCACCTGTTAGTCTTATGTAAACCCTTGCTGATTGGCTATTACTGGAATTGCCTGCCTAAGGGCTATGGGTGGATCCCACAATCTGAATAAAAGGGACAGCCAGGCCAGAGCAAAGCGGAGTCCTTCCTCTTGAGCTGGGCTCCCGCCTGGCACCCAATTCCCAAATTTATATTTTCTAGTCTAGTCTCTTTCATTTGTGTGCGGCCTCCTCCAGAGCCCGAACCCTGAACCACGCGGGACGTTGGGGGGACACTCACAGTGGTGACCAGAGGGCAGCCCATCGACATTGGCAAGCGCGCCCGTGGAGCGGGTTCCAGGAAGTGAGTGCTCGGGCGCTCGGAGAGACCTGGAAATCTGCCCCCCGGAGACGGGACTCCGGGTGTGAGCACTGAGGCCGCGCACAGCCGTCTGGGCCAAAGGGACAGGGATGACCCAGACCACGCCCGGGGGGTTGTCCAGAAAGCGTCAGATGAGGATGAAGAGTCACTCAACACGCTCGACACGTTGGTCACCTACAGACCCGGCACCGCTTTCAACAATCTACACACAGTTAACGTGGCCCGGCCGGCCTGGCTCAGGGGTTGAGCGTCGATTTATGAACCAGGAGGTCACGGTTCGATTTCCGGTCAGGGCACATGCCTGGGTTGTGGACTCGATCCCCAGTGGGGGGCGTGCAGGAGGCAGCCGATCAATGGTTCTCTCTTATCATTGATGTTTCTATCTCTCTCTCTCCCTTCCTCTCTGAAATCAATACAAATATATTTTAAAAAATGCAAACAGCCCTAGCCGTTTTGGCTCAGTGGATAGAGCGTTGGCCTGCAGACCAAATGGTCCCGGGTTTGATTCCGGTCAAGGACACATACCTCGGTTGTGGGCTCCTCCCCGGCCTGGGCCCTGGTCAGGCTCATGCAGGAGGCAACCAATCCATGTGTCTCTCTCACATCAATGTTTCTCTCTGTCTCTCCCTCTCTCTTCCACTCTCCCTAAAAAGTCAATGAGAAAATATCCTCGGGCAAGGATTAAAATACATACATACATACATACATACATAGAAACAGTTAATATGGATGAGAACTAACTGCTGGTTTTCAAATAAATTTATAAAATTGAAAGAAAAAAAAACAGAAAAAAAAAACAAAACAGAAAAAGGTGGGGGGAGGGGGACGCAGAGTGGGCTCCAGTTCTGTGTTTGACCACAAGATGGAGGTAGAAGAGTGGGCCCTCCATTCAGCCAAAACCTCATTAAGAGCTAATCAGGTAGAGTGGGTTTTTCCGCGTTTCCTGCCGCTGCCTTCCCCGCTTTGCCAAGCCTCAGTGCACTCACTATTGTTCCGTTCTTCGTGGTTCAAGTCGTCACAAACCTGCACTTCTGTTTGTGAGCTCAGCTGAAGCCCGCAGTGCCTTCTAGACAACTTGCCCCGCTTCTCACCGCTAAGGATTATGTTCTTATTAACTGTTATTAGGAGAATTTTCTGACTCGGAAGTCTCGGGACTTAAAAGTAAAGTCTTAGCTCAGTAATTGCCGGCTCCTGCGCTGCTGTGCTTGGCGCTTTCATTACCGGCTGCTATTCGAGTGCATTTCTTCGCGCCGCCCCGTCGGGGCTCTGCACAGAGCGCTATCTGACACCAGCCCCGTGCCTGTCTGTCTGAGGGAGATATGGGGCCCTCTAGCTTTACCAGGGCCTCGTGAAGGCTGTTACTATAGTAACCATAAGAAATAGGACTGACTAGCCTAAGAAAGACAACGATCAAGCTAGAGTTGAGCCCGGCCGGTGTGGCTCAGTGGTTGAGCGGTGACCTATGAACCAGGAGGTCAGGGTTCGATTCCCGGTCAGGGCACATGCCTGCGTTGCGGGCTTGATCCCCAGTGTGGGGTGTGCAGGAGGCAGCCGATCCATGATTCCCTCTCATCACTGATGTTTCTCTCTCTCTCCCTCTCCCTTCCTCTCTGAAATTATTTTTTAAAAGTAGATGTATTGATTTATTTTTTAATCCTCACCAGAGGATATATTTCCATTGATTTTATTTTTTTAGAGAGAGGGGAAAAACAGAGAAATAGTGATGTGAGAGAAACACACCGATTGGTTGCCTCCTGCATGTGCCCTGACCAAGGCCTGACCAGAATCGAACTCAGGACCCTCTGGTCCGCAGGCCAACTCTCTATCCACTAAGCCAAACTGGCCGGGGCAATAAAAACATATTAAAAAAAAATAGAGTTGAGCTTCCGGGGATCCAATCCTCCATGCTCCAAGCTGACACTGGACACTGTCCACCTCTTTCCCCGAAGGTTCTGCAGGCCTTCTGCCCGGCAGGCCGACACCATCCGCTCAGGACACGGCGCAGAAAGCCCGGGGCAGCGGGTGGCCGCCTTCCTGACCTCTTCTGCGAGCTGCGCCATCACTGAGCCCTTGCCCTGGACACGTACTTGGTAAAGGGGGGGGGGGGGGGGGCGCTTGCAGGAAACAATGAGAGGGCGAAGGGCACGCCCCAGAGCCGCCAGGCTGCCAGCCTGTGCTCGGATACAAGGACCCCGCCTCTCCCGCAGTCCAGGCGACAGTGTCTGTCTTAGGGGATGGCTGTATCCCATGGGACAGTGGGTGTGTTTTTCTTTTCTTTTCTTTAATATTTGTATTGATTTCAGAGAGGAAGGGAGAGGGAGGGAGAGGGAGGGAGAGAAACATCAGTGATGAGAGACAAACATGGACCAGCTGCCTCCTGCACGCCCCACACTGGGGATCGAGCCCACAACCTGGACATAGGCCCTGATGCGGAATCAAACCTTGACCTCCTGGTTCATAGGCCAATGCTCAACCACTGAGCCATGCCGGCCAGCAAACAAATACATATTTTTTAAAAGAAGAAGAGGAAGAAGAAATATGAGAATCTGGGGTTCTGGCGCTGAGCACTTTTGCTTCTAGGGTTGATGAGTTTGAAGCCTGAACTCAAAGGTTCTCGCTGGCCCTCACCTCTCGCTTCCCCATCATTCAGGGGTAACGCTGTTCCTGTCTCACAATGCGGGTGTAAGACTATAACGAGGTAACATCCCCAAAGCGCCTGAGATGCCTGTAGGTTTTTCAAAAACAATGGTTTTCCTCCTGCCCCCGCCCCCCCAGCAGTCAGCACCATCAGCCAACCCCAGCCCGCAGCACCGAAGACATCTCTTTATGGCCACTCGCACCCCGCACCGCATCCTGCCCGCCTTGCTAATCCCAGGCAGGAAGGCAAGCACTCGGAGAGGTATAATGCTCCGCGTTCCCGCGGAATGTAAAGCGTTTAATTAGATGCCAAGGATTGAAACTCTTGATTCAGAGCCCGAAATGGCTAATAAGGTTTTATTGTCGCTATTACTTAGAGTTTTTATAGAACTTTAGGCTGGCAGAGTGCTTTTCAATCACTCGAGAGAATCTAACTTTGTTAGCAGCGAGATGAAAAAAATGTTCTATTCATCAGGAGAGACAACATCCATAATATTTTAAGCATTTAAGAATTACGAGCCTGCTGTGAGAACTACCTTCCGCGGGGAGGTGGGAGTCTCGGTGCGGGCCCAGGGCATTCCCGCAGACACCAGTGCTGGTAGGGCCGGTGTGCGGGCCAACTGCGCGCCAGGAAACGGGGAAGTTTCTAAAACAAACATGAGCTGCCTCCGGCTACACAGACGGAGCTTTTGTCCACACGTGATTCTTGAACATTCTTCTAAGGGAACTCTTAAGGTTTTATGGGCGATCGTATTCTAAAACCGTCCATGGCTCCAATCCGGCTTAATTTACGAGCGCTCTGGGTCAGTGAAGTCTCCCAGGATTCTGCGGTTGGGGCAGCTGCAATTGGAGCCAGGTTTGCACCGATTCTTCCGTAAATACTCTCAGTGGGCAGCCCTGGCTGGGAGCGTGTGAAAGTGGGTTTCCCTCCCCAGAAGCACGGAGGGCAAATTCAGGCCCCGCCTCGTGGCTGTGTCAGTCAGCTGCTGCAGCCACAGAGCTGCCTAACAACCAAGTCAGAGCTCAGGGGCACGCCCGAGCGGTTTGGATCGGGGAATAGACTCTATAGAGCGTCAGCCTGAGGTCTGAAGGGTCCCAGGTTCAATTCCAGATCAAGGGCACATGCCCGGGTTGTGGGCTGGATCCCCAATAGAGGGAGAGGGGCAGGGGGCAGCCGATCCATGTTTCTCTCTCATCATTGATGTCTCTATCTCTTTCTCCCTCTCCCTTCCTCTCTGAATCAATTTTATGAATATACTAGAGGCCCGATGCATAAAGATTTGTGCAAGAATGGGCCTTCCCTCCCCTGGCTGCCGGCACCACCTTCGCTCTGGCCGGAGCCACCTTTCTGCCTTCCCACGCTGCCCAGAGGCCCAGAGCAGCTGGGGTGGTGCGGAATGCCTGTGTCATCGCCATGGTGACGATGCAAGCATCCCACCCCCGGTTGCTTGGTGCCTATGTATGCAAATTAACCTGCCATCTTTGTTGGGTTAATTTGCATACTCACTCCTGATTGGCTGGTGGGCATCATGAAGGCACAGTCAATGAGCAGTTACTCTTTTATTAGGTTGATAAAATTGCCCATTAGTGCTTAGTCAAAAATTTCCCATGACCTTTGGGCTAGGAAGTGGGTTGACATTCGTGTGGGTTGACATTCGTTTGGGTCTCCGGGTGAAAACCTTTTCTCCTGTCAAAATGGATGCATGCATGGCTGACATGGATTGTTTTTGCCTTTCCTTTCCAAGAAAGTTATTCTCCCCAGCCTCCCCTGCGGTAGCTCACACAGACGGCCGCCGTCTCACCCCTGGGCCATGTGACTTGCAGTGCCGTCCACAGTGGGTGGGTTGATCGCCTCACTGTGGACGCCGGCTCAGCCACGTGACTTGCTTTGGTCCCTAGTAAGGATGACACGGGGCTGGAGAGGGCTCGTGCGTTGCAGCTTGCTCGCTCTTGGGCGTCTGCCGTCCCCAAACAAAAACATTTTTATTGATTTCAGAGAGGAAGGGAGAGGGAGAGAGAGATACATTCGCCATGAGAGAAAATCGTTGATCGGCTGCCCCCTGCACACCCCAACCTAGGCTCGTGCCTTGACCAGGAATTGAACTGTGACCTCCTGGTTCATAGGTGAGCCACGCCAGCTGGGCAAGGGTGCTTGTCAAGTGGACCGCTTTATGAACAGCACACAGGAGGGGAGCCCCCAGCACCCTCCTCCCGTCCCCATAGGGCAACCCGCACTCACAGCCCGAGGCGGGGCGGATGCCGCCCTGCAAGCAGAAAGAGCGGAGGGACCGGCCCTGGGGCTCCGCCGGGACCAGGCTCGGGTGGCGGCCACACACGCTGCGGAGAGGCTGTGCTCCCTGCCATGAGGCCGAGCCGCAGCTGGCCCCGGGCCAGGCTCGCCTCCGTGCCCATCTGTCAGGGTGGCACCTGGCCCTCTTCTAGAAGCAGATGGTTTCAATTGATGTTTCCTTGCCAGTCTCTCCTGCGTTAACTCTCCCAGCCCGCCCTGCCTCGGCCCGGGGCGTGGGCTCCTCCCATGCTCTGCTCCCCCCTATCTTTTCCCTGGGAGCCAATTCCCTTTCTTCTTTCTTCTTCCTTCCTTCCTTCCTTCCTTTCTTTCTTTTTTCCAAGTTTTCAGTTTTCTTCAGTAGTAAGATTATAAGTGGATTTGTATATATGCAGGGGAAAATCGATAGCCTGTATTTTTTCTTTTTTTTTTTAGAGAGAGAGAGAGAGGACGGGAGGGAGGGAGCGGGGAGAGAGAGAGAAACATCAATGTGTGAGAGACACATCAATGGGGCCTGGGAGGGAACCCGCAACCCAGGTACGTGCGCTTGACCAGGAATTGAACCTGAGGCCCTTCGGGGCGCGGGCCAACACTCTCGCCGCCGGCAGGGCAATAGCCTGTATTTTCTGGGACAAACTAGAGCCTGCAAAGCACTGACAGTTACAATAAAAATCATGTGTTTTCCATTTCACTGACCTTGGCATGCAGCTCACCTCCTATTCCCGGACCAAACCGGCTCGGGCCTTCCTGGCTGTAGACTTGGCCTAACAAACGCTCCCAACCAGAGGCAGAAGCCACGCCCCCTTCCCCGCCACACCTGAGCCCCAGGCTAGCAATGCAGTGGCCCCGAGGACCACGTGGGTTCACTGTATTTTGTTTTAAAGGAGAGGCCTGGGTCAGGGCCGCTGCATGTTACAGACACCCCCAAGGCGAGACTGCACCTCAGGCCTGAGGCTCCGGCCAGGAGGGGGCCAGGCGGCTCTGGGGGTCTCTGGCCCAAGGACAGCAAGCAGGGCACCTCCTCCCACCCCCAGCTGGCCCGGCCTGGGTGGCTCAGTGGGTGAGCCTCGACCTCTGAACCAGGAGGTCACGGTTCCATTCCCGGTCAGGGCCCAGGCCCGGGCTCAATTCCGGTCAAGGGCACGTACCTCGGTTGCGGGCTCCATCCCTGGCCCTGGTCCGGGGGTGTGTGGGAGGCAGCCCATCCATGTGTCTCTCTCACATCATCAATGTTTCTCTGTCTATCCCCCTCCCTCCACTCTCTCTAAAAACCAAAGGAAAGTACGTGGGGTGAGAACTTAGAAAGAAAAGGAAAAGGAATGAGTGCAAAGGGGAACCGGTGCGCCCTGCTTCCAGCTCCCCCGTCCTCACTGCTCGCCACTGCCCCCCGGGGGCCCCCCAAAATGAGAAATGTGTCCTGCAGAGGCTTGGTGCTGGGGGACCAGCCTCCCCGCCCCTCCCCTTGGGCTGTGGCTGTGGGGGCCCCGGGCCACCCCGCGATCGCCCCCCCCCCCCACGGCGCTGGCGCAGGGGGGCAGGCAGCGGGCGCCACGCGGTTCAGAGGGAGGAGCTGGCCCCGCACTCGGGGGGCGCGGGCGCAAGGCCTGCAGCGATCCCTTGAGCAACTCGCTGCCATTTCCGCTGCAGGCTCAGGGCGACCCCCTGCTGAGACCCACTGCCGGGCCGGCTCCCCAGACAGCCCTGAGGGCCAGCCGGTCAGCCGGTCAGCCGGTCAGCCGCATCGCAGCCACAGCTCCAGCCAGGGGGAGCCAGGCGGGCAGAGTCGCTCACTGCAGTGTGTGTGTGTGTGGGGGGGGGGGGGGGGGGTCCTGGGGGGCCCCGAGGGGAGGGGAGGGGAGCAGGAGGGATGTTTACGAAGGCCCCTGGGAGAGGAGGAGAGGGAGGCAGGGGAGGGAAGACACGCTCAGCCGCCGCGATGCAGGCCCAGGCCCAGCCTCAGCCACCCCATGAGGCTCTGGAGCGAGGGTGGCCCTGCACGCTTGTCCTGAGTCGCACCTAGATGGCCGCGTTTTCTTTTTCTTTTCATTTTTTAAAAATATTTTTTTATTGATTTCAGAGAGGAAGGGAGAGAGAAAAAACAACAACACACCAATGATGAGAGAATCATGGATCGGCTGCCTCCTGCACGCCCCCTAGTGGGGGTCAAGCCTGCAACCCCGGCATGTGCCCCTGACCAGAATCGAACCCGGGACCCTTCAGTCCACAGGCCCACGCTCTGTCCACTGAGCCACACCGGCCAGGGCTGGATGGTCAGATTTTCATATCCCAGCAGCCATCGCTCAGGGGCAGACCCTGAAGGGTAGGAGAGCCGGGGGCAGCACGCTGGCCTGCACGGTGCAGTCAGGCAAGGCCACGTGCCCAGTTCTGCCTGAGCGGTGGGATGCAGTGACCGGTGCGCTGTCCAGCGCAGAGGCCCTGTGGGAGGGACTCCACAAGAGCCTGGCTCATTAGGGGCGAGGTTCGTTCCGCATCACCAAACAGCAGTCCACCACAGGGTCAAAGGTCACTGTTTCCTCCAGGCCCCCATTCACTCAGCACACCTTTCTGAGCACCTTGCATGAGCCCAGCATTGAGCTAGGCTCCGGGGATTAGAATCTGAACAGTCAGGGTCAACGTGCTCTAGGTGCCGCAGGGGAGGTGGGTGCAAGCACTGTGTTCAAGTCTGCGGGGGAGGGAGCGCTGTCTGGAGGAGTCCGGAGGAGATGACATTGACCTAGCCCAGTGGTCGGCAAACTGTGGCTCGCGAGCCGCGGTTTGCCGCTCTGATGACTAATGAGTTTGCTGACCACTGGGATAGGGGCTTAATCACAAGGAACAACAACAGCCTGTAATTATTGGAATTGAGAGTCTAGCCCTTTTATTTTTTAAATATATTTTTTATTGATTTCAGAGAGGAAGGGAGAGGGAGAGAGAGAAACATCAATGAGGAGAGAGAATCATGGATCAGCTGCCTCCTGCACGCCCCGCACTGGAGATCAAGCCCACAACCCTTGAATTGAACCGTGAGCTCCTGGTTCATAGGTCAAGCCATGCGGGCCGGGGCTGAGCTAGCTCTTAAAGGGCAAGTACGTGGCTACCAAGCAGACAGCAGGCAGAAGGGCTTCCAGGCAGAAGAAGCCACACCTCCGGGGACCCCAGGTGTAGTGGTTGTGGAGCCAGTCAGAGGGGCTGGAGCGTAGCGGGTGCGGCGTGCGAATGCCAAGCTGAAGCGTGTTGATTTGATGATGAAAACTGGGGAAGCAAAGGAGGATTTGTAGCAGAGAAGGGGTGTGAGGGGAGACATTTTAGGAGAATACCTGAGTGGGAGGGAAGATTAGAGGTGGACCGGGTAGAGGGCCGCCGCATGAGTCCGGAAAGGGACCATGAGGCTCAAACCCAGGCACAGCGGTGAGGATGGAGGCCAGAGACCAGACTCAAGCAGAAGTTCTGGGGTGAAGGGGGATGGGGGCCTGAGGGTGCCTAATGCTGGGTGATTGGCCTCAGTTCTTCAGACAGAGGCCTCGCGTGAAGC
Organism: Cnephaeus nilssonii; assembly: GCF_951640355.1. Taxonomy (NCBI): domain Eukaryota; kingdom Metazoa; phylum Chordata; class Mammalia; order Chiroptera; family Vespertilionidae; genus Cnephaeus; species Cnephaeus nilssonii. Next base: position 131,445,152 of record NC_137071.1, on the reverse strand, counting down.
CCGCCAGTCTCTGCTTAGGAAACAGCTTTCTGCTCTGTAATTTGGTCTGTGCAGGGGATCGAAGCTCCTGGAAGAATGTCCTGAGCGAATCAAAGGCTGGTGTTCAGGACCCAGAGAGCCACGTCTAGTCAAAAGCACAGGCTGCGTTTCCAGCTTACTCTGTTGCTAAGGAAGTGGGTCTCAGTCTCGCATTTTGGCTGATCTCCTTCCTTCTGGAACAGATGGATACATTTTCTCTCCTACCTTCAAGATATAAGGGTAGAGGCTGGAGAATTTGCTGGTAGATTGAATGTGCATGTGAAGGGCAACCGTGAAGATCGCAACAGGCTTTGGGCTGAGATGGGAAGGCTGGGGGAGGAGCATGTGGGGGGAGGTAGGAGTTTAGTGTTGGATGTTGATGAGCTATTAGGCATGTAGGCGGAAAAATGGAGAAAGCGGCTGCATATATTAACATAAAGTTCCAAGACATGATCCGGAATGCAGCAAAGACAGAGAGATGAAAAATAGAAAAGAGGGGCTCACAGATATGGAGGCTAGAACGACACAGTCTAATAAGTGTTTGATTGGCATCTGAGAAGGAACAAAATGGAAGAAAGGCAATATTTGAAGAGATAATGGTTGACAATTTTCCAAAATTATTGAAATGCATGAATCTTCAGATCCAGAGTCCAACAAGTTCAAACAGGATAAAAAGCAACCCACATTGAGACACATCACAGTGAAACTGTAGAAACCAAAGAAAAAAACAGATTCTAAAGCAGCCTGGGGGGCGGGGAGGGCAATTACCCAGAAAAGAATGACAATTAGGATGTCAACATAGTTTCCAACAGCAACTGTAGAACCCAGAAGACAGCTAAATGCTCTTTTTCTAAAAAATCATAATAATTCACATATCATGCAATTCACTCCTTTAAAGTGTGCAATTAAGTGGTTTTTCATGTATTCACAAAGTTCTGCAACATCACTGTCTAATTCTGGAACATTTTCATCACCCCAAAAGACTGCCCGTCTCCCCCTGGCAAGCACTAACCTACTTCCTAATTCTATAGATCTGCCCGCTCTGGACATGGCATGTAAATGGAATCATACAATACGTGGTTCTTCGTGCCTGGCTTCTTTTACTTGGCATAATGTTTTCTAGGTTCATCCACATTGTAGCATGTGTCCGAACTTCATTCCTTTTTATGGCCAAATGAGATGCCTTGTGTGGATAGACGACATTTTACTTCTCTTTTTATCAGTTGGTGCATTTGGGTTGTTTCTATCTTGTGAGTATCTACACTAATAAAAGAGTAAGATGCAAATTGACCATACCTTTGTGATGCCCACCAGCCAATCAGGAGTGGGTATGCAAATTAACCCAACAAAGATGGCAGGTTAATTTGCATATGCAGGCGCCAAGTGGGGTGGGATGCTTGCGTTGTCGCCATGACGATGACCCAGGCGTACTGCACCGCCCCAGCCACTCCAGGCCTCTGGGCAGCGTGGGAAGGTGGAAAGGTGACTCTGGGCCAGAGCAAAAAGACGGTGCCCGCAGCCAGGGGAAGGAAGGCCCGTTCTTGCACGAATCTTCATGCATCGGGCCTCTAGTTATGAATAATGTTGCTATAAACATTCATGTGCAAGTTTCTCTGGTGGACATGTTTTCATTTCTCTTGGGTGTATACCTAGGAGTGGAATTGCTGGGTCAGATGGGAACTCTGTGTTTAACATTTTGAGGAACTGCCCAACTGTTTTCCAGAGCAGGTGCACCATTTTACATTCCCACCAGCACTGTATAAGGGTTCCAATTTCTCCATATCCTTGTCAACATGTATTATTATCTGTCTTTTTTATCGTAGCCATTCTAGTGGGTGTAAAGTAATATCGCATGTGGCTTGGACTTGCCTTTCCCTGACGGCTAATGATGTTGCACATGGGATTATCGGCCATTTGCATGTGTTCTTTGGAGAAATGTCTATCCAAATCCTTTGCCCATTTTTAATTGGGCTGTCTTTTTATTATTGAGTTGTCAGAGTGGTTTATATGTGCTCGATACTAGACCCTTATCAGGTATGCTTCTCAAATGTTCTATCTCATTCCATGTGTTGTCTTTTCACTTCATTGATGGTATTCTTTGAACCAAAAGAACTTAGTTTTGATGAATTTTTGTATGGGGTAGAAGGGAGGAGTCCAGCTGCATTCTTTTGCGAGTTGGTATACAGTTGTCCGGCACTGTTTGTTGAAAAGACTGTTCTCCCCCGCCCACCCCCACCCCCCTCCCATTGAATTGTGTTGGCACCAAATGCTGTCTTTAAAGTGCTGAGAGAAAACAACCATCAACTTAGAATTTTATGCCAAGATAAACTGCATTTCAAGGAAAAGGGTAAAAACATGACATTTTCAGAAAACAAACACTGAGCCGTTTTACCAGCAACTGACCCCACGTAAGGAGCTCCTTAAGGGCTGCACTTCCGGGAGAAGGAAGGACATCTGAGGTGCAAGAGGAGCATTTCAGCAGCAGCATCCATCCGTCACCCTAAGAAAGCAGCCACATCCTGCCGCCACAGCGTCCTGCAGCCGGCCAGGCAGCCACCCGGGGGCCAGATTCTCCGTGGCCAGGTGAGGGCTGTCTCTATTGGGCCTACAGGGGAAGCCTGCCAACGACCAGCTAGCAAAGCCCACATCTCCTGGCAGGGAAGAGAAACCCATCAATCAGAAGCCTACAATCAGAGATGAATGGGGGCGGGGGGGGGGGGGGAGAGGCCTGCCCACCCACGTAGCTGTAAGGAGACGGGGCATCTCTCCCTTCTCCAAGCTGCCCTGGTGTCCTGCTTCCATTCCTGGGTGGTGAGAGCCTGTCAGGCATAAACCACGTGTCTGCCACACTCTCCCCCCATCCCTTCCTCCTTCTCTTCCTGTTTTCTTCCTTGTTTACGATGCAACACTAAATCTACTCTAATGGACCACAGACTTATTCGCTCACCTTTCTAAAAACATTTCCCATGAAATCCAATGGTATTTAACACCAGTAGAATGGACCTTAGGTACTCTGATCACAAATCAGACAAAACCATTTTAAAAGTTTTTTTTTTTTAATATATATTTCTTTATTGATTTCAGAGAGAAAGGGAGAGGGAGAGAGAGAGAAACATCAATGATGAGAATCATTGATCGGCTGCCTCCAGCACGTCCCCTACTGGGGATCGAGCCCGCAACCTGGGCATGTGCCCTTGACAAGGAATCAAACCTGGAACCCACCCTTCAGTCCGCAGGCTGACGCTCTATCCACTGAGCCACACCGGCTAGGGCAAGACAAAACCATTTTAATATAGGGAAGTATCCAGTTGCCCTGAGACATAAAAAAATGCAGAATTCCTGTCCTAACTGGTGAGGACTGAAGGGTCCCAGGTTCAATTCTGGTCAAGGGAATGTACCTTGGTTGCGGGCACATCCCCAGTGGGGGGTGTGCAGGAGGCAGCTGATCGATGTTTCTCTCTCATCGATGTTTCTAACTCTCTATCCCTCTCCCTTCCTCTGTCAAAAATCAATAAAATATATTTTTTTTAAATGCAGAATTCCTGTAAAGTTCAAAGGTCTTTAGACCTAGGCAGGAAGATATGTGAATACCTTTAAGAGTCAAAGAAATAAAGACTCAATTGCCCAAAGGAGAAGGGGCTTGCACACAGTGGAGTGTGCAGATGTAGTATTACAAAGTTGTACCCCTGAAATTTATGTAACGTAATTAAGCAATATAACCCTAATAATTGTTTTTTAATGGCTAAAATAAAATGTTGCAAAGTGAAAAAAAAAGAATCAATTGGCTTCCTCAGCCTGGGTGGGGTCTGCAGATGTAAGTGAGAAGACTGAAAAGTTAAGTGTAATGTCGGGGGCCATGAACACCCCTTGAAGTTACAGAAGCATTGACAGAGCAACTCCAAATGGCAACGCGGGCTCTTTCTGCAACCTCAAGCGGCTGAGAAGATGAGATACAGCAGTGGTTTCCGTAGTGGGAGTGAGAGGAATTGCCCAGCTCTCTGCAGCTCCAGAGCTCACGTGTGGCCAAAATTTCTGGTCAAAAACAACTTCAGCTCGTCCGGTATGGCTCAATGTTTGAGCATCAACCTATGAACCCAGTTTGGTTCCCAGTCAGGACACATGCCTGGGTTGTGGGCTCAATCCCCAGTAGGGGGCGTGCAGGAGGCAGCCGATCCATGGTTCTCTCTCATCATTGATGTTTCTCTCTCTCTCTCTCCCCCGCCCCCCGTTCCTCTCTGAAATCAATTATATATGTGTGTCCTATATAATAAAAGCTTAATATGCTGTGTCCGGTCGACCAGTCGGCCATTCAACCAATCAAAGTGTAATATGCTAATGATATGCTAAGGCTGCTCAACCACTCGCTATGATGTGCACTGACCACCAGGGGGCAGACTCTCTGACCAGTAGGTTAGCTTGCTGCTGGGGTCCGGCCAATCGGGACTGGGTGAGATGGACTGGACACACCCTGGAACCCTTCCGCAGTCCCTCCCCGGCTGGCCAACCTCCCGCGTCTCTCCCCAGCCCCAATAATGCACCAGTGGGGTCCCTCGGCCTGGCCTGTGCCTATTGCAATTCAGGACCCCTCAGGGGATGTTGGAGAGCCAGTTTCGGCCCGATCCCGCAGGCTTGGCCAAGGGACCCCACTGGTGCACAAATTTGTGCATCGGGCCTCTAATATATATATATATATATATATATATATATATATATATATATATATCCTATGTAATTAAAGGCTAATATGCAAATAGTCGTGACACCCTCACGCCGTAACAACCTATCAGCAGGAGGCTGCGTGTGCAGTGAGGCTCATGCAGGTGGGCAGGGACTTGACTAATTCCCTTTTAATGTGCATGAATTTCATGCACTGGGCCACTAGTGTGTGTGTGTATATATATATATATATATATATATATATATATATATATATATATATACTTAAGAACAGACTTCTGTCTGAAAGCTTTAAAGTTGAGTCTAAAAAGAAAGTGATAAGAACACAAGGTTGAGTCTCAATTAATTTTTTAACTAACAAAGCATGGGAGGAAAATATATCCCCATTTTATGTTTAAGGAGCATCTAATCTCCTCAGAAATAAATCAGCCAAAAGTATAAACTTCACATCTCTCACAAAGAAATCTTTGAAGTTTGAGACTATAAAATACCAAAAAAAAAAAAAAATGCTAAATAATAAATTTTCAGAATGAATTCTTGTAGATGTCCATTATTATTGCAAAGGAGACCCCAAATTAAACCTAAGTTAAATCACTGAAAATGTGGTGAATTTTAACTAATTTCAACATTTTCTTAGAAAACTAAGGACATTAGAAACTATTGGATACATTTTTAAAATAAGACAAATTACAAAATTGTAGATTTTGTAATAATACCATCCCTCACACACATTTACTTATCCAGGCATTCATATTCAATAAATACTCTTTGAGTGCCTACTATTAATAAGCATTTTTGAGCCTTTTTATACATCAGGTGCTATATTATGTCATCTTGTCTAATCCTTGAACAGCATTTAGGGTATATTATTTGCTTTATTGCTGTAGCACAGAGGAGGAAACTGAGGCAGAGAGAAGCTGAGCGACTTGCCCAGTGACTAAGTGGCTGTGCCCAGGTGTGAGCTCCAGGCAAGGTACCCAGTGCTCTGCCTTCCAACCACTATCCTCTGCTGCCTCCGTGTGCCCACAAGAAACTCAAGCTGAGGCAGCTGTGAAGATGAGCTCTTGCTTCACTTAGGGAGTTGACACAAGCACAAGAGACCAAAGGAGCCCAGGAACAAATAGCATATGCAGGGAGGGGCAGAGGAGGGTTACAGTGTGAGTTTGAAAAACACACTGTATTCTTATGGATTAACTAACTAGAGGCCCGGTGCACGGATTTGTGCACTGGTAGGGTCCCTCGGCCTGGCCTGCAGGGATCGGGCCAAAACCGGTTCTCTGACATCCCCCAAGGGGTGCCGGATTGCAAGAGGGCACAGGCCAGGCCGAGGGACCCCAATGGTGCACAATCGGGGCCGGGAAGGGACCACAAGAGGGCTCCAGGGCATGTCTGACCTGTCTCGCCCAGTCCCTATCAGCCGGACCCTAGCAGCAAGCTAAACTGTTTGGAGCGTCTGCCCCCTGGTGGTCAGTGCACGTCATAGTGACTGGTTGAACAGTCAAAAGAATGGTCAGACACTTAGCATATTAGGTTTTTATTATATAGGACTATTGTGTTCTTTTCCATACTAACAACTGTAAGCCTACTTTTGCCCTACCCTGTACATCCTGGTAGAACAAATTTTACCAGTTTGGGGTTAAATAAGCACACGTGGCTTGTTTTATTTTGTTTTAAACATGTTTTTATTGATTTCAGAGAAAAAGGGAGAGGGGGAGAGAGATAGAAAGAAACATCAATGATGAGAGAGAATCATCGATTGGCTGGCTCCTTTAAGACCCCTACTGGGAATCGAGCCCGCAACCCGGACATGTGCCCTGACTGGGAATTGAACTGTGACCTCCTGGTTCAAGGGACAAAGCTCAACCACTGAGCCATGCCGACTGGGCTGTTTTGTTTTTAAATTTTTTTAAAACAATGTTTTCAAACTTACACAAACCGAGAGTAGTATAATGAACCCCCATGTACCCATCACCCAGTGTAACTAGTATGAATTCATGGCCCATCTCAGTTCCTCTATACCCTACCCACTTTTTTCTTCCCCCACCTTCTCCCTATTGATTTTTTTAAGGAAATACCAGCCATCATATTCTTTTACCCACAAATACTTCACTATGTATCTTTAAAAGAGAAGGAATCCTTGTAAACATAACCACAATACCAATATCGCCCCCAAAATAATTAACAATGATACCTTAATATCACTTGTTCTGTAGGGAAGGAAAAATAATTTTCTCTCTACCTTTCTAGGTTCTTGGCTGAGACACACACACACACACACACACACACACACACACACACACGGTAATAAAAGAGATAATAACAGGACAAAACAAAAGAAGTGTAATAACTTGTATACCTCCTGTGTACATGGGAGACACCCAGGAAAACCAAGTGACTTCCCCAAATGGCTGACGCCACCACCTTAAATACCATCTGCAGGTAAAGACAAAAGAAGATGTTGGGGACGGGGAGGCGGTTCCGGTTCCGGAAGCTACCAGGAAGGCCCAGTAAACAAGGGAAGGCTGTGATGCCGATTTAAAGCTGTGCCTTCTCCATTGATAAGAGTCTCCAGAGACTTGAGTCACCTCCTCTTCCTGGGACAGAGAGGGAGACGCCTTCCCATGGAGAGTTCCCTGAGGTAAAGGTCTCTTGCCAAAGGGTAACTTCTGCTCAGTTTTCAGAGCTTCCCCTGTGCCTGCTGTCTCTTAAAAACAACCAGCCTAAAAGAATCCTATGCCAAAGAGGTGTATTTGGGGGTGGCAGATTCTGCTCCCCTTCAAGTCTCATATTCAAATGAACTGCTTGAGGGTCCACATACCCAGGTTAACAAAAAGCCCAGATTCTTTCTTGGGGCCCCTCTCCAGGGAAATTGTCCAGGACACAGCCCAATTCCATCCCAGTCCTGCTTTCAAGGGAAAGAAAGAAGTAGGTAATCTGAGCAGTCCCCCAACAGGCACCCTCTTTTTGCTGCCATGGCTGCCCCCAAGTTTTGCTGATGAATACCAGTGGCCTTGCTCAGTCCGGCAGCCCGAATTCACCCCTAGTCCAGCTCCTGCCCCCTTCCTCCTGAGAGCCCTGGAATAAGGTGCCACGACTTGGAGCCCGAGTGTGTGGCTCTACTTTGCCTTGAAACAGCCCTTGTTTCCACAACACACCTGGGGGTTTGCAGGCCCAGCCCGGCCTTGGCCAGAATTCACCTTTCTTAACAGTCAACACCAAGGTATTGAGCTAAGCTTTTCCCTTATTGGCTCATTTACCCAAGGGTTCCCATGTCTCCTCTCTGGCCAGCAGACACCCACCAGGACACTTTCAACCCATCAGAGAGGGATATTATGGGCAGAAATAGAATAGTGGGGACCAGCTACCATTATAAGAAATACTAGAGGCCCGGTGCATGAATTTGTACATAGGTAGGGTCCCTCTGCCTGGCTGGTGATAAAGCCAACCGGGTCCATATTGCCCAATCCTGATCAGGGCCAATGGGAGCTGGCTGGCCAGGGAGGGACCGCGGGAGGGCTCCAGGGCGAGTCCGGCCCTCTCACCCAGTCCCGATCGGCTGGACCCCAGCAGCAAGCTAACCTACCAATCGGAGCGTCTTCCTCCTGGTGGTCAGGGTGCATCATAGCAACTGGTCGAGCGGTTGACCAATTGGTCGGATACTTAGCATATTACGCTTTTATTATATAGGACTAGAGGCCCGGTGCACGAAATTCATGCACGGTGTGTGTGTGTGTGTGTGTGTGTGTGTGTGTGTCCCTCAGCCCAGCCTGTACCCTCTCCATCTGGGACCCCTTGAGGGATGTCCAACTGCCGGGGATCAGACCTAAATGGGCAGTCGGACATACCTCTCATAATCCAGGACTGCTGACTCCCAACTGCTCACCTGCCTGCCTGCCTGCCTGTCTGCCTGATTGCCCCTAAACACTTCTGCCTGCCAGCCTGATCACCCCCTAACCACTCCCCTGCCAGCCTGATCGACACCTAACTGCTCCCCTGCCGGCCCGATTGCCCCTAACTGCCCTCCCCTGCTGGCATGATCATCCCTAACTGCCCTCTCCTGCCAGCCTAGTCACCCCTAACTGTCCACCCCTGCAGGCCTGGTTGCCCCCAACTGCCCTCCCCTGCTGGCCAGGTAACCCCTAACTGCCCTCCCTTGCTAGCCTGGTTGCCCCTAACTGCCCTCCCCTGCAGGCCTGGTCCCCCCCCAACTGCCCTCCCCTGCTGGCCTGGTTGCCCCCAACTGCCCTCCCTTGCAGGCCTGGTCACCCCAACTGACCTTCCCTGCAGGCCAGGTCCATCCCAACTGCCCTCCCCTGCTGGCCTGATCGCCCACAACTGCCCTCCCCTGCCGGCCATCTTGTGGTGGCCATCTTGTGTCCACATGGGGGCAGCCATCTTTGACCACAAGGGGGCGGCCATCTTGTGTGTTGGAGTGACAGTAAATTTGCATATTACTCTTTTATTAGATAGGATAAGTCATGCTCTGTTAACCGTGATTGTTTTGTTCTGGTTAAAGAAGGCATGTTCTGGGCTTGGTCTCTCTCCTTCCCTTCCTCTCCCTCCTTCTCCCTCCTCTCCCTCTGCTTCCTCTTCTTCCTCTCCCCTTCCCCTTCCTTTTCTCCCCATCTCTCTCTCCTCTCCCTCCTCCCCATGAAAAAACAAAATAAAATAAAAAATTTTTAAAAATAAAGAAAGCATGCCCTGGCCGGTGTGGCTCAGTGGATAGAGCGTCGGCCTGCGGACTGAAGGTTCCCAGGTTCGATTCCAGTCAAGGGCATGTACCTTGGTTGTGGGTACATCCCCAGTGGGGAGTGTGCAAGAGGCAGCTGATCAATGTTTCTCTCTCATCGATGTTTCTAACTCTCTATCCCTCTCCCTTCCTCTCTGTAAAAAGTCAATTTAAAAATATATATATTTTTTTAAAAAAATAAAAATAAAGAAAGCATATTCTGATCTAGCTGGGAATTGTATGCCTGGGGACCTGGGAGTTAACCTTGGAACTGCCTATTATCAAGGAAACATTAACAACCTTGTTGCACCCTTTGCAACCCCCCCCCCCCAGGCAGCATTGCCTAACGACTATACCCCTTTTTATTCCTTTTGCCTACTTCCCCATGCCTGTAATACCCATTTTTATTTTTGCATACCCATTCTTATTCCTTTCACCCACTTCCCCACGTAATCTTCATCCTTGTACCCCATATACCAGGTAAGCAACTGGTTTATGGGGGGGAGGGGCGCAGAGCAGATTTTTGTGGATGAGCTGCTGCTCTCCCATGCTGCCGGCAGGATTGGAATAAACACTCATATATGGTTTAACCCTGCCTCTGCTTAATTGGCTCAAGGGGGTTAGCCCTGGACCAGCTGCTGCTGTCCATTACTCCCCCAGATTCAAGTCTTGGGGGGTCCCTTAGAGGTTAGGAGATGCATGGCTGTGGGGATGAAGTGGGGGGTAGGGAAAGGTATGGGCCTGCTCCAGGGCGCATGCTGGGTCCTTCATTTTCAGGATTTGAAACCAGACCCATTGGTTGCCTGGTTTCAAAAGGACACACCTGCCTGGCCAGTGTGGCTCAGTGGTTGAGCATCGACCTATGAACCGGGAGGTCATGGTTTGATTCCCAGTCGGGGCATATGCCCAGGTTGTGGACTTTATCCCCAGTAGGGGGCATGCAGGAGGCAGCCCATCAGTGCTTCTCTCTCATCATTGATGTCTCTATATCTCTCTCTCTCCCTACCTCTCTGAAATCAATAAAAATATATTTTAAAAAAGGACACACCTGGAAAAGCTGAAGAATAGTCTATTGAGACCCTTCCCTAAGACCTCCCCTAAACTCCCAGCCTTTAAAACCCTCTAGACCCGTGGTCGGCAAACTGCAGCTCTTTGGCCCCTTGAGTGTGGCTCTTCCACAAAATACCACGGCCTGGGCGAGTCTATGTTGAAGAAGTGGCGTTAGAAGAAGTTTAAGTTTAAAAAATGTGGCTCTCAAAAGAAATTTCAATCGTTGGACTGTTGATATTTGGCTCTGCTGACTAATGAGTTTGCCGACCACTGCTCAAGATGAAGGACCTTTCCCTTCCCCGACTTCATCCCCACAGCCATGCACCTCCTAACCTCTAAGGGACCCCAAAAGACTTGCATCTGGGGGAGCAATGGGCAGTGGCAGCTGGTCCGAGCTAGCCCCCTGAACCTGTCCCAAGGCGTCTTTTCCCTGTGACAAACACACTCTCACAATCACCAGACTCGCTGGTGAAATCTTTCCTGCATGAAGTCAAGAAGCCATGCCGAAACCGGTTTGGCTCAGTGGATAGAGCGTCGGCCTGCGGACTCAAGGGTCCCAGGTTCGATTCCGGTCGGGGGCATGTGCCTTGGTTGCGGGCACATCCCCGGTGGGGGGTGTGCAAGAGGCAGATGATCGATGTTTCTCTCTCATCGATGTTTCTAACTCTCTATCCCTCTCTCTTCTTCTCTGTAAAAAATCAATAAAATATATTAAAAAAAAAAAAGAAGAAGCCACACACCACCGCCGGCCTGAGGCAGACCTGCTCCAGGCCCAGGCCCCTCTCCGGTAACAGCTGTTTGAAATCCTTTCCAATTACAAATAACAGATTTTAACATGCAGCTCCTCTTGCCTAGAAACAAATTCAAATCCTAACTTAGGAGGCGCCCTGCTGTATAAGGTAAAGAATGACAAAATATTCTGGAGGATCAGAAACGATGGAACCGACCTTTGGCTGGCTGGGCGCCGGGGAGGAGGTGTGTGGGGTGGGAAAGACTGATCCTGCAGGAGGGAAATCACAGATGAGTTCATTTAGAAACAATTAAGTTACATTGGACTATGTATAGAATGGGGCTGAGTTGTTATTTCAATTAAAAAAATAACTCCTCTAACGTAAAGCTCCAGTGTTAATATGGCATTATATACTGTATATACTGCTCGCCGAGGAATGTAAATATCAGGCACTCCAAAATAAATTACAGCCATAATGCAAAGTCTGACCTAGTTCTTAGGAACATAGACTATAAAACACTATAATGAAGGCAAAAATCCACGTCAAAATCTCCATTGTCTCGGAAGAGGAAACGTAAAGAAGTTTATTCAGTGGCATTATCATTGGAAAATTATTATTGTATTAATTAATATTAATTGTTATTAATATACGGCCGCCACTTCTTGGCTTGGTGGGTGAAAGGTGAGTGTAGCGCAGTGAAGGTAGCAAATTTTCCCACCAGCAGGCAGTGCAGACACAGCACCTTTCCACGCGCGCTCGGTGCTCTGAATTATTAATTAGGGTGTTCAATATACTGCGTGGTGCATGAGGTTAGATTTAACTTCATATTCTGGCAATCGGATCTTGCCACCTTCCCAGGTTGGAAAATTAGGTTGTAACAGCAGCATTTCTTATGTTTGGTCAGGAAACCACACCCGTGACAAGGGTGGGGAACCCTTTCGAGCTGACCCAGAGAGGGGACAAGTCAATTGAGGTCTTGAGAACAACAGCCACAATGATGAGCTCCTGGCACTTCGACTCCCAGTTTCAATCTTGAGGAAAATTCTAGGAGTATTGGGAATGATGTGGGCTTTGGCCTTAACCAGACCTGGGTGCAGATCTAGGTTCTGCCAACACACAAAATACAAAAATAGGGGATTAGATGAATAAATTAGGGTGCATCTACACAATGACATATTATGCAGTAATTAAAAATATACACTGAGTGGCCAGATTATGATGATCTCTGAACACATAATAATCTGGCCACTCAGTGTATATGCAAACATTCTGTGAAATGGATGGGTACCACAGCATTTCATGTAAAGGCAAGACATTAAATGTCTGTTTAAACAGGTTTCGTCAATTAAAGTTTGATAATGCTGTGAACTGACAAAGGCCAGTTTATTTTATTTTTTTATAGCCGAGTCCTTTTTTTAAAAAAAATATTTCTATTGATGTCAGAGAGGAAGGGAGAGGGAGAGAGAGAAACATCAGTGATGAGAGAGAATCATGGATTAGCTGCCTCCTGCACGCCCGACACTGGGGATGGAGCCCGCAACTGCAGCATGTGCTCTGACCAGAAATCGAACCCAGGACCACCTGGTTCATAGGTCCACGTTCAACCACTGAGCCGCGCCGGCCGGGCTGAAGCGCCATTTTCATCACATCATATCTGGGTATGTAGCATCAACATGGTGTGTGATTGTTGATGTGGACCTTGATCACCTCGCTGAGGTCGCTTGTCAAGTTTCTCCCCTGTGAAGTTACTCCCGCCCCACCCCATCACTTTTTCATTCTGCAGAATTGTATATGCTATCTTTTGAAAAGGAATTCTTAATTTTTAATTGAGTGGGGGCTGCATGGTCTTGGGGCATGATATGACCTTGACCTCTGCAGGGCTCCCCGATGGCTGATTTGCAGGGACCAGGCCACCTCACCATGCTCTATCTGGGATCACTCAGAATTTACTGCTGGAATTAATGGGGGGGGGGGGGGGGCAGAGGGAAAGAGTTAGGAAAGCAAACTGAATTATGTACATAGTCTTTCAAATATTATATGTGTACCTCTCCTTCCGTTTTCGTTTTCTGATTCTTCTGAGAGTCCTCCCCTCAGGGCAATGGCCTGGGAGGAGAGGTGTGATGAGGAAGGAGGCTTCCTTTAGGCAAACATTACCTGTCATACCTTCAACTAGTACCCTGCCACTCACAATCCACTCCTAAATGCTTCAAGGGAAAGTTAACCGAATCACCAGTTCCTTATGAAGCGCTCAAGATTGAATCCAAAGGGCTGCATTCATAAAGGAGAACTACCGATGGTTCAGAATGGGACCTTGAGTACGCCCCCCGCCCCTCCCCGCGCCGCAGGTTTCAATCTCAGTGTATGAAACCAGAAGGCTTCCTACAGCGGTTATCTTACTGGCTTCTACGCTAAGAAGCAGCATTGCCCCTTTAAGACCTCAGAGGAAAAGGGGCCTTAGGTTGAAAGGGTACGAGATTCACCCTTAGCTAAGCAAGGGATGTCATTTCTCAAGACATAATAGAGCATGAGAGATGGTGAGATTTTGACGTTTTCTTGGGGGAGGGGGAAGAGGAAGGATTTATTTTATTCCAGTCTATTTACAATATTTTTGGTCATCTTCAAATTAAAAGACGGAAGAATGTTCTGGAACTCTTTCAAGAACAGAACAATCCACTCCTTTCCCTGTCCCTTTAGGTTGGATGAGCGCGCAGGCGCTCTGCTCCACTTTTAGCTGACTATGCCCCTAAGTAAGGTTCATTTACACAAGCTCTTTCCAGGCCCTTGGTCTAGAACCGGTTCTGGTGGCCAGAGTGAAATTTCAGTGGATGTGAACAGAAGCGACTGCATCGTGTGCTGCCTTCCCCACAACTTAGTTTCCTACCTGGTAGAAATCCCTCCCCCCCCCCCCCCCCATCACCTATCCTTGCCTATGGGAACGCATCCATCTTTCAAGGTCATCAGCTGGGCAATCATCTTCTAACTCCAGCTGTTACATTGTGTTACTTCTTTCCTCATATCACGGGCCAAGAATTCTGAGCTGTGGGGAGGGCGGATCCTGGTCTAATTAATGTGTGTAGCCCTCACGGAACGCGGAGTGAATGGATGAAGAAAGTCATTGATGTTTCTGTCATGTCACTCCTGGTCGATCAGGAAGTCAGACAATCTTAGGAGGTAGGGTTACCTCATTAGCAAATCCACACACAGGCCGCCCAGGTGTATTTGGATTTCAGACAACCAATTTCTTTTTTTAGCATAAGTACGTCCCGTGAAATATTCATCCTAAAAATTATTCGTTGTGCCCTACGTGGAGGACAGGGCTCCCAGGGGCTCCCAGCTTCCTCCCAGCCGGAACTCAGCATTGGGCAATAGAGCGAAACCAAACCAGCCACGCAGCTTCCGCGGCTACCCCCGTGGCAGGGCAGAGCCACGCGACCGGGAAGGACGGACAGCCGGTTGGAAACGGCCACCCGGGAGTGGCCACGGGGTCCGCACGCGGGAGGGAGGCCCCGTCTGCTCCCACACCTGGGCTCGCCCGGGCGACCCTCTAACTCGTGACCAGTTGTCACGGGCCAGGGGGCGGGCCGGCCCGGCTGTGCGATTGCTGTCTCCCATTAGAAGGGCCGCCCGTCCATCACGTTAGACCCGCCCATCCGTCAGTTAGACCCGCCCATCGGCCCGACGCGCGCCGGCCACGCCTCCCCCGCAAGCCGCGGCGTCTCCGGCGATTGGTGGAGAGCGCGGCACCGGTGAGCGGCGGCGACGACGGGGCGGGCCCAGGCACTCGGGCAGAGCCGGAGCTCGTCACCCGCGGTGCAGCCGTGGTCGCTCGCGTCCTCCTGCCCGTTCCTTGTCCCCTGCGCCGCCGCGGCCGCCGGAGCCATGGCTGTGCTCGTCGCGCTTCTGCCCTTGTTGGTGGCGGGTGAGGACCCGAGGCGGGCGGGGCGCGGTCCGCGGGGTCGGGGCCGCCGGGTCGGGGGCGGCCAGGCGGGTGCCCCGGGGGGGCGGGTGCCGCAGTGCGGGCGAGGGGCGCCGCGGCCGGGGAGGGGCGGGGCGGGGCCGGGTGGGGGGCGTCTGAGCGGCCGCACCTTCCTCCTTGCGGAAGGCGCGTCCGCCCGTCTGGCCTCGCGTCCTCCCGGCCTCTTCCGGCTCCGGACGCCGGGGAGGCATTTCTCAATTGAGTGGAACCGCAGCCGTCCGCGAAGAAGGGCAGGGACTTAGCTGCCATCAGCGGCTGCGTTTCTTCCGTTTTCCTGGTGTCTTCATCCCTAGCCGTTGGCCTCGGTGATCGTTGCGGGAGACAAAAGTTGGAGGTGGAGTCCTTGTCTTTGCCTGGTTGTTTCTAAAGGCGAACTCCAAGTCCCTCTCCGTGGCCGGTCCCAGTTAGCGATTTTAAGGATTTGGGAACTAAGATGTGAGTCACGTTCTTCGGGTCACATGTCAAATCATGGTAGCTTTCTGAGAGGAGCCTGGGTTCCCTGCCATTCAGCAAGGGGCAGCTAGGATTTGGCCTCTTGTGTATCACGCAATTCATTGAATTTCACAGCAGCCCTTGCGCAGGACAGTGATCACGCCTAAGCACATTACCCAACGCCACGCAGGTAGCCAGCAGCAAGGCTGGACTTGAACCCAGATCAGCTCTCGCCAGAGCGTGGGCCTTTCCATTCCAGGCGCTGTGGCCCAGGCGGTGGGAATCACGGGGGCTGGGACCGGGCGCAGGCGGGCCAACGAGAGGCCGCGTGGAAAACAGTTGGGAGGAATTGGGTTCCGGCCCCCAGTGTATGGCTTTAAAACCCATAGGTTAAAATCTATAGGAGGCCCGTGCCTCTGCTTGCACGGTGTTGTGTTGATGCCAGTTCTACTTCTTTTCCTGCCCCTAAATTGTAGGGCTGTTTTGTGTCTCTCTCTGGAAAGTCATTCTGATCTATCTAGTAAGTTACTTGGGGGCAACTTTTTATTTTAATTTCTTTTTGTTTGTTTTTTTTTTAAATCCTCACCTGAGGATATTTTTCCATTCATTTTTAGAGAGAGTGGAAGAGAGAGGGAGAGACAGAGCAAAACATCGATGTGAGAGAAACACATTCATTGGCTGCCTCCTGCACGAGCCCCCCAACCAGGGCCCGGGCTGGGGAGGATCCTGCAACCCAGGTACATGCCCTTGACCTGAATCAAACCCGGGACCATTTGGAGGCCAACACTCTATTCACTGAGCCAAACTGGCCAGGACTATTTTTTAAATTTCATTTTTGAACTTTAAAAATCTTCCCTTTCATACCATGATTTATCTGAACATATGCTAATTCCACGTTTAGTGTTATGAGTGATATTATTTTGATTCAAGGATGTTTAGGGGGTTTTGTTTATTTTTGGTTTGGCCGATGGTTTGAACATGCTTTCCTAACTAGAATAGGCTAGTTCCTGCAGACCAAGAATCCCATCCTGTCAGCATTTGCATTGCTTGGTCTTGTCAGCTGAGGTTCAATTAGTTTTTTCCACAATGACTAAATGTGATCTAATGGAAGACATCTTTAAGAGATCAGACTTCTCTATTAGTGAAGAAAACATAGGTTCTTTAAAATGGTTACCAAGTCAGAGAGAGACTAGAGGAGGGGAATTAGCATTATGAATACCACGTCACAAGGAGTATTTGGGAAAATTCACATTCAGCCGGGAGAGGAAAGGCGCAAGGTCAAAAACACATGGGTCTGAAGGCTGTCCTGTGGAGGGGTTGATTTGGTCACTGATGCCCCAGAGGTAGAAAGGAGGACCCGTTCCCTTTTTCCCGGATTGATTCCATCTCCCACGCCCAGACCACAGCATAGTGTGGGGGAGCTCCCAGAGGGTGGGACTCGGCCTCCAGCTCAGACTGGGAGGCTCACAGGACACGTGTGGCATTTCTGACAGTACAGGTCTGAGTGTTTAGGGGTTCAGTTGAGAGACCCCAGAAGTAATGTTAGTGAGGTGCCCTTGCATTGGTCTCCAAGCTCTGGGCAGTGAGTGGAGGTGGTTAAACGGAAGGATGAATGAACAGATCTGTATTTTGAGGTGACAGGAAGGCAGGTCATAAGGTGGCCAGTTCCCCAGGCCTGGCGAGAGCCCGGAGCGTGCGCACTGGACATGGGTGGGAAAGGACTTGTGGGATAATCAGAAAAAAAGTGGACAGGTGAGCTGTGGTGCTGAGGAAGGATTTCAAGGCGACCCATTCGAGCAGCTGGATGGCAGGCGGGGGCATCCTTGGGGGCAGGGAACACGGGGGAGCAGATGGAAAGCTGGGGAGTTCTGTTGGGTTTGAAAGACCCACGGGGCTGAGAGGGACATGCGCAGCAGACTGTTGGGGGTGCAGGTCTGAGGCTCAAGAGAAATCCAGGCTGAAATCAAACCCTGGGAGCCATCAGTGTGTTGGGGAGTGTTCAGCCTTAGGGGAGAGAGGGGGACTAGGAGAGTGGGGGCAGGGAGGGGGCTCAGGCCTCCCAAGGGCAGTGCGCACTTAGTTTTTGGAATAGCAATCAGTGGTCAGGTGTTCTGTAGAATTCCCGCGCTTTGGGTTTGCCTGATATTTTCGGATGATTACATTGGGAAAATTACTATACAGGTCTCTCCTTTTAAAGGACTGTAACTTTTGGGCATATATTATGAATATGTAACCTATTATACCACAAGTGTATGCTTTGTAAATATGTGTCTAGGGGGGCTACTTTCAAATTTTGTATTTTGTACTGGAAGGATTGAAACCTACAAAGTCTGGAGTCCATGACTGATGTTTTCTAAAGCGCTGGGCTCCTGCGCGACTGCTGTACGGACAGGAAGGAGCATCGAACTATAAAGTCAAGGCAAAGGCCCAGCCGGTGTGGCTCAGTGGCTGAGCTTCGACCTATGAACCAGGAGATTGCGGTTCGATGCCCGGTCAGGGCACATGCCTCGGTTGTGGGCTCGATCCCCAGTGTGGGGCATGCAGGAGGCAGCCAATCAATAATTCTGTCTCATCATTGATGTTTCTGTCTCTCCCTCTCTTTAAAAAATCAATGAACTTGTATGCATGCATATTAGCATAACCAATGGACACAGACACTGGGGCGGTGGGGGCTTGCCCGGGGTGGGAATGGCTGGGGGGGGGGTGTCAATTGGGGAAAAAGGAGACATATGTAAAACTTTAAACAATAAAAAAAAGGAGAAAACAGAATGCCAAAAATAAAATCAATGAAAACATATTTAAAAAATAATAAAGTCACAGCAAAGGAATTGAGTAGAACATTGCTGGGTTGAGTAGGGCCACATCTCAAAACAAGGCTATCTCCGGATCCAAATATGGTTTTTTAAATGTGTGTGGTGCTTTGAAACTAAGCGTCTCTTGCTGCCCCGTTTTCCTTAGAGTTTGCAAAACTACTCCTTTAGTGAACCAAGATGTGTATCCATTACAGACGGCCCTTCCATTCTGCTCATTTGTTTTGGTCCACCTCGGGCTGGAACAGTTTGGAAATTTCTGCTCTGGTGGCTGCACTGAATTGCATCTCATTTTATCAGCACCATCGGAGGCCTTTTATTCACTGTCAGCACTGCAACACCAAACATGGTCAACGCCAACTACTGGGCCACACCGGCCGGGCTTCTCCTCATATCCCTAGACTAGCTGACTTTATTATTACAGAATACCTTTTCTCACCTTCATATGTCCATTGGAAATACTATTTCCTGGATTTTGTTTCTGTGGTCTGGTGTTTTGTATCCTGACTGGTAACATGTACCCCCACTTGACAGGCCTCATTTCACTAGGTTTGCCTGGGGGATGAAAGGAAAGATCTGATCTTTCCTAAGATACTAACCTACTAACGTTTTAGGGTGAAATGCTAGGAAATTTTATGAATTTGCATTTTGAAGAGAGGATCGATGGTAGAAATAATTTAGAGTTTTTAAGATTTCATTCTTGTTAGTCTGTGCTAGAGTTTTGTTTTTTGTTTCTTAAATTCTGGAGACGTGCCACTGATTTCTAATACTTGACAAATTGCCACGTGCCCCTGATTAAGGGCCATTTGTAGGATGTCCTCTAGATCATTAGGGGGATCTGGTTTCGTAGTTGTATCTTTGTTACAGCAGAATGCTTGCACTTAAATTCTTAGAGTGATACCTTGAAAAAGAATTCATTGATGTTTATTTAGGATTCAGCGTTTTGTCCCATCATGATTTAGTATGCTAAGTCACTGGGAATGGGGAAACATACTTCATAATTTTCAACATGGATGCAAAAGACTTATGATGCTCATCATTCACTTACTAATCTGTTCCCTTCCAGGTGTTGTGGGGAACGAGTTTAGTATATTAAGATCTCCGGGGTCTGTTGTTTTCCGCGATGGGAACTGGCCTATACCAGGAGAGCGAATCCCAGATGTGGCTGCATTATCCATGGGCTTCTCTGTGAAAGAAGTATGTGTATTTAAAAATATATATTTGGGCCCTCGTGGGTAGCTCATCCCCATATGGTTCCATCCCCGGTCAGGGCACATACAGGAATCAACCAATGAGTGCATAAATAAGTGGAACAACAAATCGATGTTCTCTCTCTTTCAAATCAATCAATAAAAATTTTTTTAAAAAATTAGAGCTGTTTCTGAAAGCATTTTTGTTGATTTCTGCAAATAGCCCTAGAAAGCAACAAGCTAACATAGGTATATTTGGTACAGGTTGCAAAAGTAAAAAAGCTCATTTGTAGTTGGGGAGATTTGGGATAAGTACAAGCTTGGCTTATGAAACCAAATCCTTACAAATCATTGTCCATGTAATAGGACGTATACTTTTTAAAAAATATATTTTATTGATTTTTTTACAGAGAGGAAGGGAGAGGGAGAGAGAGTTAGAAACATCGATCAGCTGCCTCCTGCACACTCCCCACTGGGGATGTGCCCGAAACCAAGGTACATGCCCTTGACCGGAATCGAACCTGGGACCCCTCAGTCCGCAGGCCGACGCTCTATCCACTGAGCCACACCGGTCAGGGCAGGACGTATACTTTTATTGTTTTCAGTACACGTGACAGATTTGTGTTTCAGCTCCGGCTGCTGTTACAAAGCACTGAGGTGGGTGGCTTCTAAGCAGCAGCCATTTCCCGCCTTTCTGAGACTGTGTGAGCTCAGGGTGCGGTGTGGTCAGTCCTAGTGAGGGCCGCCTTCCAGGGCGCAGACTGGGCTGCTTGCTGTGTCCCCACATGGTGGGAGGAGTGAGAGCGCCCCAGGTCCTTTGTAAGGGCACTGACCCCTTTCGTGAGAGCTCCACCCTCATGACCCAAGCACCTCCTGAAGGCCCCACCTCCCGATACCATCCCCTTAGGGCTAGGAGCGCAGCATATGAATTTGGGGTGGGAGACACAAACACTCAGTCTCTTATAATTTGTTACAAATGAAAAAGTGTGTATCATCGTGCCTGAGTTTAGGAAAACGGTGTTGTCAGTAGTTAAGGAGTAGCCTGGGACAGTGGTCGGCAAACTCATTAGTCAGCAGAGCCAAATATCAACAGGACAACGATTGACATTTCTTTTGAGAGCCAAAAACCGACTTTTGCGCACGGGCCACGAAGTTTCAATTGCACTGTACGTGCGCGCCCGCACGTGGTATTTTGTGGAAGAGCCACACTCCAGGGGCCAAAAAGCTACATGTGGCTCGAGAGCCGCAGTTTGCCGACCACGGGCCTAGGATCACAGTTTCCAACCATTAAGCTGTAACACACAGGAACTGGCCGATCATGCGATGTAGCAGAGGGGCCTGGCCCCCGTGAGGGTGAGGAACAGACGGCTGTGCACTAGCGGAAAAGGGGTTCCGTTTGCTCGGTCTTCCTGTCATCGCCTCCCGTTTTAGAAGTTCGGTGCTTTGATGTGGTCTCCAGATATCATCAGTCACTCAGGAACTGTCCTCCGAGGTCCTGGGTGCCCCGAAACCCGCTCGCGGGGCCGGTGGGAGGGGCTCCTGAGCTCCTAGCACGAGCGGGACTGGCGGTTACATTTAAGGATGAGATTTGTACTTAGTTCTTTACAGACTTAAATTTGACTACAAATGGCAATTAAGGTAACCTTTAGAAATAATTATTAGTGAACTAATATGAGTTACTTTCAGCAGGAATTTTGTTTTATTTATAAAGAGCTTAGTCTAATGACAAAAATTTTTTTGAGATGTTTTCTGTTGATTTTAGAGTGAGAGGAGGGGTTGGGGGGAGAGAGAGAGAGAAACATCTATGTGAGAGAGAAACATCGATCAATTGCCTCCTGTACACTCCCCGACCAGGGATTGAACCCGAAACCTGGTTGTGTGTCATGACCGGGAATTGAACCCACAAACCTGGTGCATGGGATGATGCTCCAACGAACTGAGCCACCCGGCCAGGGCTAATGAGAATGCTTTCGTGCCGGAGAAAAGGGCTGGAGTAGAAGCAGTGAGGGGGAGGAAATGCCATGGTCGGAAGACGGCAAGGACACTTTGGACTCGGGAATTCGCAAAGTACCTATGTTTCGTTTACTTGCCTGCTATTTTCCATCAGAGACTTGAGGTGACTTCCTATTAGACGTTCTTGCTGAAATCTACAGGTTTTTAAGCAAATGAAGGTAGAAATCCACGTCCTTGCTTAGAACCGTGGTCGGCAAACTGCGGCTCGCGAGCCACAGGCGGCTCTTTGGCCCCTTGATTGTGGCTCTTCCACAAAATACCACGGCCTGGGCGAGTCTATGTTGAAGAAGTGGTGTTAGAAGAAGTTTAAGTTTAAAAAATTTGGCTCTCAAAAGAAATTTCAATCGTTGTCCTGTTGATATTTGGCTCTGTGGACTAATGGGTTTGCCGACCCCTGGCTTAGGAGATTGCAGCTCCCTGAACTGAAACACCTGCTCTCCGTGACGTTTCCTTGCCGGCGTCCGCCCAGAACCCCTTAGCTGTTTTCACAGAGGCTCCGGCATGCTTTCCCGAGTAGGTAACTCAGCACCGTCTCACGCTTCTCCACCTTCAGGACCTTTCTTGGCCGGGCCTTGCCGTGGGAAACCTATTCCATCGTCCTCAGGCCACGGTGATGGTGATGGTGAAGGGAGTGGACCGGCTCGCGCTGCCCCCAGGCAGCGTCATCTCCTACCCTCTGGAGAATGTGAGTATTTGGAAAGCCCACAGGGTGCGTCTTTAATTTCGTCTTGTCAGCTGTCATCATGCACTGTGTTCTAAGCACACGTGTCTTTTTTTGGATGCACTGATTGATAAGTAAAACAGCTTCTGGTACAAGCAGTGACGTGGGCTGTGAATTTATTGAGGCTTGTCTGTTCCGTGCATGGGAGTACTGTCTCAGATAAAAGGCAGACAAATGGCCCCACTCGGAATAGTCAGAGGCTCGGAAAACGGAAAGCAGTCGCGGTGTCTCCCGCTGACACTGTCTCGGGCGTTATCTTGTCACTTTCCCTTGAGTTTCACCTCATTTTTCTGGAAGGCGACTGGAGGCTCGCTCACTCCTTCACAAGCTTTCAAGCCGGCGGCTGACAGCTGTTGTGAGACCCTCCTGCCGCTGCCAGCACCGAGAAGTCAGCCAAACACGAGCGGTCCCTGTGACGTTCCTAGCTTCTCCAGCTTGATTGCTGGGGACGTGTCACCTTCAGTCTTCAGCTCTCCTGCCACGAGTGCCGTTTCACTAGGTCCATGTCCTCGTGTTCCCTCCGGAGTCCGCGGCAGTGAGCTGGCTGGCTGCAAACGCAGAGCTCTGTGGCTGGCTCAGGATGCTCCTGCAAGCTTGAACGTTCTCCTCCCTGCATTTGCTCATTAGCTCACTTTAAGAGAATTTTGGGAAGAGTTAATATGCATCTTGACTAAGAGGAAAAAATGATTTTGTTTCACAGTCTCATGAGTGGTGGGATTTGATCAGTAAGGTATATATAATCCCAATAATTTCTGCCTGTACCATGTTAGCATTACTTTGCTGCTTATAAACGTGAACCTTTTAATAGTAAAAGGAATTACTGTAAGAAATCTCCATTAAAGCAAAACCACTACTACTATACTGCTTCTTCTTGTTTTTTTAAAAGTATATATTTTTATTGATTTCAGAGAGGGAGAGAGAAACATCAATGATGAGAGAGAATCATGGATCGGCTGCCTCCTCCACGCCCCACGATCGAGCTTGCAACCTGGGCATGTGCCCTGATCGGGAATTGAACCGTGACCTCCTGGTTCATAGGTCAATGCTCAACCACTGAGCCACACCAGCTGGGCTATACTGCTTTTTTTAGTACCATAATATTGAGAATAAAATAATTATTTTGAGGGGAAAATTATCGCAATTTATTGTTAAAACTAATGTAGGGCAAAAAGAGATCTGTGAGGATAGAAGTAAGACTTTCGGTTATTCTTGGGGGTGGAGTGACTGATGGGGGAGGCTCTAGGGTGCTGATAATGTTCAGTCTTAATCTGGGGGGATTATATGAGTGTATCCATTTGTAAACATTCCTTGAGCTGTTATCCCAAGATTTGTGCACTGTATTGCATGTATGTTACACTTCAATAAAAAAAGTTCAAGGAGCCAAAACCGGTTTGGCTCAGTGGATAGAGCGTCGGCCTGTGGACTGAAAGGTCCCAGGTTCGATTCCGGTCAAGGGCATGTACCTTGGTTGCGGGCACATCCCCAGTGGGAGGTATGCAGGAGGCAGCTGATCGATGTTTCTCTCTCATCGATGTTTCTAACTCTCTATCCCTCTCAATTCCTCTCTGTAAAAAATCAATAAAATAAAAATTAAAAAAAGATTTTACCACAAGTGGTTATTTCAGTTTAATATCATGTGGTCCTACGATAAAAGCCCTATGAAATTCTGTGACATACTTTATGCTTTGTCTAAGAGTCTTCAGTGTATCTGAAGACAAACCCCAAGTTAAACATTTTTAAAATTTTGAAATGAAAAATGAGGTCTGTTTCTTTCAATTCAATTCAAAATCTTCTGACCTGTGTGTTTTTTTATTAAATGTATTGGGGTGACATTGGTTAATGGCATCATACGGATTTCAGGTGTATTCTGACCTCCTGAGTGAAAGTTAATACTTTATTGTAGAATATACATTCTTTGTCGAATGTTTAGTTAATATGGAGACGAAATATATTGCTATTTAAATACACACATGACCACCAGGAAATGAAGGTTTATGCAAGACAGCATTGCGTCCGTGGTGTTTGCAGGTTATTTCCTGTTTGGGCACATTGGGGGACAGGCTCATTGGCCCACTAGGCGGCTGTCTGACCTCTGTGCCCTCAAAAGGACTCTGTGTTTGGATGTGATTTGGGTCTTTTGAATTTCCCTAGAAATTGCTGATGCCTTTTTTATTTTATTTTTTTGAGGCTCCTTTTTTAATACCATCTGCATGATTTTTCTTCCCACTTTGGTTGAGATATAATTAAGGTCTTCCTCTTAAATTTCAGGCGGTTCCTTTTAACCTTGACAGTGTTGCAAATTCCATTCACTCCTTATTTTCTGAAGAAACTCCAGTAGTTTTGCAGCTGGCTCCCAGCGAGGAAGTAAGTGATACACTTTTTATTTAAGATGCTTTAAGAAATTAGCTTTCATTAGTTGATGAAAACTTAAAACCAGTTTTATGAACAATGCCGTCAGACCTCTGTACATTGGACTTCATCTGTAGGACACAGCTGAAACTTTTGGATTCTTCTTGCAGAGAGTGTACATGGTGGGGAAGGCAAACTCAGCTTTTGAAGATCTTTCAGTAACGTTACGACAGCTCCGCAGTCGCCTGTTTCAAGAAAACTCTGTCCTCAACTCGCTTCCCCTCAATTCCCTGAGCAGGAACAATGAAGTAAGTATAGTTACTGACGCACAAGTTAATCTCGTTACTCTTTCCTGTAGGTGTTTCTCTTTTCCTCGTCCAGTGCGGAAAGAGAGCGGGTCCAGTTCCTGAGTAGAGGAGCTGGGGATTGAGAAATAAAAGAAACAAGACACAAAATATAAGGAAAAAGCTGGGAGCCGGGTGGGACCACCGTCCTCTCTGATGGAGGGACAGGGACCCAGAGCCGATGCAGCGTGTTTATTTATATTCCAAATACCAGGGGGTTTCACCAGAACTTAGGATCAAAGGAGCTTGGGTGGGCCCAGGTCCTATTCATTCCCTCATTCCCGGTGCTAGACTGGATTTACATATCAAAGCCCGCTCCCCGACACCTGGGCAAAGGTAAGAGTCAGTGCTGACAACACATCCGCCTTTTTGGTCAATGTGTATCCAAGACGCGGCTCTGCCTGTCACTTTGGATTCAGCTGACAATAATTAAAGAAATGCCCATGTGCCTTCCCAGGGGGCCCTCTACACTTTCCCATTTCTTACGCTGCTGACTTTTGCAAATTTATGGCTGGAGTAGATTCTTCTTTCCTCTAGTGTAGTTTTCTCGTGGACTGCATGAGTCACCTCCTTTGGTGAGTTGAACTGTAGTGGTAAGTAGTATTACATTCTCGCATGAGGGTTGTCACCAATGAATCTGGACAAACCAGAAATCACGGGATTTACTTGGCGGCTGATGGAGCTGGGCCCCTCTGGCACTGTGGGCGCCCTCATTCACTGCCACTTCTGATGTGTTACCTCATTTTTCTAGTTCATTCTTCTTTGTTTCGTCTTTCTTTCTTTCTTTCTTTCTTTCTTTCTTTCTTTCTTTCTTTCTTTCTCTTTCTTTCTTTTTTTTTTTTTTTTTGCTAATCCTCACCTGAGGATATTTTTCTAGTGAATTTTAGAGAGTGGAAGGGAGAGGGAGAGACAGAAACATCAATGTGAGAGAGATGCATTGATTGGTTGCCTCCTGCACACGCCCCACCTGGGGCCAGGGATTAAGCCTTGACCGGAATAGAACCTGGGACCCTTCAGTCCTCAGGCTGACATGCTATCCACCTAGCCAAACTGGCTGGGGCTCTAGTTTATTCTTGACAGTGAAGTGGAGGGAGCCACCCTCCCTTATGGCTCCTGTCTGTCAGTTTCACCACCTGCTCATGCACCCTCTTAACCACGTGGCACACCACCTTTCTGGCACCCTCCCCTCCTCCTATGGTTGACCAGGACCACCGTCTGTTACTCTCCAATGTAGAACATGCTCAAGGGATGTGAGCAAACGGGGCCACTGGCAAGACCTTGCTGCAGTGTGCCAGAACATTCTGACACCCTGAGGACAAACTGTAGAGTTTAGATGCTTTATCATAGCTTTATCAGAAATATGGCTATTGAGCCCTGGCTGGGATGGCTCAGTTGGTTAAGTGTCATTCCGTACCAAAAGGTCACCGGTTCAATTCCCAGTCAGGACACATGACCAGGTTGTGGGTTAGATTCCCTAGCAGGGGGTGTGCAGGAGGCAACCGATCAATGTCTGTTTCTCTCTCTTCCTCCATCCCTTACCCCCCTCCCTCTCTCTCTAAAAAGTCAATAAAAACATAAAAAAAATAAAGAGACACAGCTACTGAGTGGTGGTCACTGTGCGAGGAATGGCCATCCCCTTTCTGGTGGGAAATGATGTCTTACATGTATTTTCCATTGAAATGAACCTACCAAATGGAGGACAACTGTTGCATAAGCTTGCTGATGTGCTTAGCATTTGTAATACCCTGCGCCTTACTTGATAAATGGCAAGCTCAGTTCCGCGATGCATATTTAAGGCACTGTGCATTTCTTTCGGCTCTGCAGGTCGATCTGCTCTTTCTTTCTGAACTGCAAGTTCTACATGATATTTCAAGTTTGGTGAGTAGGCTGCTCTGATTTTTCAGTTCCATTTATTTTGGTGCCAGAAGACACTTCTAGAGAATCTTTGCATGCTAATGAAACCAATAGAAAAGTTTGATCAAGTACGCCCTGGATTCATGATGCCATGAAAGTTGAGGAATTGGTGGTGGTGGGAATTTTGAACTCATCTCATGTTAGTCAAATTATCTTGGATTTCTACTCTTAGGAGGTCGTAAGTATATCCTCCAAGAATATAGGACTTGAGTGGGCCACCCTAGCTGCAGCCCTGACTTGGCTATTGATTTCTTGTGAGACATTAAGACTTAAATCCTGTATTTAAAATAGAAATAACAGTTTGGACTAACAAAGCTGTCCACCAAGTCAGGAAGGGAATAAATCTGCCTAAAGGGTATTTTTGGTGAATTTTTTCCCCCACAAAAATCTTCCTGTGATTGAAACAGAAAAATATACCTGTTTGCTGTCTACTGAAGTCGTTGCTCAAACTTTTCCAGCAGGGCTGGTTCCGGGAGCTGGAAGCCCAGTCCGGGGGCCGACCAGGGGTCCAGGAGGGCGTGTGGGAAGTGTCTGCTCTGAGCATTGATGGCTCATGTTCTGGGATCAGACTGGTCCAACCATCTGTTCTTTCATATCTGAAGTTTTTAAAAGAAAATTTAAAAAGAGCTTTTATTAAATATTCATGTAGTCCTGGAACTGCTCTTAAAAATGAGATTTATGTTGGATTTATTGGAAACTCCCATTTAAACCAGCTCCATTTGCCGCCATTTTAGACTATTTGTATATTGTGGCACATGGGCTGGTTCTGTTCAGCCTAGTTTAGATGGGCATAAAACTTTAATTGGCTGTGTTTGACATGACTTCATCCACTTCATTTTGTTTGTTTGTTCTCCTCAGTTGTCTCGACATAAGCATCTAGCCAAGGACCATTCTCCTGATTTATATTCACTGGAGCTGGCAGGTTTGGATGAAATTGGGAAACATTATGGAGAAGATTCTGAACAATTCAGAGATGCTTCTAAGATCCTTGTTGATGCTCTACAAAAGGTAAATTATCAGTGGGGTATGAGAGGTTACAGTATGACCACCTCACTTTTAGCCTCTTAATGGAAAAGTCTGCTTAGTGAAATACTTAATGTTGCTTGAACTCTTACGCTCTTTGGAGAACTTCTAATTTTAGTGGCCAAGGATAGAGTACAGCAAAGATGTATATGTATACTGGGACGTCTGGAATGCTGGCAGAGGCAGCGTAGGAAATGATGGGTAACTCCAGCCCAATACCTTTTTCTTCTCATCGTGCTAAAATATACGTAACATAAAACTTCCCACTTTAATCATTTTTAAGCACAGAGTGCTGTCACATTTAGTACATTCAAATTGCCGTGCAACCACCACTGCCATCCATTACTAGAACTTTTCATCTTCCCCAACTGAAACTCTGTCCCCAATAAACACTATGAAATAATCAAAGGGGAGCACCAAGCCAGTAGCAGACATTTAGTAGATAGGTAATAAATGCTCATTTCTCTTGCTCTTGAAATGACTCGCCTGTAACTCTTTAATGAGGTTTCACAGTTAAGTCTTGGTAGATGTTTGTGATTAACCAGAGACCATTTAGGAAGATTCTTTCATTTCCCTTCCCTACTTCCCTTCTCCCAACTTATATGCCAAAAATCCAGGCCCTTAAAGTTATTTGGAACATTTGAATGTATGTTGAAACGCTTAAGACTTGCCTGTTCTAAGCTTGTATTTCATGAGCCAATAGGTAGGTATGTTGTTCTTGTAGGTGCATGTAGTTAAGATTTATGTAATGTCACTGACTCCGCAGTTTGCAGATGACATGTATGGTCTCTATGGTGGGAATGCAGTGGTAGAGCTGGTGACTGTCAGATCATTCGACACATCCCTTGTGAGGAAGACAAGGACTATCCTTGAGGCAAAACAAGAGGTAAGCACGTTTTTAGATCCTGCTTTCAAACTGTGACATTAACTTTAAAACCCCACTAAATCTTAAGTCACCTGTGGCAGTTGAACCCGTTCATACTTAATCAGCAGTGTGTGCGATCCTCTCCTTGAAAGCTCCCTCCTTGGTCCCTCCTCGAATAAGCTCTTACGCCACTTAGGAATAAATGCTTGTTAGAGAGATGAATCAGAGCTGCTGCATTGGGGTAATTTCCTCTCTTAAAATTCTTCCCTCTTGATTTTCTTTCTTCATTGTAGAAGAACCCATCAAGTCCCTATAATCTTGCTTATAAGTATAATTTTGAGTATTCAGTGATTTTCAACATGGTACTTTGGATAATGATCGGCTTGGCCTTGGCTGTGATTATCACCTCTTACAATATTTGGAACATGGATCCTGGATATGATAGCATCATTTATAGGATGACAAACCAGAAGATTCGAATGGATTGAACTTTCCTTAAGTCAAACTTAGAAAAGGGGTTTGGAAATTGGCTGTTTTGTGAAAATAAATCTTTTAGTGTAAAGTAGACAGTATACTTTAAATTTTTTTAAAAGCAAATTTTGTTCTCTATTTTGTGTGTGCCTGTAAAGTTGTTTTAGAATGAATTATAGTATTGATGTGAATTGTTTGTGTAACAGATTCCGTAATATGCTCAATTATGATATAACCAGTAATTATAATTTCATTCCATTTAGTATTTGAAAATAATGCACTGAAATAAATGTAAAACATTTAGAATAGCTTGTGTTATTTATGTTGACAAAATGCACTGAATTTATTAGATTATGAATGCTTAACTTCCTTATAGGATAGGTGAAAATGGTATTTGGGTTGTTATGTACTGTGAGCTATTACAAATGTCTTAATTTGATGTAAATATCTCTGAAACAAGAGAAGATTTTAAACTTTAGAGCAGCTCTAAACTATGCATGTGCGTATTATAGTCACTTAGATTTTGAACTGTATCTGTTTTTCAACCTCTTGAAAGTTTGGTGATCCGATGGTCTAGTGTGGATATTAAAATACTAAATTAAGAAGAAATAGCTTTGTGGAGTTATAAAGCCTCATAATTATACAGATAGGACAAATATTTGGGGGATGTCTAGGGTCATGAATATAAAAATCTCTTTATTTCAGTAACTTTTCTCTATGTAAGTTACTATGGTTTGTGGTACAACGTTGTTATCGAAGACTAAGTGTAGATGTTCCTACTTTTGATGTGGAAGTGGACCAATGTCTGTGAAGAGTGACAAATAAAGTTAATGATTCCAAATCTGTGTCATTTCAATACTAACTCTATTTTATATGGTAAAACCCTAACTAAACAGGATTTTATTTCATCGGAATTGGCCATTTTGTTACACAGTTTCATGCTTCTTTTTAATATTTGTTTATTCTCACTGCCTCCTGAGGTTGTACCAAATAGAAGGTAGACACTTTGATCACCACTCCTGTTATTGCATTTATACAGAATATATGATCAATTCACACTAGACTTTAGGAAGGAAAGGCTTAAATTTCCCTATAGTATAGCATTTTCAAAGATGAATAAGCAACTATTTGGTTAGAATATGAAGGACTATCCAAAGCAGAGGTTTAAAGGTTATAATTTTCTTAAATGACTTACATAGAATTTAAAATTTCACGATGATGTAGCTGAATTATTCTAGTATGAGAGTTATACTGCCGTGCCCCTGGGTACCCTACGTGGGTTTAGTATCAGCTGTTGCTGCCTCTTTGGAAAGATCATCAAATCATTTCTAAGTAACATTGAGGGTCGGCAGATTTGAGAAAACGGAGTCTATTTGGTTGTGTTTTCTACCACTTATTGCAAGATACCTTTGACAGCTGCAGTGTTAAGCATCCATAGCGTGAAGGAAATATTTTCTTTTTGCCTCCCATTAAACTACCCTAATAAAGAGGAAATATGCAAATCGACCATCACAAAGATGGCAGCGGAGGCAGGGGTTTCTGTAACACAAGATGGCTGCACCCACAGTGGAGGCAGAATTCCCATAACGTGCCTTAATGAGCAATCGGCAGGGACCTGAGGCTGTGTGGTGCTGGGCCGGGGCAGGGGACCTGAGGCTGTGCCCCCTGCCTGGTGTGCACTGGAGGACCTGAGGCTGCGCCCCCCCCCCCCACACCCGGCAGGGCTTGACGGGGGGCCTGAGGCTGCGCCCCCCTGGCCTGGCGGGGCTTGACAAGGGTGGGGCCAGCTGGGTCTCGATCTCACCCAATGTGGGTGGGGAGGTCTGGGTCTGGTGTGATTTTGAGGTGCCACGGGTGGGCAGGGACTTGACTCTGGGTCCCACGGCACGCCCCAGACTCTGACAGGAGGAAGACTTTCATATACATTTTACTAATTTTCTTTCATCTCTGACACTTCTATCATAGAGAAAGGGCAAATAGCAATATTAAAATATTTCCTCTAATCCCTTTTTAATGTGCACGAATTTCGTGCACCAGGCCACTAGTAAATAATAATGAAGCTGATAGTCAATTCCACAGGGAAAAAAAACTACACTGTTCTAAAATCACTCAATTATTCTCCACCACTACCCACTGCCAAGTTTATGGGGTGAGGGTTGTTCAGCTGCCTAGCCCCAAATACTGACCCCCATGGGACCCCTAAGGGCCTATGTTTGGGAAGCAGGAAATCTGTAATGCTGCAGTGATTAAAATTCATTTTTCTTCCACAAGTTTCTTCTATAAACAGTGCATAAAAGTTAGATTGTTATGATTAACAATGAAGTAAACCAATGCCTTTGTGATTTAAAACTGATGACTTTTAAGTTCTAGGGGAAGAAAAAAAATTAATTACATGACAGCACTAATCCTTATAGGGTAAATGGCATCAGCACCCTTCTATCTGTGTTAGACAGAAAGCAATTAATTAAAATAAATGTTCTGCCAAGATTATTATACCTGTTGCTGATGATTTGCTCTTAAATTAAGTCTCATTTGTTCAGGAACATAAATCACAGTGTGTGAAAAGCAGGAAAGCCTCATGGCTGACTCATGGCTGACTATCCACTGGCATTGAAAGAGAAAAACCCAATCACTTCATATCTTATTGGTAGAATATTCTGGGTGTATAAAACATTTGAGATTTTACATGTGGTAGATACTGCTTATAGCCTAATTCTATTAGGAATAATATTGAATCGATTTTTATTTTCTTTTGCTATGTCTTTTTAAAATATATATATTTTTTATTGATTTCAGAGAGGAAGGGAGAGGGAGAGATAGAAACATCAATGATGAGAGAGAACCATTGATCAGCTGCCTCCTGCACACCCCATACTGGGGATTGAGCCTGCAATCCAGGCCCAACCAGGAATCAAACCATGACCTCCTGGTTCTTATGTTGATGCTCAACCACTGAGCTACACTGGCTGGGCTATACTTAGACAATTTAAGACTATGTTTATATCCCATTTTTCATCCTACTTTTACCCATTCATTTTAGCATCCACTGATTCTTGTCTGAAATAATTATTACTGTGGTGTTTGCCAAATAATGATTTTCTCAATCCATTATTCCTAGTATACTTACTAATTGGAATTCTGTAAAGAGCTTTCCCTTCTCTCCCACTAATTTATCAATTCTATTTACTAGAGGCCCAGTGCACGAAATTTGTGCATGGGTAGTGTTCCTAGGCCTGGCCGGCAATCAGGGCCAATCAGGGCCTTCGGGTTGCTGGCCAGGGCCTTCCTTCCCCTTTGTTCCGCGTCGCCCCCTGGTAGTCAGCACACGTCATAGCAAGCGATCGAACTCCCAGTCTCCCGGTTGAACTCCCGAGGGGACGCTTTGCATATTAGCCTTTTATATATATAGATTACCTGAACTCGTGGATATTTGTTTTAGTCTCTGTGTTATAATCCATTACTGGATTATAATCATTTATTTTGTCCCAGATTTGGCCAGTGGGAGCCCCTTTCTTTGGCTCCTATGTCCTTTTAACACATCCTCATTTTTTTCTGAGCACTTGTTTGCCTCTGGCACCACTTGATGTTTATGGACTAAATATCAAGTAAACCACCTCTATGTGATACCTTTATGTGATGGAGAGAAAGATGGGTGGGACAAGGAAGGAAAGAAAAAGTGGTATCATTTAGAACATGTAAGCATAACACATGAGAGAATGAGGAAGGAATCAGGGTAGATGTTCTTGCCACCTTAAAAGATAACAAGGTCTTGGGTGGTTTTTGTGAGATTTTTTATCTCTAGCAATATTCCTTCTACCGTCGGCTACTCTGGAAGATCCAAGGAGTCTCTGGTAACTTGCCAGTGGGCCAGGGGGCCATAGACTGGTGCAGGTCTGGGCTGTTAGCAGTTTGCGATGCGATAAGTGTTGAGAAATTTTTATAGCGATTTGACGTTATGATATCCAAACACATGATCAACAGACTCATCTCAGTGAACGAGGTACAGACCAGTTTGGATACTGGAAAGCTTGTATGGTGAGTCACAGAGAGCAGGCTGTCCTAGTCATGCACCACACACCATGCAGTAATGGAAGATAGTCTAAGGTTAGTTTGCCAAATGTTACCCACAAGTATATCACATTCAGAATTTATATTTAACTTTTACATCATAAATTGTTAGAGCTGGATGAAGATTTGAAGACATTTTGGGAATAAATCATCACTTGCTTTTATTTTGGATGAGAATTAAAAATGAATATCCTGAACTTTCTGAATTACTTTAAAATATCTTCTTCCTTTCCTGTCAACAGCTCTGTGAGACTAGTTTCTCTACTATAAATGTTAAGACCAAAGAAAGAAACAGCTCAGCACTGTCAACAATCCAACTTCAATTAGATAGGCTAGCAAGCAACCAAGCTTATTTGTCACATTTAAAATTTTTAAATATTGCCCGGCCAGCGTGGCTCAGTGGTTGAGCCTCGACCTGTGAACCAGAGGTCATGGCTCGATTCCCGGTCCAGGCACACGCCCGGGTTGCAGGCTCGATCCCCAGTGTGGGGCATGGAAGCAATCGACCCATGATTCTCTCTCATCATTGATGTTTCTATCTCTCTCCCTCTCCCTTCCTCTCTGAATCAATAAAAAATATTTTTAAAAATAAACAAAACTTTAAAATATTAATATTCATGGGTTTTGTTCAAAGTGTGCATGTAGGTAGTTAATGTGGGAGAACTGCTTTGACTTGTAACTTTTTATTTAGTTATAACTGTAATGATAAAGTTATGAATATAAATAGTGATTAATTACCTATATATATTCACTTTCAATGAATGCACAGTTTTTATAAATTTTTCTTTTTTTTCTGATTATATTGATTTAAAATGCAATTTTGCCTTGGCCGGTGTGGCTCAGTTGGTTGGGCACTGTCCCGTGAACTGAAAGGTTGCTGGTTTGATTTCCAGTCAGGGCACATGCCCAGGTTTCGGGCTTGATCCTCGGTAGGGAGCGTACGGGAGGCAGCCGAAAAATGTTTTGCTCACATTGATGTTTCTCTCTCCCTTCCTTCCTCTCTCTCAAAATCAATAAAAAATCCTTTTATTTATTTTTTAAAATATATTTTTATTGATTTCAGAGAGGAAGAAACATCCACGATGAGAGAGAATCATGGATTGGCTGCCTCCTGCACACACCCCACTGGGGATCAAGCCTGCAACCTGGGCATGTGCCCTTGACCGGAATCAAATGCGGGACCTTTCAGTCTGCAGGCTGACGCTCTATCTACTGAGCCAAACAGCTAGGGCAATAAAAAATCATTTTAAAAATGCAATTTTGTCTGTTAACTATAAAACAATTAGGCTTGTATTTTTTATCACTACAAATGTCATTTTCATTGTATTTTACACGAGTACTGGTCCACAATGGATTTGAAATTAAAAATTTAAAGCTGGTCCTTTCCCACAGCACAGGCGGAGTGCCCCAGGGGAGTCCCGGCCTGTCTTCACCCCACTCCCACCTTGTATGGCAAAACCCTGTTTGTTCTTTGAGAGGAAGAAGAAGGTGCTATCCAGCTAGGACCTCTGTCCACAACATGCCTGGGAGTAGAAAAAAGTAATTACTTCAATGCAAAACGACTTTAAGACAAAACAGAAAAAATCAGCTCACAAAAATTCTCCCCATAAAGGCCAACCAGGAAAAATCCAAACTAAATTAAATACACTTAAACACATGTTTTTCAATAAAAAAAATCCTAAAATCAGAAATGTAAAAACTAAGAATGGAAAAGGACAGACAGAAATAAATGCAAGAGAGTTGATTGAACTCGGGCAAGAAATTGAAGTCAAAGTAAAAGACAACCATCTCAAATGAATAAATTACAAGGAACCCAAAGGAGAATAGATTAAAATGAAAATCTAATAAAGGATACAGCATAAAAATGGAAAACCAGGTAAATAAGAAAAAAGGGTCAGAAAAAAAATAGTTGAAATGGAAAATATACAAGAAAAACGACAATGAAAGAGAGCTAATTTTTCAAAATTCTAATCCAAGAAAACTCCATAAATAAGAAAAATCTACATACATACCTGGGAAAATTGACCTAAGTCTATCAACTCTGAGACACATCTTAATACAATTTTATACTTTAGAGACAAAAGAAAGATTTTAAGGGCTTCCAGGCAAAAGGTCAAATCTATATATATATAAAAGCCTAATATGCTAAGTGTCCTACTGATTGGTCGCTATGACATGCACTGACCACCAGAGGGCAGACGCTCCGACCAGGAGGTTAGCTTGCTGCTGGGGTCCGGCCAATCGGGACTGGGCAACACAGGCTGTATATGCCCTGGAGCCCTCCCATGGCCCCTCCCCGGCCAGCCGGCCCCCATCAGCCCTGATTGGGACTGGGCAAGATGGCCCAAATCGGCCCCAATTGCCGGCTAGGCCGAGGGACCCCACCCATGCACGAATTCGTGCACCAGGCCTCTAGTTACTGATATAAGAAGAAATTTACCTGGAATCAGACCTCAAGAATAATACACAAAGTATTGCAAGACTGAAACAGCATTTTCAAGAAAAGAAAATGCAAGCCAAGAATTTTATATCTAGCCTGGCTGTCATTTAAGAAATCATGTGGGCTCAATCCCCAGTGTGGGGTGTGCAAGAGGCAGCCAATTGATGTTTCTTATCTTTCTCCCTTCCTCTCTCTGAAATCAATAAAAACTTTAAAAAAAATAAAAATAAATAGTAATGTGTACCTGTGTGTGTATATACCTTGGAAATATTGTGAGTTAGTTCCAGAGCACTGCAATAAAATAAGTATTGCAATAAAGCGAGTCAGAAACAAAAGATTGGGAGGGAGCAACAGGTCACTGGGGAATGGACCCAACCGATCCCTTCCTGCCACCTGATTGCTAGAGAAAATGAGGTACAACACATTTCACTGACATTCTGGTAGCTACTGGAAGAAACTGGATAACTATCCAGCCTTCGGCCATTCTATTCACATGAGGGGAGAAAACAGTGTAAGAAGGCAGAAGATTAGGATCAGAACCACAGATGGCTCTAAAATTACTTTCAGCAGTAACTGAAAATAGCAGAGTCAATATATCTGCCTATTGTTTTATTCATCCAGCTTCTCTTGAGACACTATGCTATTTATTCCCTTTGGTAGAATTTAAGAGCAAATATTCCAAGGAAATCAGCATAGGATGTGGCAAAAAATTCATAAAATACCTAAATCCTAAATGTTCGGTTTTCACAGCCATAATTCAGGACGTCTTATGCTTTGTAAATGTTGGCCAGCATACCAGGGCAACTTTAATAAAACACATGTCTGACTTTCACACCACAAGACAGAAAATAATTTAAAAAGTAAAATGTTGGCTAGGGAATATAGTCAATAATATTGTAATAACTACGTACACTGCCAGGGGGTTACTGAAATATTGGAGGGAACACTTTGTAAAGTATATGATTGTCTATTATGCTGTATACCTGAAATTAATATAAAATAATATTGAATGTAACATAATTGAAAAATAAATTAAAAAATAATGCCCTGGCCGAAACCGGTTTGGCTCAGTAAATAGAACGTCGGCCTGTGGACTCAAGGGTCCCAGGTTCGATTCCAGTCAAGGGCATGTACCTTGGTTGCGGGCACATCCCCGGTAGGGGGTGTGCAAGAGGCAGCTGATCGATGTTTCTCTCTCATCGATGTTTCTAACTATCCCTCTCTCTTCCTCTCTGTAAAAAATCAATAAAATATATTTTTTAAAAAAAAGAGAAGAAAATTTTTTAAAAATAAAAATAAATAAAAAATAATGCCCTGGCTGCTGTTTCTCAGTGGTTAGAGCAGGGGTCCTCACACTTTTTAAACAGGGGGCCAGTTCCCTGTCCCTCAGACCGTTGGAGGGCCGGACTATAGTTTAAAAAAAACTATGAACAAATTCCTATGCACACTGCACATATCTTACTTTGAAGTAAAAAAACAAAACGGCAAAAACACCCGGCGGGCCGGGTAAATGTCCTCGGCGGGCCGCATGTGGCCCGCGGGCCGTAGTTTGAGGACGCCTGGGTTAGAGTGTCAGCCCGGACACTGAAGGATCGAGGGTTCCATTCCCAGTCAAGGGCATGTACCTGAGTTGCACTTTTGATGCCTGGCCCCTGTCAAGGCTCATGCAGGAAGCAGTCAGTCAGTCTGTCTCTCACATCAACTTTTCTCTCTTCTCCCCTTCTCCCTCCCTCCCTCCCTTCCATTCTCTCTAAAAACCAATAAAAAAATATCCTCGGGTGAGGATGAAAAAATATTAATAATAGAGTAAAAACCAAATAAATAAATTATTATTAGATTAAGACAAGGTACAGGCAAGAATCATGAATGGATGCTAAATGTAGTAGGTTAAATATTAGATGAGGAAATGAGCATTTACAGAGTCTCAAAGTATCTCCCCACAAATCACTTATTTTATTTATTACTAGAGGCCTGGTGCACGAATTCGTGCACGGGTGGGGTCCTTTGGGGTGGCCTGCGGGGATCGGGTCCCAGCTCGCGCCTCCAGCCCTGCAGCCCCAACTGGTACCCCGCCGTGGCCTGGCGGCGCCCCCTCAACTGCTCCACCATCCCGCCTATGGGGCAATCGATTGGGGCTCGGCCCCCCCGACACCCCTGCTGGTCACTGTCTGTGGGGTGATCAATTGGGGTTGGGGCCCCTGCCCAGCTTCCTCAGTGCCTGGGAGCCAGGCAGTGACCCCGACCCCCACTGTCGCCGCTTATTGCCATCTGCAGGGTAATTGGCGGTGCAATCGGGCCCCTGCTTGCACCCACCTTGGCCTGGCACCGCCCACTCACCTGCTGCACCATCCCACTGCGGTTCCGCTCTCATCGGGGCCCATTGGGGCCAGCAGCTCCTCCACTGCTGCCCACTGCCAGTGCTGCTCACCGACACCCACCATTTCCACGCTGCCCCCTGGTGGTCAACGCATGTCATAGCAAGCGGTCATACTCCCAGTCGAACAATTTGCCCATTAGGCTTTTATATGTATAGAATTTTTAAAATATATTTTTATTGATTTCAGAGAGGAAGGGAGAGGGAGAGAAACCTCAATGATGAGATGCATACCCCCCACTGGGGATCAAGCCTGCAACCCAGGCATGTGTCCTGACTGGGAATTGAACTGTGACCTCCAGCCCTCACCCTAACCCTAACCGTGGTTCATAGATCGATGCTCAACCATTGAACCACGCTGGCTGGGCAAGAGAGAGAGAAACATCCATGATGAGAGAGAATCAGGGATCGGCTGCCTCCTGCACACCCCACACTGGGGATGGAGGCTGCAACCCGGGCCTGTGCCCTGACCTGGATGGAACCATGACCTCCGGGTTCACAGGTTGACGCTCAACCACTGAGCCACGCCGACCGGGTGCTTCTTTGTGATTCTCGTTTGTCTTGTTCTTGGAGCTTAGGGAGGGAGCACAAGCAGCTTGTGGAGAGGAACTGAGACCTGCCCCCCAAGTCCCAGCTGAGCTCCTAGCCAACAACCAGTATCAACAGGGCAGCCATGCAGTGAGCCATCCCGAAAATGACTCTTCCAGCCTCCAGCTGAGCTGCCACAGCTGGCAGTCCCTGGAGCAGATGAGCATGGACCTAGGAACCAGGAGTCCAGCCCAAACTGCACATTTGTGAGTTAAAAAAAGGGCTGTTGTTCTAGCCCAGTGGTCGGCAAACTCATTAGTCAACAGAGCCAAATACCAACAGCACAATGATTGACATTTCTTTTGAGAGCCACATTTTTTTAACTTAAACTTCTTCTAACGCCACTTCTTCAACATAGACCTGCCCAGGCCGTGGTATTTTGTGGAAGAGCCACACTCCAGGGGCCAAAGAGCCGCATGTGGCTCGCGAGCCGCAGTTTGCCGACCACGGGGCTAGGAGATGGGAGCCGAGTGGCCCAGCTGAGTCCATCCTGGACAAACCGCCCCTAACCAACCACCAACTGACCACAGATACACGAGTGAACTTAGCCAGAATTGGCTGAATCTGACTCAACTCAGCAGAACCACCCAACCAACCAACTAGTAAGAAATAATAAACAGCTATGGTTTTAAGGTTCTAGAATTTGGGATCATTTGTTATGCAGCAATAGCTAACTGATACAGCCTACAATATATGTGCAAGTAAGATAAATCCCAAGAAGTGGAATTACTAGGGACTCTTTACACATTGATGAGATTACCCTTTTGCCTGTGATCACTGTTCCATGTTTGGAAGCTTAGCCTTTTAGAAGGGTTATCTAAAAAGTATGCTGCTTTCCTTTCGAGCAATGGCTATACTATATATTTATGTGAAATGTTTGGGATATAAATGAACAGAATGAATGTAATAACTTTTAAAGGTACAATGGGCTTATTTATAAATCACTACTTAAAGTATTAGTATTTCAGTGTATACTTAATAATTTTTCAACCAGTATTATTTTTATTGGAAACGGCAGAAAACCCTGGGAAAATAATCAGTTTTGTCATTAAGAATTTTCATCAATGGGCCCTGGCTGGATAGCTCAAGTTAGTTAGTGTCATCCTGATACGCCAAGGTTGTGGTTTGATCCCCGGTCAAACAAGAATCAACCAATGAACACATAAATAAATGGAACAACAAATTGATGCTTGTCTGTCTGTCTGTCTGTCTCTCAAATCAATAAAATAAAATGCCAGTGTTACTAAAGACAAAGAACACTGTAGAACTATTCTAGATTAAGGAGATTAATCTAAAAGATTACTCTAATAACTAAATGTGAATCTTGATTGACACGGTTCCATTCCAGTCAAGGGCACGTGCCTGGTTGCGGGCTCCATTCCCAGTGGGGAGCGTACAGGAGACAGCCCCCCATGATTCTCTCTCTCTCTCCCTTCCTCTCTGAAATCAATAAAAACACTAAAAATAGATAAACTTTAAGCACAGCCATAAAACTGAAAGTTAAATGTGCGCTGCACAGTAGAGAAAGTACTCTACTAAATGTTAAGTATCGGACGGGATTATTGTGTTGTGGTGAAGTTCCTCGTTTAGGAGAATGTCCTTGTTAGGAGCCAGAGCTGGAATATTTCGGGGTGACCTGTAACTATGTCTGCAAGTAACGCTCCGGCAAACTGGGTGAGGACTGCAGCGTTTACCTGGGTGAAGAATTTCGAATCAGCTTCCATCAGCGCTGTCCACAAACCGAACAAGCCCAGCTTCCGTCTGTCCAGCTAAGGGGACACGGGCAGCCCAACGGTCACCCTCCGGGGCTAAGTGGGGCCTGGAGTTTTAGGGCGGCCACAGCACGGTGGGTGCCAGCGACGGGGCTCTGGTTCCACCTTTGCCAGAGGGGCGCACACAGACGCGCACACATGCGCATTCTGCACACCTCAGGTGGCCACGCGAAGGCAGGCACCACAGGGCCCCGCTCGGGTTCCCACAGGCACACACAGCAGCAGCACGTGCTGCCCGACGTGCTTTACGGCAGCCGCATTAAGGCGCAGCCGCATTAAGGCACCAGGGCGAAGCTGCGCTCCTGCCCGGCACTAACGCCTGTACAGCGGCACGTGCTGTCTGCCTCGCTTTACGGCAGTCGCTGGAGGCGGGAAAGTGAGGCCACGATCCGCCCCCAAAGGCGCACACACAACAGCGGCACGTGCTGTCTGCCTTGCTTTACGGCAGTCGCTGGAGGCGCGAAAGCGAGGCCATGATCCCGCCCCAAAGGCGCACGCACAACAGCGGCACGTGCTGTCTGCCTCGCTTTACGGCAGTCGCTGGAGGCGCGAAAGCGAGGCCATGACCCCGCCCCAAAGGCGCACACACGACAACGGCTTGTGCTGTGTGTTGCACTTTACGGCAAGCCCGGCTGAGGCGCGAGGCCGTGGCAGCGGTCTCCATGGCCACGTCATTGTAAGCTGGCTGGGCGTCCGTTGGCGCTGCCACTGCTCGGTGACCGGCGATGGCGGCGCTGTGGCGGAAGGCGTTGGACCACGTGAAGACCAAGGAGTTCCGCGACTATGTGACCAGCACACACTTTTGGGGTCCCCTGGCCAACTGGGGCCTGCCGCTGGCCGCCTTTCGGGACATGAAGGCGACCCCAGAGATCATCAGCGGCCGCATGACCACGGCGCTCATCTTCTACTCACTGGCCTTCATGCGCTTCGCCCACCGCGTGCAGCCCCGCAACCGGCTGCTCATGGCGTGTCATGGCGCCAACGTGATGGCGCAGAGCGTGCAGGGCAGCCGCCTGCTCATCCACCGCTACGGCGGCGGCGTTAAGGCGGCTGCGGACACCGACACCCGCACCCGCACCAAGGCCGCCACCACCACGGCCACCGAGTGCTGCATTTATGTCAGCTTCGACTAGGTGGCCGCCAGCCCCAACCTGCAGGCCCCGGAGTGAGATTCGTCGAATCTTTGCAGCTGGCAAGCGCTGAACTGTTATTCTTCCTAAAGATGGAGGAAAAGTTCGGTTTTGACTCTAAAACAGTGCAAATCTCATTGAAACCCGCAGTTTGGTTAATAAAAGTAGCACAGAACTGACACCGAGTGTCGCCTCTTCCTTGATCTGGACGTAAAGTGTTTTGTAGAAGGTGAGGGGGTAGATGGGTTGTTTTCATGGGACCTGCAACTCGAGGGTTAGTTTTGTATGGGGAAGAAAGACTGAATGAAAGGCATTTCAAATTATGTATCTAACTCATTGCTTCTTTCTTTTAAAAAAAACATTTTTATTGATTTCAGAGAGGGAGAGATAAAAAACATCAATGATGAGAGAGAGACATGGATATCAATGATGAGAATCATGGATCGGCTGCCTCCTGCACGCCCCACCCTGGGGATTGAGCCCGAAACTCAGGCCTGTGCCCTGACCGGGAATCGAACCCTTCAGTCCACAGGCCGTGGCTCTATCCACTGAGCCACACCAGCCAGGGCTAACTCATTGCTTCTTTTATTTTCTTAAAGCTCTCTTGGGAATATGTTTTTGTTACTTGTTTGGGGTGTCCAGGGGCCAAATAAGGATGCTTAGCACACACGGCTTTTTAAAAACTTGGTAGAGCCACAAATCTCTTCACACCAAAAAAGTCTGGGACTAGTTCTACTGATGGAAATACTTGGAAGTGAGTTTAAACGAACTCAGTGAAATCCAGTTTAGACTTTTAAGGAGTACTTCCTAAGAGAATCTAGAATCTCTTGGTGGCAGAGAAATTCTAGAATCTTCCGTGGAAACAGGATAAACAACTCTGAGGTCCACTGTTATCAACCCTGGAGTCTAGATACCTAAACTAGAAAATAAAAGTGACAAAATCATAATCCTTTCCTCTTCTCCTCATGCCTAAAAATGGGGGGAATGCAGTTTGTAAAACTGGTTAACCTATCACCCTGTGTTGAACACTAGCTATGCTGGCGGTGAGGGTGTGTGGTTAACAGTATTAGCCCCGATTATGCCCCTAGGGATCGCATGGGTGTTAGGGATTTCTCTTAAACCAGGGAGCAGGGGAGAAGGGGAAGAGAGCGGTGGGGCTGTGGGGGTGAGGCCACAGCAGAGGCTACCCTTTAGGATTTGACCCCAAATCTCTCCCTATCTGCAGGATGCAGAAAGTTCCAGAGTGGTCTACTGGGGAACCCCAATGGATGTGTTTAAGATTGCTGAAACCGCCCTAGCTGGTTTGGCTCAGTGGATAGAGCATCAGCCTGCGGACTGAAAGGTCCCGGGTTCGATTCCAGCCAAGGGCACATGCCTGGGTTGCAGGCTCAATCCCCAGTAGGGGATGTGCAGGAGGCAGCCGGTCAATGATTCTCTCTCATCATTGATGTTTCTATCTCTCTCTTCCTCTCCCTTCCTCTCTGAAATCAATAAAGAAAAAAAAAAAAGATTGCTGAAACCCTGCTTCTATTCAGTATTTCAAATGCAAAGCAATTGGAAACAACTATCTGAGTCTGGGCCTAGTAGCTCAGTTGGTTAGAGCAGTGGTCGGCAAACTCATTAGTCAGCAGAGCCAAATATCAACAGGACAACGATTGAAATTTCTTTTGAGAGCCAAATTTTTTAAACTTAAACTTCTTGTAATGCCACTTCTTCAACATAGACTCGCCCAGGCTGTGGTATTTTGTGGAAGAGCCACACTCAAGGGGCCAAAGAGCTGCATGTGGCTCGCGAGCCGCAGTTTGCCGACCACTGGGTTAGAGTGTCGACTCGATGCACCAAGGTTTCCAGTTCCATACTCAGGGCACATTCAAAAATCAACCAATGGCCCAGTGGCGTGGCTCAGTGGTTGAGCATCGACCTATGAACCAGGAGGTCACAGTTCGATTCCCGCTCAGGGCACAGGCCTGGGTTGTGGGCTTGATCCCTGGTGTGAGGCGTGCAGGAGGCAGCTGATCCATGGTTCTCTGCCATCATTGATGTTTCTATCTCTCTCTCCCTCTCCCTTCCTCTCTGAAATCAATAAAAATGTTATTTAAAATAAAAATTAAATATTTACTATCTCCCAATTTCTGAGGGTCAGGAATGGGAGTGGCTTAGCCGGGTGCTCGAACTGGCTCAGGGTCTCTTAGCTGTCCACTGGGACTGCAGTCTCTGGAGACTTGCCTGGGGCTAGAGAACCCCACTTCCAAACTCACCATTTGCGGGAGGGTTC
Organism: Cnephaeus nilssonii; assembly: GCF_951640355.1. NCBI lineage: Eukaryota > Metazoa > Chordata > Mammalia > Chiroptera > Vespertilionidae > Cnephaeus > Cnephaeus nilssonii. The sequence continues at coordinate 131,401,192 of NC_137071.1, read as the reverse complement.
AGTTCCGTGCCCGGGGGGCCACCGGGCTGCCCCCACAGCAGGTGTTCTAAGAGAGAGGAACCCCAAGAAAGAAGCTATCTGGTTTCCCAGAGCTTAATGTGGGAGGTGATGTACGATCGCCTCACCTGGGTTCTATTGGCCACGTGGTACGCCGTGAGAGGACCATACAAGGGTGGGAATACCAGGAGGTGGCCATCACGGGGGGCCACCCTCGGCTGGCTCCCCCACACACGGCTCTGAAATAAAAATTCCCATGCAGTAATAAAAAGCTGTTCTTACAGTCCTGAAATGAATCATAACCTTGTATCAAGATTTTTATTAAAACTTGGAAGGATCTTCCCCCTCGCTATGATATGAGGAGAAATTAATATTTTTAGATTTGTCTTACAGAATGTACTTTGTAAGTTGAGTATTAGATTTCAATAAAAGGCCACTGTCTATTGAACACATTTCAGAGCAGGTAGGTTTCTAATTAACCTGGTAAGAGCAAAGGGGGTACTGCCTACTGAGAAATTCCTCACTCTACATTTATAATCTAGTGGGCAAACCCATTAGAAAAACACCCAAAAGATGACGCCTCTACTCCAATGCAGCCTCCACTCACAGGATCCAATTGGTAGTATGCGCACCCAACTGAGAGCTCTAACCCTTTGTCGCCTGAGATATTCATGCTGAAAGTCATACAAATGATTAATACTTTAATAAAAACGAACCTTTCAAATCATTGGGGTAAAATAATTTCATAATGTCCCCAAACTCTCAAACATAATCCTTCCTGGCCTTGGCAATTTAACTGAAACTGTCTACAGATCCCTACCAGGACTTTATGAGGCCAATAACGTTTTCCGAATTGGCAGTTATTTTTCCCGAAGTTTCTGTTACTGACACATGCTTGTTATTTCCCCGATTTTGTGTTTTACACCGAGTTTAAGAAGTCCCGAGTTCTTCCTGAGGTCCTCTGAGCTTCCTGGCAAAGTGCAGGCTAAAATCCAAAGAACTGCCATATCTCCCCACCTACACTGAGTGGCCAGATTATTATGATCTCTGAACGCATAGTAATCTGGCCACTCTGTGTGTGTGTGTGTGCATGTGCCTGTGTATATTAGAGGTCCGGTGCATGAATTCGTGCATGGGTGGGGTCCGGCCAGCCTGGCCAGGGGGAGGGGACATGGGCGGTTGGCCGGCCTGCGTGCTGGTTGAACTCCTAGTCAAGGGGACAATTTGCATATTAGCCTTTTATTTTATAGGATATACACTGAGTGGCCAGATTATTACGCGTTCAGAGATTATCATCATCTGGCCACTCAGTGTATAATGCTAAAACCATTTTTCTCCTCTAATTCTTTTTTTTATATATATATTTTTTATTGATTTCAGAGAGGGAGAAAGAGATAGAAACGTCAATGATGAGAGAGAATCATGGATCGGCTGCCTCCTGCACGCCCCCCACTGGGGATAGAGCCCCCAACCCTGGCATGTGCCCTGACCGGGAATCAAACTGTGACCTCCTGGTTCATAGGTTGATGCTCAACCACTGAACCACGTTCCTCTAATTCTTTCAAGACCATGAACCACCGTATCGTGTCCCAGGGAGAGGCTGAGAGCATGGTATTGCTGGATGAAAACAAGGCATTGCGACATCAAACAAAGCCTTGGGGGAGGGGAGGGCGCAGCCACTTCCGGGCTGCTTCTGACCTTGACAGCTAAGGAATACCCCGAGGTGGAGCTGACCCCTACAACACGGAGGCTGCGACAGATTGAAGGAAATGTGACACATGACTCTGTTTGGATTCATATTGTTTATGTCTCTTTATTCTGAAATATAAAATTTTAAACAAAAAAAATTACAAAGGACACGGGTGTGTGTTTGTTGTAAAAACTCCACATGGGAGTGTACAAAGTAGAAAAGCCCAGTTTCTTCGAACCACCCCTCTTGACCCCAATTCCTTTCGCAGAGGTAACAGCCAAAAAACTGGGGAAAAATACCCAACTTTCCAGACCTGTTATTTTAAAATACAAATAGTTCTACAGCATGCTACGCATTGCTAACATTCCGCTTTTCTGTTAATATGTCTCAGAGAGTATTCCATAGGACTGCACGGCAGCACTTGCTCCTTCTCTCCTTTTTACCAATTGCATAATACTCTGCAGCATGGCTGTGCTGTCACTTAAACTGGTCCCCCCCCCGCCCCCCATGGCTGGCTGCCAATTCTGGGACTACCCTTCGGTGCATACTGTTCCCACACGCACAGGTTTGCAGGGGGCCCACAGCTCATGTCCCTGTATCCGTCACATTTGCTTTAAGCCTTCTCTGGGAATGTCTTCCTTTGTTTCAATTTCGATGTAATCCAATGCTGCCAGTCTAGTTTTCTGAACAGTGTCGAAATTTACCAGAGCGGACATTAAATCCAGTAAGATGAAAGCTCAGAGGCCATCGTGTGTGCCTTTGAAATCCTCACATCTGCATTTATTCCATGCCTGGCACGTGGTTGACATTGATAAATGTTTGTTGAATAGATAAGGAAAAGCTAACTGGATGTGAGAGGTATGAAAATAAAGTGTCCATAACCCCAAAGTCCCTAAAGTTGAAAATGAGGTTAGTGAATCAAGATTTCATTTGATGCCAAGTTTTGTATCTTATATCTAGAAGCTAGAAAACACTGCAGGGTTTCTTAGTTTGGGGGGAGTTTAAGATGAATGAAAATTTTTGTTTCTTCACTACTGAAGTCATCTCAAGGAATTCCATAAAATGAAGGGAGAGAGAAAATGTAAGATTAAAGACCAAAGAGCATGGTTCGTTCCCAGGTTTCGGAACAAAAACAAAACAAAACAAAACAAAATACGCCCCCCCCGCCCAAAAAAAAAAGAGTAACAAGAAAGATTCAAGCAGGAAGTTACAGGCACATCTGCATATGTCTAGGTTTTATAAAATTACATTAAGTGTCTTTTAATGTAAAAATATTTACATTGAACACCCGCCCCCATCCTTGCCCCTTCTCTACAGATCACATCCATTTTTACATTTTTTCCTTTTTTTAAAAAAAATTTGTTTGTTAATCCTCACCCAAGGTTATTTTTCCATTGATTTTTGTTTTAGGGAGAGTGGAAGGGAAAGGGAGAGACAGAGAGCAATGTCGAGGTGAGAGAGACACATTGATTGGTTGCCTTCTGCTCGAGTCCTGACCAGGGCCCGGGCCGGGGAGGAGCCTGCAATCAAGGTACATGCCCTTGACCAGAATCGAATCCGGGACCCGTTGGTCTGCAGGCTGACGCTCTATCCACTGAGCCACACCGGCCAGGGCCAGATCACATCCTTGATGGGCAGCCGAGGAAGCAAGAGCTCAGCTTCACTTGGGCCACTCCTCCAGGCGGCTAGGCCCTGGGCAGCGGGGACCGTGGCAATTCTGTCCCTGAAGGTTCAGAGGCAACATGGCCAGCTAAGCACCACAGCTGGAATGGGACAGCGGCGCCACAGTTCAGGAAACACACAGGACACAGTCAGGGTGGCAGACATCTTGGGTAAGAGGAATAGAGGAGGTATGAATGAATCTGTGAATCTGTTGAAAAGAAAGTGAATTTCCGTAAGAAAGTTGTAATTCTTAAATTCCCTAGAGGGGCGAGGCTTAGATGACAGTGTAACTGACATGTACATCTACATATGAACACAGGAGGGCCAGGCCGGTGCTCAGCACGTGGGGTCTAAGTGAGCGGAAAGAGCTGTGACTGCTAAGGCAGTTTACTTTCCTAAGTGCCAGCAACTGGGGACCTTTTCCCAACATTCGTTTGTGGCGCTGACCTGTGACCTCCCTGCCCCCCGCCCACCCCCCCGGGTCAGTCAAGTTACTGTTCTCCAGCCCCGCCCTGACCAGCATGGACCCACCTTCTTGTCCTACTGCCTCAGGCTCCCAGTTCCGTAACTAATTGGAAATGGCTAGAAAATGGCCTTTCGGGACATTTTTTTCTTGCCTTCTTCCAGAAAGGAAGGATTTCTGTCTCAACTCTGACACCCAGCTCGCGCCTTGGGCCTCCTCATGAGTGAGACTTTCAGGAAGGAGGCGGGGAGGTGGGGGGGGGGGGGGGGAAAGGGTCTGCAAAGGGGCAGAGGGCTCTGCATGAGCCTTCACACAGGCTGGCCTCACCCAGCCTTGCCTGCGCTCAGCAGCCAGAGTGTAGGACCAGAAAAGAACATCAGCTTTTACATAGTAACAAAACAAAACAAACAAAACAAAAGCAAAACCTCCCAAAACCCCCGGATGACAGTTTTGGCTTAAGAGTATCTAACATCTTTCGGGCAGTGTAGCTCGCACAACACCCCGCTTATGAGTACAGAGCCGTGGTCGGCAAACTGCGGCCCGCGAGCCACATGCGGCTCTTTGGCCCCTTGAGTGTGGCTCTTCCACAAAATACCACGGCCTGGGTGAGTCTATGTTGAAGAAGTGGCGTTAGAAGAAGTTTAAGTTAAAAAAATGTGGCTCTCCAAAGAAATGTCAATCGTTGTCCTGTTGGTATTTGGCTCTGTTGACTAACGAGTTTGCCGACCCCTGGGCTAGGGCACTAGTCCCAAAGGCAGAAAGGGGCTCAGGGGCAGACAGCATCCCTTTGGGGGGCAGAGTGCTCTGCGAAGTCTCCCCTTTCGCACAGAAAAGGACGCTGAGGGCGAAGTCGTGCCGCCTTTGGCCCAAGGGCAACCTAAAATCAAAGAAGATATTTAATTGTATTTGAGGGGGAAGAAACTAAAATACCGGTTATTTATTTTAATGAGATCTTCTTGTGGAAAGTAACAAGTTGCTCTGAAAGCCACAGCTGAGAGCGGGGCACCGTGGGCACCACAGAGGGCTGCCCGGCTTTCCGGTTATGGTCCGAGGCTGGCTCACTTAAGACCCGACCAGCCCCTTCAGGCGCACGCGGCTCCACAAAGCTGGCGCGAGCACCAAGCCCGGGCCCTCTCTCCAGCAGGACAGGGCAGTCCTGGGTGAGAATGTGGCCACTGACCCGACACAGAGAGCGGACATCCGAGGGGCGAGGCTGTTCTAGTCTCACTTACCAGCCGATCCTAAGCTCCGCTCACGCCTCCCCTGCGGCTGCCTGGACCCCAGGCTCCTTTGAATGCAGTTTCTGATGCTGTGGACACAGGCTGTCCAGCTTCTGCAGATCCTCTGAGAGACCCTTCCTAAGATCCGCATTGTTTCTCAGAAAGTCTCTCACCGCTCCCAGCCGAGTTAGGATCTGCGGAAAGAACCCACACAATGTGCAGTCCGAGAATCCGAGGGAAAACTCCCAGCTCCAAGTCGGGCTCCTGCTCACGTGTCCACTGAGAGACAGAAACCGTGCCTACAGCCGCCTGCCCACAGACAAACCCAACCAACCCTTTAAAGCAAAGCATCCTCGCCCTGACCGGTGTTGCTCAGTGGATAGAACGTCGGCCTGTGGACTGAAGGGTCCCAGGTTCAATTCCAGTCAAGGGCATGTACCTTGGTTGCAGACACAATAAAATATATATTTTTATTTTTATTTTTTAATATATTTTATTGATTTTTTACAGAGAGGAAGAGAGAGGGATAGAGAGCCAGAAACATCGATGAGAGAGAAACATCGATCAGCTGCCTCTTGCACACCCCCTACTGGGGATGTGCCTGCAACCAAGGTACATGCCTTGACCGGAATCGAACCCGGGACCCTTCAGTCCGCAGGCCGGCGCTCTATCCACTGAGCCAAACCGGTTTCGGCAAAATATATATTTTTAAAATAAATAAAACAAAGCATCCTCTACTCAAACAAAACCAAACTCATGCTCGCTGGTTCTGGGCCACACAACGGAGTGTTTGCTTGCCTCCTCAAACTTTTTAAAAATATATATTTTTTTATTGATTTCAGAGAGGAAGAGAGAGGGAAAGAGAGACAGAAACATCAATGATGAGAGGGAATCATTGATCACTCCCCACACTGGGGATCAAGCCCACAACCCGGGGCCTGTGCCCTGCCAAGAATCCAACCGTGACCTCCTGGTTCACAGGTCGACGCTCAACCACTGAGCCATGCTGGCCAGGCCTCCTCAAACTTTTTAAAAACTTGTTGCATCTGTATGCAAGGGCCATATACACAACACACAAAGATAATCCTCAACTTACAATGAGGTCACATCCTGCTAAGCCCGTTGTAAATGGAAAATGTAAGTCCAAAATGCATTTAATCCACCCCAGTGGTCGGCAAACTGCGGCTTGCAAGCCACATGTGGCTCTCGAGCCGCGGTTTGCCGCTCTGTTGACTAATGCGTTTGCCGACCACTGGACTAGACTCTCAATTCCAATAACTACAGGCTGTTGTTGTTCCTTGTGATTAAGCCCCTATCCCAGTGGTCGGCAAAAGCATTAGTCAACAGAGCGGCAAACCGCGGCTGGTGAGCCGCATGTGGCTCTCGAGCCACTGGGGCCTAGCCCACCTTGAATGTGCTCAGAACACCTACATCCGCCTGCAGCTGCGCAAGATCATCTGCCTGCAGCTGCCCAGCACGAGAGAGGAGACCGCACGCACCTGGCCCAGGAAAAGATCAAAATTCAAAGTATGGTTTCTATTGAAACACGCCACCTGTGCTGCACCATTGTAAAGCCGAAAAACCGTAAGCAAAGCCATTGTAAGTTGGGGACATTCACACATACACACATTTATACACAGACATGATATACATGTATATATAAAAATAAAATGAAGCCCTTTCATTTTGAAGTTTATACCTATACATGTGTTACTATTAAACATATACATCCATACATATAAAGACATACATGGGTCCCCAAAATGTATACACACTTGAGCAGCTCACTTTTGAAAGTGAAATGTATTTTAATAAGCACTGCCTTTATAATTACTCACAGTGCGTGTATACAGTTTTTGGGACACCCTGTATGTGTGCATGTATCTGTGCACGTATATTTAATAGGAATACATGTGCAGGTACAAACTTCAAGACGAGCACAAGGGTACAAGGTAAGCGACAGGTCCTCTCCCAAACCTCTGTGCTGTCACCTCGCTCCTCCCCAGTGAAGCTTTTCCACGTGGGCACGTGTACACATTGTACACACTTAAAAAAATATAAATGGTAGCGGACTAGACACTGTTCTTCCACGGATCTTTCCGACCTCAGATTAGAAAGAGTGCCCTCGTTCTTTTTTTAATGGCTGAATAATATTTCAGTTTTGGAAGTTTCACATTTTAACGTTTTATTTCTGTTAAAACCAATAATGCTGTATATGTGCCATTCTGCATAAGCAACAAGTCTATTGCAGGATGTTTTTAAAAGTGAAAGGCAGTTTTAATTTTGATGGGGTTTTCTGTTTCATTCATAGATTGTGCCCAAACTTCCATCTATTGAGGTTGTAGCAATTTAAACTCCCACCGGCAACGGACTTCCAGACACTTAACCAGCGAGGGTGTCCTGAATGAGCCCTTGGTACACTTCCAGGCTGCTGCTCATTCAGGACACCCTCGCTGGTCCCTGTGCTTATGATGAAGGTGAGAGTGACGTGTATCTTGGGGTATGATGGACTTTTGTTGCTGTTCCTCCTCACCGGAGGATATTTTCCCATTGATTTTTAGGGAGCGTGGAAGAGAGGGAGAGACAGAGAGAAACATCGATGTGAGAGAGACACACCGATTGGTTGCCTCCTGCACGAGCCCTGACCAGGGCCCGGGCTGGGGAGGAGCCTGCAACCGAGGTACGTGGTCTTGATCGGAATCGAACCCGGGACCCTCTGGTCAACAGGCCGACGCTCTATCCACTGATCCCCACCGGCTAGGGCTGATGAAGTTTTTTAAATGGGGCACTCCAGCCCCATTTAAGAGCGTAGTCAGGGAGATCTAAATCTAATGAAGGAAAGTGGTGGAGTGCCCTACCCCTAGCAGGAAGGTGGCCCTTAAAGTTTAGGGTGCACATGATTGATTCCGATGCAGGTCTGGGGGCGGGGGGGCACTCAGCAAGCACTCAGGTGACTGATGTGAGCGAATGAAAGAGCCAGAGGCGCGGGCTGATGTCTGCCGGGGACGGAGGGGACGGGAGGACGGGCCGTGGCTTGTCGCTCCGATGAGCAGGGAGCAGGGAGGGCCGGGGAGGCCCTTCAGCCGGAGCTGTGTGTGACACGGCTGGAAACAAGCCCGCAGCCCCTGAAGGGCACCTGGGCCTTAAAGAACAAATCTGGAAACCGTCAACACGTACAATGAAGATGACCCGCTGAATTTCAAACCGCCAGGTGCAAACAGGGCATGGGGGGCCAGCAGGGCTGTGCGAAGGGCGCTTGGTGGCAGCCGAGCTCTGCGGCAGACGGCCTTTGGTGGCCACACGCCACACATGTCCCCGGGGAGCTGGCTGGCTGCTGCTCCCCGCGGCTCTGAAGCAGAGCGCAACTTGCGAGCGCAGTTACACACGCACAGTGTATTCCAGGGGAGCCCCTTTGATAACGTTCTACATGGAGTGGCCAGATGATGATGATCTCTGAACGCATAATCATCTGGCCACTCCGTGTCTATCCTATAGAATAAAAGGCTAATATGCAAATGGTCCCCTCGACCAGGAGTTCAACCAGAAGGCAGGCGGCCAACCGCCCATGTCTCCTCCCCCTGGCCAGGCTGGCCGGACCCCACCCATGCACGAATGCATGCACCGGGCCTCTAACACACACACACACACACACACACACACACACACACACACACACTGAGTGGCCAGATTATTATGCGTTCAGAGATCATCATAATCTGGCCACTCAGGGTATATCATTACAGCTCATCATCGAACAGAAAAGAATTGACATGATGAGCTCTCTCTGTCATGAGCTCCATGAGGCATTCTGGGAACCGTCACACTAAATTACCACCATGAGCCATTCTTCCTCAATGTGGCTTTCTACCCCGACCCCCCCGGTTTTACCGAATACCAGAAGCAGGTCTTATGAAATACTCACAGGAAAAGGCCTGTGCTCATAATATAATCACCGGATTTCTTCATTCCTGGATGCACGTGTTGTTTCTTCCTATTTTAACATCTCAAATGAGACTGCATCTTACCACTGCGTGTCTTACAATAAATTGGCAGCATTTTTTTTTCTGTCTTAGAAGTAACGGAATCAACGTTGTGTCTTACAACATGGCATCTTAGAGCCACTGAGAGCTGGTCTATCGAATGAATCATCTGCCTTTGGAGAACCATATCTGGGACTGAACTTCCACAACGAGGTCAAGTTCCACACATCATGGAAAGCCAACCTTCAACTTCTTAGAGATAACATGCCAATCCATCTGAATTTACATTTTGATCAATGGCAACAGCAAGAGAAATGCCATGGTCTACTGAACAAAAGCATGCGAAATGAGAACTTATCAACCCTATCTAGAGACTGGGGACCCAGAGAACAAGCCCATTAACCCCAATTTGTTCCTGGCGAACAGAGATAATGAGGGTTTGGAATGTACGGCCGCCAGCCCTTCGGTGACACAAGATGCAGTGAGGCATGAGGCACAGGCCCGGAGCGCGGGCACCCCCGGCCAGCCCTCAGGCGCGGCCGGCAGCCTCCCACCCGCCAGAGCCTGCTCCTCCGGCTGCTGCCTCGCGTGGAACGCGCGGGCTGCGATCAGGTGATGGCCAGGTTCCCTGGCAGCTCGCGGCGGCGCACAGACTCCTGGCTTGAGTGTGCTGCTGCTGGTGCGTTTTGCTCGTTGTTACACAAACAGGAAAGAACTGCAGCTCCCTCAAGAGGGAAGTGGGGACCCCGGACGCCGCCAGGGCTGAGATCCTGAGCGCCTGGCTGCCTCCTCTTGCTCAACCCTGCTTCTGGCAGCAGCAGCAGGAAGAGAAGTGGGGCTGGCTCCACGCATTTTAAAACAAAGCAAGATGAAGCCCAGGGACTCAGAAAACAGAAGATCTGACAGTCTTAGTCATCATTTAAGTAACTATGGTGTGCCAGGGAGGGCACCACTCACTGTCTCCCTAAAACCAATAAGCGTATCCTCAGGTGAGGACTTAAAAAACACACAAACCTGTCGGCTCCCTACCACTTTCTGGGAATAAGGTCCAAGCCCTGGGTGAAGCACAGAAAATCTTTCAAAATATGGCTTCAACCTACCTGGCCACCTCACATCTCATCATGCCTCCTCCCATGCTCACCTTGTCACTGTCCAGGCCCAAGCTAGTCTGTCTTTTTGAAAAATATTGATTTCAGAAAGAGGAAGGGGGAGAGAGGGAGAAGAGAGAGAGAGAGAGAGAGAGAGAGAGAGAGAGAGAGAGAGAGAGAGAGAGAAACATCCATGATGAGAGAGAATGATGGATCGGCTGCCACCTGCGTGCCCCCTACTGGGGATCAAGCCCACAACGTGGGCACATGCCCTGACTGGCAATTGAACTGTGACTTCCTGGTTCATAGGTCGACGCTCAACAACTGAGCCACACCGGCTGGGCCCAAGCTGCTTTCATGCTTTGACAGGTGCTGTTCCTTCCGCCAAGAACGCCCTGCTTCTCTTGCCAATTTGTCAAACTCTGAGCTGATTCTGCTAGTCCCAGCTCCACAGCACCTTCTCAGCAAAGCCTTTTTCCCACCCCCACCCCCACCCCCACCCCCAGAGACTCTCTGGCACCGCTGTTCAGAGTCCTGTGGCAGCCTCACCGTGTGGTTCCACTCTATGGCACGCATCAGGCACTGAAATGTGTCTGCCCAAGTGAAAAGAACTGTATAAAGGTAATACCCATCTGCGCCAAAAGGGCATTCATTTCTGGAAGGGATTTGTCTTATAAATCAGAAATGTGGCTGGTAATATGCTAAAATTAGCTACTCTTCCTCCCTGGCGTCTCTGTCTGTTTACTCGCACAGAGGATATAGTACTTTTTATTTTTTTTACCTCTTCTGGCAACACCTCTTGTTCTTTCGCTTGAAGATAAATCTCTTGAAGTTTTTCCTTTAGAAATTCCATTTCGATTTCATGGACTTGGCTCTCACTCAGGTAAATGCCTGTTTCATAGTCACACCCATCTCGATGATCTTCCTCGGGGATGAGGACGGCCCAGTCCGATGTCAGCAGCTGTTGGAATACCAAACAGATAGGTGAACTGATTGAATGAAAAAGATATTTCGCTGGATGACTTGAAGAATTCAATCATAATGAATTATCACTGACGGGACCCATTTTAATAACATCCTGTGACCACAGAAAAGCTTCTTAGCCCAGTACAATTCTAGATTTCATATTAACATGTTTTTCCCTGTTTACATGCTAAGATTTCATTTAAACCTAATAAACTTTAAATTCTAAATGAGTGACTGTGGCTACTTTTCCCCCTTAGTTCTTTTTTAAAAAAATATATTTTATTGGTTTCAGAGAGGAAGGGAGAGGGAGAGAGAGATGGAAACATCAATGATGAGAGAGAATCATGGATCGGCTGCCTCCTGTACGCCCCACACTGGGGACCGAGCCCACAACCCGGGCACGTGCCCTTGACTGGAATCAAACCCGGGACCTTTCAGTCCACAGGCCGACGCTCCATCCACTGAGCCAAACTGGCTAGGGCTCCCCTTAGTTCTTTATGCCAGAAGCGTTTAACCTAATTTTCACCTCTTCTATTCTGGAGTACGCCTCCACAATCTCTGGGATATTACGGAATTCATTCAGAAAATGTTGGATCTTCATCTGGAAATCTCGAAGCCACATAGAAGATACCTTCATCTCTGAAGAGTGCATGATATCGTTACGACACTTAATCACCTACAGAAAGACAGAAAAAGGTAAAAGCCTTCAAAGTCAAACAGTGGGGTAAACTGACATTTTTGGTAGTTTCAAAGACAGCTGCAGCCCAGCCGGCGTGGCTCAGTGGTTGAGCATCGACCTACGAATCAGGAGGTCACGGTTCCATTCCCAGTCAGGGCACATGCCTGGGTTGTGGGTTCGATCCCCAGTGTGTGGCATGCAGGAGGCAGCCGATCCATGGTTCTCTCTCTCCCTCTCCCTTCCTCTCTCTGAAATCAATAAAAAGAACAAAACATATTTTTTTATTAAAAAAGCGTAATATGCTAATTAGACTGGGTGTCCTTCCGGACAACCTTCCGGATGAAGCTGGGGCTGCGAGGGAAGCCCAGGTCCTGGGTGCCTGCCGGCGGCTGGAGGGAAGCCTGGGTCCCAGGTGCCGGCAGCCGGGGGAAAGCCTACTCTTGCATAGATTTTGTGCACTGGACCTCTAGTTTTTTTATAAAAAAAGAAAAGCTGCAGAAAGGCTTTTTGTTATGTTCAGTCCCCTGCCCCTTGAATAATCAATTCATCAGGGAAAGAAATACACACAAGCTGACAACTAGCCTCAGTCCTTGAAAGCTCGTGACTGGCTGGGCTGTCTCGTACAAACCCCACATCCCTTAACTGGAAACAACCCGCCGAAGAGCAAGAGTATTGGCTGGCGGCTCTGCGCGCACCCAAGGCTACAGCAGAAAATGCAAAAACCCTGTAACTACCGCTGGAACCTCAGGAAGCTGGGCCAGGGGAGCTTTTCGTTGCGGAAACCATGATGACAGAGCAACTTCAGCGTGTGTTTTAAGACAGACGGTGCTGTTGACTGTGTTCGTTAATGCATGGAAAGCCGTCCACATCTTTGTTAGGAGGGAGCACAGGGGTCAATTCCGCACTGCGATCGTTTTGTCTCTGCTGATGTCAGAGGCTTCTCAGTCCTTTCAGCCGCTGGCAACCTCGCAGAATATCCATGCATTTTCCTACGTTATAAACACTCCGCTCACATGCACTCTCTCAACGCCCCTCAGAGTAATAACTGCGTAGAGCTGTTCTCTGGTGAGAGAGAGAAATCTGTCTAAATCTCCAAGGAAATCTGACACAGTGATCTATTTTGACCTTTACTCCCTAGTGTTCCTGTTTTCTCCAGTTCTATGTAACTTGGTCTTACCAATTAAATTTTTAAAAGTTCTTAAAAAACACTTTTACTGATTTCAGAGAGGAAGGGAGAGGGAGAGAGAGAGAAACATCCATGATGAGAATCATGGATCGGCTGCCTCCTGCACGCCCCACATACGGGATGGAGCCCGCAACCTGGGCCTGTGCCCTGACCGGGAATCAAACCCTGATCTCCTGGTTAATAGGTCAACACTCAACCACTGAGCCACGCCGGCCGGGCTTGCCAATGACGTTTAGAAGGGCAGGACTCAAAAGCTGCCATACCATGAACAGAATGATGCACTGCTCTGCACACACAGTTTTTAACACTGAAAATAACTTTGCATCTGTTTATGGGAGAGCCCAGAAGAGAAAGGTGAGGCTCACCTAGTTTAGCGGCGAAAGGCACAACAGCGGGCTGGCAGGAAGCGTTCACGAGGAAGAACAGAAGGCCAGTCTCCTGACCGCGCTTGCGCAGGAGATCTTGGACATCACAGAAGGTGACGGCACGTGAGCCCCACTAGCCCGCTGAGCAGTGCCAGCTCGGGAGCCAAGTCTAGGTTTCTTTGCACATCGGTGCTTGGGGAGGGGCTGTGTGCTGCGCCTGCGCGCTGCTTCAGCATCACTGGGTGTTTCTCAGCTGGCTCCACAGGACATACGGGACTGACTCCCACTGTAGGGACTGAAATCGGACAGCTCTTACCTCTGTGACTTTCTTTCGATCAACCAGGAAGTGATCGCAGGCGTTGATGAGGTTTAACAGAGCCACTGCGTCACATTCCTCGGGTCCTGCTTTGTCCGCCAGTCCGCGGGGCATGAAGGCCTGTGGGAGGGAGAGGCGAGGGGCACCCGAGTTTCCTCCAAGCCCGTGAGCTACTGGGGCCCATGTCACGTGTCTGCTTCCCAAGCGCTGACCGCCATTCTCTCGGTGAAGTTTTAAGTTAGAGCCTCGTGAGTCCAAAGCACAAGCCGGGAAACAGGGCGACAGCTCAGCCGGGGCCAAGGGCAGTAACTGAAGGGCTGTTCTATCTGTCCCTGTGCTCTGAGAGACACTTAGCCAACATTTCACATAGCTGGTTCCCGGTACTTTCTTAACAGCATGTCGGCAGGAAGCACAGGTAGAAAGCACCGTCTTTCGTTTCCGTACTGAAGTGTCAGTGGCTGAGTTGTTAAAGGAGATTTAAAATTGTTAAATAATAGTCAGACACTGAAAGGACTTGAGAAAGCTCAGTATAGTAGTCTACAGGTAAGGCTGTGGGCTTTGGAGTGTGGGGGCCAGGGCTGGGTTCAAATCCCAGCTCTGCCACTCGGCAGCTGTGTGACCTTGGGCAAGGTCCTCACGCTCAGAGACCTCATCAGCAAACGGGGAAAACTGTTCTCATGTACCTCGAAGTGTGTTGTGACGATTAAGTAAGTTAATGCGAATGAACAGGCCCTAAACGCTGGCAATCACCTTGCTGATGGTGCGGTGAGTAGGACCTGCCGAGTTCCAGATGGAACTCCGGGGTTGGAGGCCCTAGCCCAGGGGTCGGCAAACTCACTAGTCAGCAGAGCCAAATACCAACAGGACAACGATTGCAATTTCTTTTGAGAGCCACATTTTTTAAACTTAAACTTCTTCTAACGCCACTTCTTCAACATAGACTCGCCCAGGCCGTGGTGTTTTGTGGAAGAGCCACACTCCAGGGGCCAAAGAGCCGCATGTGGCTCGCGAGCCGCGGTTTGCCGACCACGGCCCTAGATGCCTGTTCTAGCACGATCTTGCCTTTTACAGCATTTTCTGGCACAAACCCCCCAAATGGTGCTATAGCAAGGCTGGGGCACATTTCTTTCCTGAAACATTGCCAAGTTTACATCTGAAGGCAACAACTTCACCGAGCTAAGCAGCTCAGGAGCGCATCCTGCCAAGGGACTGGGAAAGATGACATGAGAAACGGCGTGCAACGAGGACCCTAAATAAAACACAGAGTCCCCTTGAAAACAAACACATTTCAGGGCTGCTCGAGGCGCCAGTGCACCCGGGGGCGGGGGGGGGGGGGGGGGGTCGGGACGTGTTCCGGATGGTGGGGGACCCGACACCTGAGCCTCATGGCATTAAGAAATGGCCCCTATCAAAAGGTACAGCGGCCAGTACCATCCCCGTCTTTCTATGTATCTCAACAGCCACCGACATGCCACCCTCTGAAAGTGGTTTTCCTCCCACTACAAGCCCGCTCTGGCTGGCATTTTCTCGCCACGGTGAGCCTGTCTCTTGCGCAATGGCGTTTTATTCTAGCGATTATTCCCTTTCTCTAGAAACAGAAGCCAACAGGGAGGGTCTACTGCCTCGGAAAGCGGTTTCTTTTATATATATATATATATATATATATATATATATATATATGTAGATTTTTTACAGAGAGGAAGAGAGAGAGGGATAGAGAGTCAGAAACATCGATGAGAGAGAAACATCGATCAGCTGCCTCCTGCACACCTCCCACTGGGGATGTGCCTGCAACCAAGGTACATGCCCTTGACCGGAATCAAACCTGGAACCCTTCAGTCCGCAGGCCGACGCTCTATCCACTGAGCCACACCGGTCTCGGCGGAAAGCTGTTTCTTAAAACCGCATACCGTGTGCTCCACGCGTTAGACACAGCTCTGTGAAACACACCTATTGCCTCTCGCTGCCGCCTGCCGTGTCCACACGGAGGAGGAGGAGGAGGAGGAGGAGAAGGAGGAGGAGGGGGAGGGGGAGGGGGAGGGGGAGGGGGAGGGGGAGGGGGAGGGGGAGGGGGAGGGGGAGGGGGAGGGGAGGGTGGAGAAATAAACAAGGGCCAGATGGCGCTGGGCCCTCCTGGCTCTGGAAAGGGGTCTGGGATTTGTTCTAAGGGCATCAGAAAGCCCCCCAAGGGCTTTAGGCGAGGGCATAAAAAGGAGAGGGCGAGAGTGTGACGCAGAGAGGGAGAGAAGGGGGATTTCCTAACTACTGTGAGGTACAAAGAGGGTAGTGAGAGTTCGGAGAGATGAAGCAAGCATGCTTGGAGCCCTGGCCGGTGTGGCTCAGTTGGTTGGAGCATCAGCCCATATAATGAAAGGTTGTGGGTTCAAGCCGTGGTCAGGGCGCGTACAGAAGGCAACCAATCGATGTTCTCTGTGATACTGATGTTCCTCTCTCTCTCCCTTCCCTCCTCTCTAAAACTGGTGACCTCTTGGTTCATGTGTTGATGCTCAACCACTGAGCCACCCTGGCCCGGCAAGATTTCATTTTTTTAACTGTCAATAAGATTCCATTGTGTACACACACACACCATCTTCTTTATCCATTCATCTACTGATAGACAGCTCAGCTGCTTCTCTATCTTGGCTAGTACTAGTAACGCTGGAATGAGCCTAGGAGTGTATATATCTTTTTGAATTAGTGTTTCTGTTTTCTTCTTGCCATTTGTGACACCACGGATGGACCTGGAGGGCATTATGCTAAGTGAAATAAGTCAGAGAAAGACAAATACCATATGATCTCACTTGTATGTGGCATCTAGAAAAAGAAATGAATAAGCAAAATAGAAACAGACCCACAGATATAGAGAACAAGCTGATGGTTGCCAAAAAGGGGGGGGGGGGGGTGGGGAGCGGGGGAGAACAAATAAATCAATAAATGGTGCTCATGAACAAAAGAAAAGAAAAACGGAAAGTGAAACCAGTCAGCTTCCCTGTGAGATTCTTCAGCCATCAGGGCTGGAGCTGGGCAGGCAAGTTCAGAGAAGGGCGAAAAAAGGAGGGGGTTAGAAAGAATATGAACTAGGTCTGCAGGTGACAGCAACGCCAAGTGGCATAAACAGGTGGCCTGTGCTTCCAGAGAATTCCAAGGGTATAACAGCAGCAACAGAGACCAAGCGGGTGAGAGACAGTCACAGTAGAAGACGGAGTTTTAAGGTGTTTCCTTGTCCAGGTGAGAGGAGGAGTTGGCGTAGAAAAAAGAGGGCCGGGGGTGCAGGTGTGTGGGTTTACTGGACCATGACAGCCAACAGTGTGGGGGTGCTGAGATAGTTCAGCTTCATTTTTGAGGTGAGGGAACAGAGGCTGAGCTGGGACCGATTTCCGCTTCGCAGGCACCGAGCCTGTGCCCGCTGCTCACTGGCAAGGAGGCTGCCCGCGCCGCCCCACCCCCTCCACGGCTTCTGGCAAACATCAAAAAGGCAACAACAACAACAGAAACTCCCCACTTGGCCCAGGGAGGAAGGCAAACTGCCAAGCCCTAAAAACAAGTCTCCTGGAACCCTTCCAGCTGGCTGCCTACCCCAGCTCCGGAGCCTCGTTCCTCAGACGGCACCGAGGCCTTCGTGCTGGAGCCTTTTCCCGCCTTGGCTCACGGGGCACGAGAACCAAGCTGAGGATCGGAGCGGCTGCCCCTCAAAACCGCACTCCATGCGGCCCCCTCGGTGCCTGTGCCCGGGCCCCTCGCTCTCTTCCCCATCCTGTCCCCGCGTCCCCCCGCAGATCCCCCTCCAGCTTGGCAAGCAGGAGCAGCCACTCTGCCCCAGGACGCAGACAGGCAGCAGCAAGCCTTCCTTCCCTAAGGCGGGCTGGGTCCAACCCAACAGCCCGGAGGCGCCCGACACCAGCCCTGAGGCTCCATACCCCGCTTCTCTGGGGCTGTGGAGGGGGCCGCGGGCTCCGGATGACCCCCTCCCACCCCATAGCCGCAGGTGCTCACCTTGGCCACCTCCCAGGCGTCCGCGGGCCAGCGGCCCGGCCGGCAGTTGCCCCAGTGGACGTCTCCGTTTCTGTTGGTGTGATGGTTCAGGATCTCCCGTTTCCACTCCGCGCACACCTGGCACTGAGGCTGGAACTACAGGGGGCGCGGGGAGGGAGAGGCATTTGGGCATCTGAGCCCCGCACCAGGGAGGGCACGGGACACCGAGCTCGGAACGGGGGGGGGGGGGGGGGTGTTCCGCGGGGCGGGCAAGGGGATGAGGCGGGGGGTGGGGGTGGGGGGACACTGAGCTCAGCGGTCAAGGCCCCGGGCCGGATGCTCACCTGGCGGCCGCGCGGGCTGCACCTGGAGCCGCCGCGGCAGGTGGCGCCCGGGCCCAGGCCGGGGGCGCAGGCGAGCAGGCCGCGGTGGAAGGCCAGCATCTCCCGGCCCACGAAGCCCTGCAGGCAGCGGCGCAGCAGCAGCAGGCAGTGGCCCGCCTTCACCCAGTTCTTGTACTCGGCGCAGTTGAGGCGAACCGCCAACTCCGACAGCACCATCTCCCGCTCCTGCCGCGGAGGCCACGGGGGCGGGGCGGGCGGCAGTGCGCAGGCGCGGAATCCTAGACAGAGCCGGAAGCGGGGCGCGCGGTAGGCGGGGCCCCGCCCGTAGGCCGCCCCCACGTGCTGGGCGCGTCAGCACGGCGCGCAGGCCTGTGGGCGGGGCGTCCCGGCTCCCAGGACCAGTCGGCCGCACCCGTCTTAAAGGACCCCACACTTTATCCAGCGTCTCTACCTGCAACTCTGTTCCCCCAAACTGAGACCGCCAGCCCCGAATTCTCCTTCCTCTCCGATGTCCGTGCTCCCTCCTGTCTTCTTGTAGGGGTGCAGAAGGCGCTGAAGGCACACTTCTTGACTTCAATGTTCCTAGCATTATACAACTCGACTAAGCTTACTTACCTGGTTCCTAAACCCACGGATTGGGTGTAGCAAATCCGGGAACTAGTGAAACGTGACTGCGGTAGCCAGCACCATGCACCTATTACCTGCTTGCGTTGTGCCAAGGTGACACCTTTGGGCCACCAAGGAGAGGCAAAAGTGGACAACACATCACCTGGGTTTTGGAGGGTGGATTCTGGAAGGCCGCACACTCGGAGCCAGATAAGGGTTTCTTCTTTGGCGCTGAAGCTTTGCGCTTAGATGATTACTTTGTACTCTTGATTATATGATAACTAGTGCTCCTCCCATAAGGGAGTCTAAGTTCCAAATAAGTGTGCCAGGAGGGTCAGAAGGCAAATGAATTGTCAGCTTTGAATGACAAGAGGTGATCTCAGTTGTAGTTAGGTTTCGTGCACTTCTTGAGCTTGAAAAGCATGTTAAAATTGTATACCGTCAAAAGGCTCCGAGGGGAGAGTCTAAACATTAGAGCCTGCCCCTGACTTCCTATTTCACAGAAATAGATCTGGACTCAAAATGCCTCTACTTAGCTGTCTGATCTTAAGCAGTCGTAAATTTGATCTCAGCAAGTTACATTTCTCTAGGCCTCAGTTTACTCATCTGTAAAAGGAAGATATTAATACCTACCCCATTTGGGTTGTTTTGAGGATTAAATGGTCTCTGGCAATAGTAAGCTCTCAGTAAATATTAGCTATTATTTTATATTAACCCAAATGTGCCCTTTCATCAATCAATCATGTTCCTGGGCAAGGTATTAACAAATCACAGCCACTTGGAAGTGGAGGCCATTTACAGAAAATTGTGAGATCATGGCTTCCTGGAGGTGTGTAGCACAATGCTGGTTGGCCTCTGCTCATTTTTTATTAACCTCAAAGCTATCCTAAGTAAATTTCAAATCATTCCCCTAAGACACACTGTCCATTCCCATCAAACCAAATGAAAAAGAAAATTCCCCAAGAAACAATGAAATACACATTATTTTCTCTTTTTGTCCCTATAAGTTTTCTTAAGATTTTCGGTACAGTAATTTCGTATCAGGAACACTTGGGTAGCCCAGCTGGTGCGGCTCAGTGGCTGAGCGTGGTCCCATGCACCAAGAGGTCACCGGTCCCATTCCTGGACAGGACACCAGACCGGGATTGGGGCTCGATCTCCAAACCCGGGCAAGCAGGAGGTAGCCAATTGATGTTTCCCTCTCATCAATATTTCTATCTCTTTCTCCTTTTCCCTTCCTCTCTCTCTTAAAAAACAACAACCAAAAAAACCCACTTGGGTAATAAATATTAAAGCAAAATGTAATAGATATTTCTTTGGGGGGAAATCATGACAGAAACAACTTTTTATGATGAAATTGGGTCTGAATTTAGAGTAATAAAATTATGCTTCTTGAAGTTATAAAATTAATCACAGTCCAAAGAATGACTGACTATTAGTATCCTGTGGACAGGTTACTGTGTGAACTGCAACAAAGGAAAGTTATTAGTGGTATTCAAATTCACAATCATATATATTTTAGTTTACACCTATACTTAACTCACTCAGAGTTAATTTCAAATATAAGGTTCAGCCCATTAATAACTTGATATGTTCTGTTGAAGTTTTCACTTTTTTCCTAATTCTGAAAGTACTCTATACATTCTGAAATGGCATTTCAGCAGATACATGCTACTATCCAAACATCTTCATGAAAATTAACTACTGAGAGTTGGTAGTTCTCTGAAACTTGTGTAAATTTTATTTATTACTAAAACCACATTGAAAACATCTTAAAGTTAAGACCCAAACCCTCTAGTAGAAAAAATCTCTATGGGCATCCAATCCCTTTGGTTGAAACTAGGTAACAAAAGAGGCAAAAGACATGGTTTGTGATGAAGCCTAAAATTCAAATACTAGTGTTTTCAAGCTTTAATAAAGTATATTCCAATTCCAAGTATCAAGTATGATATCAAAATTCAAATTCACCAATGTACTCTTAAATAAGCATCAAAATACAAGTTTTGTTCACTGAGTCCTATTTTCCTTTTGATTTGCACAATGCATTCAGAGAGGAGGCATAATTAGGAAAAAAGTGTCCACTGAATGCATCATGTTTAAAATGCAATGAACAGTTCAAAACCAATCATACTTAAAAGGGCACACACCTAAAAAGTTAACTTGAGTCATAAAATTATTTGAGGCAGTATTATCCTGTAGATAAAAATACATTTGTTGTGTACACATGGAGGCTTCTACATGAGAGAGGGTTCCGCTCCAAACAGAAAAGGACTGGTCCTTGATAAAGACATGTCAGACCGACAGACAGATGTGATTACCACCGCGAGGACTGGAAACGGAAGGATAAAAGGTAAGCTAAAGAAGGGAAAAGTTCAGTCACCTGCTCCTGAATAGTGGCAGAGTTGGGCAGGAAGCAGGAGATGAAGGCAGAATAAGACAGAAGAAAGGCAAAGAAGGCCTCAACGCTGACCAGAAAGAAAGACAGAATCAAGCAAAGTTGAGAACAGATACGCTACAGCTGCGGTGAGATGCTTGAAATTAGAATTCGGTAGTAGACAGTTACAGAAGCACAATTAAATTATCTAAAATGGAATTAGACAAAGCATCTGCAATTTCATGGAGAACCAACATTACAGTGACAAGATAACTCAGCATGATGTCATTTGTAAAACTTCCCCAAATAGCATCAAGTCACCAGAAGACCTTTGCTTCCGACGACCTTCTTTCAAGCTTATCAAAGTCCCTGACTGATTGGCAGACACAACGTAGTGCCCCCAAAGGAAACTCTGCTGAGATGTGATCATAGGTTCTTCAAAGTGAGGGGACTGGACCAGGTTTCTTCCAAGCAAAACATGTTACCGTTCTGTAGACAATGAATCAAACAGGGATTGTTTGAATAACCCCAACTTTGGTGGGGAAATTAAGCAAGATAAGGATCCCCCGAAGAAATTTCATGCAAAGGCAGAGCATTCAAATTCTGTTTCCTAATTAATGCTGTACGCAGAAGTCTCCTGTAAACTAAATTTGCCTAACAGGAAAGTTACCACATCCTCAACAGACCAGAATACTGCAGTATTTGAGAGCCTTGATTAACATGAAGTACTCACTGTCTCTTCTCAAAGACTGGGTTCTTGCTTTTGCCAAAATCCTAAACTGAAAGACAACCAAGGTGCTAAGTGTTCACCACCAGTCAATGTCAGAATGTTTGAAGAAAATAAACTTGAAACAAAGAAGTAGATGTTTTTGGTCACATTTTAGACACATATTATTAGAAATTAGTTACTGGCCCCACCAGGCTAGAGATGAAGGGAGGCCCTGGGAAGTCTGCAGAACTGATATATACACACAAGTGAGTGTCACTGTTTTTTGTTTTTTTAAACCTCTAGTTTTATTAAATATTGCTTCTTTGGGATGTTTTTTTTTTTTATAACAACTCCCAGAACATATTCATGTAAGGATTCAAAGTGGTCATATTAAAATACAGCTTCATATAAAGTTTATCACAGTTTTACAGTATTCAAAACGACAGACCTGCCTTAAAAAAACAAAACAAAAACCAAAAAAGGACTATTACACCCAAAACATAGGAAAACAATTAAATAAACAAGTTTGGCATTTCCGTAACTTTATAGTATAAAACAGAATATTAAATCTAAGATTGGCAAGCGAGACACTGATGTATTTACCTAGTTTGCAACGTGTCCCATTTAACACACTTTACAAGTTCACTACACAAAAGATGGATGGTTTGATAAATGAAGTGCACCCTGAAAATTTTTGCAAGTTTAGAATATTTAGCTCAAAGTAAAAAAAAAGTCCTTTTCCTTTTTTAACTGAAGGCTGAATTCAGACTTTTTTTGTTGTTTTGTCTCATTTGTCAGCCTTCCTGGTTTAAAAACAATAGTGTCTATGGACGCCCACCAGGGGGCAGTGTAAGATTAGCCATTAAATCACGAACAGCTGCAAATATTGTGCATTCACCTGCAACAGAGAAAAATGGTCATTAGCTATTCGCAATACAGGAAAGATGATGTCAACACACCGGTGGGGTAGGGGCAGTTAAATCTAAAATTAGCAAGAACTTTAAGGATCAAAATAAAAGAGTAAATTTTAACTGCACAGGTTACAGGGGATTAAGCTTTGGTGTTGAGTATCAGATAATGATTTCATGTGGATTCGGTTTTTTCTTAGGAGGAAATTTTGGGCAGCCCCATTTAGGTTTGAATTTAAGAAGATGCCTACAGTTTATAGAAACACTGGAGAAGGAGCACCGGATAAACCTCTGAAGTTGGGCTTCAAGGCTACTGACAACTGGCTTGTGCCTTTTGAATGTAATGAAAAGATCTACAGCCTGGCCTGAATGGCTCAGGGATTGAGCATTATGAACCAGGAGGTCACGGTTCAATTCCTGGTCAGGGCACAGGCCCAGGTTGTGGGCTCGATCCCCAGTGAGGGGCGTGCAGGAGGCAGCTGATCCATGACTCTCTCTCATCACTGATGTTTCTCTCTCTCTCTCTCTCTCTCTCCCTGTCCCTTCCTCTCTCAAATCAATAAAAATGTATTTTTTATAAAAAGGTCAGGTAAAATATCTATGACAGCACTGTCCAATAGAACTTTCTGTGAGGATGAAAACATTCTATTCGTGCACTGTGGCTACCAAGCAGCACCTGTAATGTAGTTAGGGTGACTGAGGAACGGAATTTTAAATTAACTTTAATTTAATTTAAAGCAAATTAAAATTAAGTAGCCACATGCAGTCAGTGACAGTTAAATTGGACAGTACAGTTCTATGACATCTATTCGAGTTTTCTCCCAAATTTGAAGGAAATGATCAACTTCTTGAGTTCAGCATTAAAATCAATTAATACAAAAATAAAGTGGTTTTCCTTAAAAGCACTTCCACCACCAAGGGGAGGAAGTGACGGGCTTGGCAGGCGGGAGGAAGGCGGAATGTGGCCCAGCAACAATCCCAAAGCAAGACACGTTTGGGGGAGGCTAACGATTCATCCTCTCACGTCCCCTTTGCTCGAAGAAACCAAACACCCTGCCTCTTCCTTCTTGTAAATATCACAACTATTTCACTACACTAAACCGAGACCCGCTGTTAATATTATCAACCAGCACAGCCTAACACTACAGCGGCTGAAATGAGAACTGAAGACCTCAATTGAGTAATGGCCTTCCAGCAGAGGGCAGAGCGCAGTGACCCTGTGCAAGTCACTGCACCCTTCTCACCTACCACTGGAAAATGAAGGTACAGAAAGAAAATGAAATGCAAAGGTATAACCTGTCTAAGGTAGACATAAAAGGAAAACAATTTCAAAATATCCCAACCATTTATTAATTCAAAGAAGCTACATCTTTCTTTTTCTAAAAACACATTTTCATTATTGACAGGTAGAAAAACTTGCTTGATGGCCATAGGATCAAAACATGCTTTCCTTTTAATTTTAAATTCCATAAGACATAATGATAGTCCTCTGCTTATGAGAGAACGGTGTTTATTAGAGTTCTCCTGGACTACTTTGAAAATGGTTAGCTTTAAACTTTGATTCTTAAGGACCTATTCTTCAGCTGACAGAAGGAAGAAGTCAAAGGATGAAAGCAGAAAATCATAAGAAGTGGAAGAGGTATTACAGCAAAAGAAGCATACCCTGCTCTACTGCCCAGTGCATTTCTTATCAACTATACTTGAGTGAGAACTTGCCCTTGTATACAATATGGGGAAACAAGCAGCTAAAAATACATCATTTCTCCCATGATTCCTATTACTAGTAAAATTTTCACACTGCGGTACATAAAAATGTTTCAGAGAACAACTTTCCCTCATTTAAAAACAGAATTCCTTTATCATACTATTCTCAACGGAACGATGGCGGACTCCCTTAACATTAGAAATAAGCAAAAGGGAGGAAAATCCTCTTTGCTGAGCTTTGTTTTGTAACCCAGGATTTCGCACTGCCAGGAGTTGTGTGTTAAGCATAGGCTACAACAGTATTGACCAGACCTTGTTTATCTTGCCAGAACATTCTGGTTTCCCTGACAGTGCTCACCTTGAGAGCTTCATCGTGCACCTGGTGAAAAGGTTCACTTGCACCCGCCTGAACTTATATAAGGAGCCCAAAAAGCAGTGATGCCATTTGTATCAGCGTTTATTCTTCACAGAACATTGAGAAGATACAGAGCTTTGAATGATATTATTCTCTTCATGACTGAACCGTTAAATATGAGAAAGCAACATGCATTTCAACTTGGTGGTGTACAGAGTGGCGGGTATCGATGGCGGGGCAGGAATTCACATCCAGGGACAATTCTATCACCCTAACCTAGGGCATTGTGGCAATGTGCGCCATAAATACAAGCTTCTGGCATTAGCAACTGGGTCAGTCCCAACAGTAAATCGCTAGCGGAAATGAAGTCCAGGCAGCAGAGACATGGACGAAAACAGAGAACCAGTGAGAACAGAAGAGAGCGACAGGCAGACGCTGAGAGGCCACAGCCACGGGAGCTCTAGGACTGGGACTGGGCGGAGGTGGGGAAGGAGGAAGCAGCGGGGAGAAGGGGAATCTCTCAAAAGAACTCTTACAACACACACGCAACAAAAGAGCATCTACTGGTCATGTACCTTGTCGCGGTGGGTTCATCTCTGCAAACCTCTTCAGAATGTTGCTGACCATCATGGGAGCAGCAACAGAAGAGTTCTGCCTGGGAATGTCTGCCTGCTGGGTGGTGCCTGAAGCCATGTCATAGATGATGGGGACTATGATACTAACAGGCTCTTGGGGAGGGACCGATGTCTTCTGAGTCAGTTGAAGCTGCAGACACAAAACACACGCAAAGAGAAGGAAAACACAGTAAGTAAGGAAAACATTTGACTACAATTTATCAAAGGTACCACCATTTACTGTCAGGTTAAGATACGTGAAGCCAAGAAAATTAAATATGACAAGAACAAACAGTTATGATTAACATGCAACTGTCCCACAACGATCGAGTTCAATAACCTTCCGTGATCACTAAAGCAGTGGTCGGCAAACCCATTAGTCAACAGAGCCAAATAACAGGACAACGACTAAAATTTCTTTTGAGAGCCACATTTTTTAAACTTCTTCTAATGCCACTTCTTCAAAACAGACTTGCCCAGGCCGGGGTATTTTGTGGAAGAGCCACACTCCAGGGGCCAAAGAGCCGCAGTTTGCCGACCACGGCACTAAAGGAACCAGGGTCACGCGCAGTGTAAGCTGACGAGGAATCTGGACCTATTCTTGGCAGCGACGGATCATTTCTGCACTTAGCCACAAGCTGCTGCACCACCCTCACGCGGCTCTGCAGAAGCTGCGCACACATGCCGGGGGTACTTACAAAAAAGAGCATTTTGGATTTCAGCACCACAGCAGGCGTCCCAGGAGGTGCGATCGGCGGGGCGCTGGGAGGGATCGTCAGGCAAAACTGAACGTTCCACTTTAGCTGTGTTGCCTGGTCAGGAAACTGTTTGGGGGAAAAATCAAAAATCAAGTTAAAGTCCTATGAACATTAGGAGTCTGGAAAGTTAAGGCAGAATTTTGTTTTATACTCAACAAAACCAAGTTGATAACCTGCATGTTTTCAAAAAATAGACATACACCAAGTTACTCATTGAAAAGGCCACTATGGATTTATGGGGTGTGTTCCTCTCCTCCCCACTCACTTCATTAATTCCCACGGATTCTGCTTCCTCAGGGTCTCTGGCACCTGTTCCCTTCTCTCTAGTCTCACTGATGCCGGCCCAGGGCTTTGTTACTTCCCCGCGGCCCCTAATGGTCCCGTCCAGGGGCCGCCTCGCCCCATCCCTCTTTGTAGCACTGCCAAGTGTTCTGGAGGGTGGTTCTATTCTAGCTCACAAACGTTCAGTGACAGGCAGGGACACATGTTGTCCCCACCCCCTCCAAGGATCAACAGCTGGCATTCAAGGCCCTTCTTAACTGGTGCCAACCTAGACTTCCCAGTCTCGGTTCCAATTCCTTCCCTAAAACAAACTAGACAAACTGTGTTAATAACTGAAAAAAGAAGTGAGGTATTTGGAATGACCCAAAGCAATTCTAAAAGCGTTAAATGTAAGGTTGGAAACCTATCATCAGCTGCCACCTGGATGCCACTGATATAATTGTACAGTTTCATAGAAAGGAAGAGGAATTAAAAATCTCCCAGAGAAGACAGACTTTTTGATAAATGGTACTAAGGCAATTAGGGGCATCTGAAGAATTTAAGATCCATACCTCACACATGACACACAGACATATTGAAAATGGATCCGAAATTTAAATAAGTAATTTAAAAAATGAGTCCATACAGTATTAGAAGAAACCATGAGAGGGTTATTTCATTATCCAGGAGTAGGAACAGTGTATTAAATATATTTGCTTTCATAAGAGATAAGCCATTGGTAACTCGGGTTGCCTGTGGGAAGGAGGTCTACATGGCTGGACAGGGATGGATGGGAAATTGCCCACTGAATCACCTTGTTCTAAATTCAAAAGACGCAAGAGGAGGACTGTGTTGCCTATTCAAAACATATAAAATTTAAGTGAGAAATTAAGAAGAATATAAGAGAAAAATACAAGTGCCTAAACAGGTAAAAACCAATAAACCCTGCTCCCACCAAATGCAACCTCCTCAAAGAGCTGGCTATAAAAGTTGGTGTTTCTCTGTAACTTACCAGCTCCAGTTTCATAATATGCACACAGTCTCTGAGGATGTGTGTAGGAGCTCCTAATAGCTTGGTGAAGGCTATTAATGTATTGGCTTTAAATGGCGGTCCGGCAACCTGTAGGGATAAATAAAGCAGGTTACTCTTCATTTGACCTTGACTCTTCTGTTTCGCTGATGACACTAAAATGATGCATTCATAAACACCTACTCTTGTTTCAAAGAATTTCTCTAAAACTTGAAGTTCGTCAGGCTTCCACTGTCCTGCGTTCTCAGGTGTCACTTTCAGCTGAAGTGTTTGGTTGGTTTTGGGACTCAGGGCTACTCGGCATTTCAGCGCATCCGTCTTAAACATGATCACCCCAGGCTCATTGGAATTTATCAGCTGAAGCTGCAAAACAAGGATGCATCAAATTAGCATGCAAAACAATATGTAAAAAAAAAAAAAAAAAAAGACAGTATGTAAGACAAAGAGAAAGTGAAATGTTGCCCAGGGAACTGTTTACTGTTTCAAAAGAAAAACAACTCAGTTGACACCTATTCCAAAACAGAGGTATCTAGGCTGAGCACCTAAACCACCACCCCCCCCCCCAACCCCCAGAGAGGCAATCAGACATCACGTGTCTCGATGGAAGAGCTTAACACCACCTAGGAAATATTCTTGCAAAACAAGAACCAACTTGAGGCTGAATTCAGCACTTAGATCCACAGGACTGATCCATATTATAGATCTATAGGGGTCAAAAGAACATGTTAAATGATTCTAAAATGATGCAATCAGCAAAATCCAGACTGAGAAACTCTACAGGACAATGATATGGTTTCTTCCAGCAAATAAATTATGTAAGAAGAAATGGAAGGGGAACCTACAGTTTGAAAGGGACTTAAAAAGTAGTTTGGGGCCCAGCCGGTATGGTTCAATTGGTTGAGCATTATCCCACGCACCAAGAAGTTGCTGGTTTGATTCCCAGTCAGGGCCCATGCCCACGTTGTGGGCTCAACCCCCAGTAGGGGGTGTGCAGGAGGCAGCTGATAGATGTTTTTCTCTCTCTTATTGATGTTTCTCTCCCTCTCCCTTCCTCTCTCTCTGAAAAAAAAAACACAAAAAAAAAACCGTATTAAAACAAACAAACAGAACTAGTTTGGGTTCTGATTCAAACTGCAAAAAGAGTGATAACTTGGGAAAGCAATCTGGACACCAACCATAGCTGATAATAAAGAACTGTATTTGGATGAAATGATGTCTGGAATTTGCTATCAAACAATCTGGGGGGGACCCTAAGTGAAACAATATTGGTATGAGTTCACTGCTGAAGGCGGGTGATGAGAAAAGACAGGTTCATTATCCAACTCTCTCTACTTTTTACCAGCTTAAAATTTTCCACAATAACAATAAAACTGGCACATTGGGGGGGGGGGGGGGGGGGGGGAAATAGATCCGGACTGGGACCTCTGCTAGCCCAGGGGTTGGTAAATATTTTAGGCTATATGGTCTCTGTTACAACCACTCAATGATGCCACTGTAGCTGAAAGCAGACGTAGATGGTATGTATTGAGTGGGCGTGGCTGTGTTCCCACGAACCTTTATTTGCAAAAATAGGTGGTGGGCAGGACTTGCCTCCAGGCACATAGTTTACTGACCTCTGCTCTAGACTAATACGTTGATTACACAAATGAGCACGAGTTTTAAAGAGCTGAACACTTACATGGCTTTTAAGTGGCAGAGGTGAGCCTAGATCACAGGTCTGATGATTACCATTTTAAATGCTAATTTATTCAACTTGTTAAAACCTTTATTTTTTTCAAATCTGAATATAAAGGCTGCAAAATAGTGTGGTGCCACCCCTTGAGTGGATATTTTCACCATTCACCATTCTGACGACCACCTCATTATCATATGTACATCAACAATAATAATTGTAAGTAACTAATATGTACTGAATACCAAGACATTATGCTACGAGCTTTTTATGAAATATCTCCAGTTCCCACAACTGTTCTGAGTTAGGCAGATACCATGACCTACCATCACCAGAAAGGGGAAGAACTAGCCAAGCTCTTGCTAGCAGGTGGCTTGGCCTGGCCACAAACCCAGGCAGCTGGACTCGGGAACAGGTGCTCTCAACTCTGAGCCATCTCCTGAGGGCATCGCCACAGGACAGGTTAGAAGGCCTTTTCGGTCAGGGTTTTAAATCCATTCAATGGCTCGTGTATTTGAAAAATAGATTTCGTCCCTGTGATCTTAAGTCATTTTTTTCAATGGAGACTCCGGTTCAAAGCGAGCCTGCCCGCAAAGCATTCGAGGACAAGAGCCACTCCTAGGCTGCTCTCTGCAAAGCCTGCTCCGGGGCACACATGTCCTATGGTACTGAGCAGACCTGCCTCCAGATCCATGTGAGCCACAGCAGGGCAAATGGTAAAATGAAGGAATATGTTAGAAGGGAAAAGAAAACAGTGCAAAGCATAACTCTAACAAGCTGGTTAAAGGAGGGGAGGGAATGTCACTTTAGTTCCGATCCTATTCTGCCTTTGACAATCCCCACTTGTGAGTTAGTTCACTAGGTGGCCATACCGTTTCCTGCTGGATAATTCTTTGAAGGTGTCTTCTCATGATGACCGATCCGAGGAATCTTTCAAGCGGAGAACAAAGGTAGCTACCAGCCAGGCCAGGCACGAGGCCTGGCGTCGGGGAGGGCAGCAGCAAAATGTTCAAGGCACTGTGAGTGAGGATGGTGGGTATGGAGGCTGCCCAGGAGCGCTGAGGTAGTTTGCGAGGTGGGGGCATGTTTGTTGGCATCGTTTGAGAACCTTTAGGGAAGGAAAAAGTCATTTCACTTATAAAGACATATTATCTCATTGCTTTCTGCTTTGTTTCTGGTACAGATCTTTGCTATTCTATAGCAATCTGTACTGTTTAATTACTCCTTGTAGTGTAGCAATCATATATGAGCTTCCTGTTAGCAAAAATGGCCACCGTTCTTCCTGCGGCCAGGTCCCTGCAATGAGACTTTGCAGCAGCCCCATCAAGAAGTGGAGTCTGTTGCTCCGTGGACTCTGGGTTGGCTCTGTGACCTGCTGTGGCCAACAGAATGCAGTGGAAGGGAGGCCGTGCTGGTTGCAAGCCCAGGCTTTCACTCACTCTCTTGGAGCTCCCTGTCCAGCCACCAGGTAAACAAGCCATGATCAAGTATGAGACCATCTGGAGCAGAGAGAAGCCACATCGCTGGGGTCACCTTAAATCAGCTAAGCCCAGCCAACCCAGGAGCTGACTACAGACGCATGAGTGAGCCCAGCAGAGCCTGGGAGAACTACCCAGCTGGCCTCAGCCCAAACTGCCACACTGCAGAACGGTGAGCAAAGAGGACTGCTGTTTTAAGCCACTCAGAGTCGAGAAGCAAAAGCTAGCTAGCATTTTGTACAATTCTTTTCTTCTGTGTTAAATCGCATAATCTTGTCAGATGCCTTTAGGGATCTTTTTAAGGTCTAGTGTTGTAGCTAGGGTAGCAGTCATAACTGGGGTCTCAACTCAAAAAACTTCTGGAAGAAACATTTCCCTTTCTTACATGATGTCTGACTTTGGCAATGAACTATTATTACCACCGATTTACTAAATGGACAAAGGTTGAAGTTATTAAGTAACCCCATTCAACAAGTAGATCATGATCTTCAAATGTGAGGATGGAATAAAATAGGTCATTCGTTGGTTATACTGAAAGCAGACATAAACGTGTTGATTACACTCACTTGTTCCAGCTCGAGGGGAATGAGAAGCGTCTGGAACTGGAGAATGTAGTGATGGGTTGGCTGGTGACATCCCAGGTAACCGTGTTGCTGGTGAGGGGCCAGACACTTGAGGAGACCCTGGCCAGTTCCCTGCTCGTCCACTTGGTGACACCATAGTGTACGGAGAACTGGGGTCCAGGGCTCCTGGAAACAAGTAAATACATGGTTTTCAAAGTCTGCATTTTAATATCTGAAAAGTACTTGACAACATTTAAATGCTTACACTTTACATGGTATTAACACGGCACATCTGAATATTTTGTGTAGTTCATGTACTTTTTAATGATATAAAAATTAGATAAAAAGACGGAAAAAGAATAAAATTTACCTTCACGCGAACTTCAAGATGTAGAATACATAACAATTTATATCACAGAACAATCTTCTATAGGTTTGAAAATATTAAGCAAAAAAAATCTCAAAGCTCCGTTAAGGAAAGAAATTTTACATTTTTAAACTAAACCTGACAGATTATATTTTCATTCTACTCAGAGGAGGCTGAGGAGAGGGAAATTTTCCATTTTCTTTATTTAGTAAAGGTGACATGGACTAAGAAATGAACCAAAGAATAATGTTTTGAAATCAGCGACTTCCTGGACAATTGGGTATTTCAATTCACCCTGCAGGGTTACACCACTTTGTAACCAAATGACAAACTGAAAAAAATACTTCCACCAAATACCAGAGAATAAATGGTCCTTACTTAGACGTCTTACAAAGTGATAAAAACAAACAAACATAAGAACACAGGAAAAGGATATAACTGGCACACATAAAATAAGCAGCACACATTGAGCAACAAGGTACCATTTTTTACCTACCTAAATAACCAAGGTTTTAAAAAATCGTAATACCCTGTGTTGGCAATGATGCAGGAAAACAGACATTCTAGTCTGATACTAGAGGAAATTGGTACAGGCTTCTGGGTGAGCAATCGGTAATATGCTTTAAAAGCTTTAGAATTTCTCAAACCCTTTGAGGCAGCAATTCCACTTCTAGGAACTTACCTAAGGAAATAATCATGCGAGCAGACACGACACCACTTTTACTTGTGAAAAAATGGAAACATTCTAAACATATCATAATAGGAGAGCAGTTAAATATGGTATGCCCAGGTAAGGGAATACTATGAAGCCATTTGGTATGACAATGTAGAGTTCTTATTGCCAGAAATGTTGCCGCAAATATTAATAGTAAAGAGCAAAAATCTCCAGTGCTACACAGCTGTCAAATCTGAGGAATGGTAGTCATGATATATTTAAGTGAAAAAAGTAAGGAACTGAACACCACGTGCAATATGCTGTCTGCTATGTGCGTAAAACCCGTATTTGCTTATTTATGCATAAAACATCTGCGAGAACAAGAAGAAATGAATGACACCAGCTAAATGCCCGTGGGAGGAGGAACTAGGTGGCTCGTGGAACAGAAGGAAACACTCCACTGGCTACTTCTTCTATTCTTTATTGATTTGAACCAATCTGAAATAGGACTTTTGAATTAATTAGTGAAAAAAGTTGTCTCAGCATAACATAAAGGGTAGGGTCCCAATTTTGGGGTGTGGGGGGATATGTTTGAGGCAGGAGACAAGAAGATGGATGGGTAGAGAGCAAGCAAGAGACTCGAGCAGGTAGGCAAGCAGGGGTGTGTGACCGGAAGAGCGAGGGAGAGGGAGCGAGTCCAATGCAGACAAAACTGGTCGGTCTCTGCATGGTGTGGCTAGGAAAAATTGATTTTCTTTTGCTATTTCCCCAATAAACAAGTGCTCATTTTGCAAAAAGAAAATAATTTATGTAACAAAAACTACTTCCACGGCAAACTCTTGTGCTACAGCAGGTTCCATGTACGGACTCACCATGTGGACTAGCAAAGCTGGCCCCTGGTCCTATAGAGAGTCCATGCGAGGATGGGGGAGGAGTTGGAACAAATGACGCTGGTGACGGGGCTCTCAAAGCCCCACTGGGGGAGCTGGCAGCATGCAGATTTCCTAATAAACGAGAATAATTATAGATGATCTTGCAGGACACATCTTATGTCCTGTCCAAGGACCCCAAGTTAAGACTCTACAGACTAAAGAAATAAGTAGTAAAGCTCCCTAAGTAGCGCACAGGAAAACTACAACTTTCGTTATTGAAAAAAAGAGATCAATTCCATGAGGCCCAAATTCCAGCTCTTATATTGGCTAATTTAAAAAAAAGAATCCAGTGTACTCTTTATTCACCCATCCACTCATTCAACTAGGCCTGAACGTCAATTTCATGCCTAGCATTGTGCGTGGTACGCACCGGGGATTAGCAGTTAACAAGATATAAAAATTCCTGTTGTCATGAAACTTATATGCCAGTAGAATGTGAAAGACTACAAATATGTGTCAGGTAGGGAGTGGTAAGAGCTATGGAGAAAACAGGGAGAGGTAAGGGGCGATACTGAGCAGTGGTGGAGGTGGGTGCTGTTCTTTATGTAACGCAATCAGAGAAGACCTCGTGAGCCGAGAAACAAAGGAAGTGAAGGAAGAGGCGTGAGGTTATACAGGGCTTCAGATATTCCAGGCAAACATCTAGTGCAAAGGATGTGAAGGCAGCCACAGTTAGAAATAACAGGGAAGAGGCCAGTGTGCTGGAACAGCGTGGGGGAGGGGGGTTGAGGGATATGAAGTCAGAGAGGCAGGGGTGGTCCTAAATCACACTGGGACTTGTAGGCCACTCAAAGGACTTAGGGTTTACCCTGAAGGAACTGGGAAGCCAGTGCAGTTTGCAGCTGAGGAGTCTGAACTAACTTCTGTTCCAGAAGGATCCCTCTAGCTGCTGTGTGAAAAACAGACTATAGGGCAGGGCCAAGGCCAGCGCAACCAGTAAGTGCAGTCATCCAGGTGAGAGGTGGCTAGTGACCTGGGCGAGGGCACAGGCTGATATGGTGAAAAGTGGTTAGATTCTGGATAAATTCTAAAGATAGAGCTGGCTGCATTCGGTAACGGGCTGAATGTGGGTGAGAGAGAAAGAGGAATCCAACATGACTCTTTAACAGCTTTGGTCCAAGCAGCAGGAAGGAAGGGGCTGCCATTTACTGAGAGGGGAGCTTGTGGGAGGAGCAATTTGGGGTGGGGAGGAGGGGTGGGTTGGTGAGTTTCAGATGTTGACTAGACAGCTAAATGGAAATGTTGAATAGACAGCTGGAAATACAGGACTTGAATTCCAGGGTAAGGCCTAGATAGGAGATACGAAAAAAAAGGGAGACATGAGCTTAAAAATGGTATTTAGCCACAGGACTAGTTTTAACTTAGAATTATGAAAGGGGGACTATGGCTACCAAAACTATGAATAAATGCAACACTAAAATACTTGCTACTTTACCATAACTATCCTCAATATCATCAAGTTTCAAATTCTCTACGTCTAAGAGAATTTCACATTTCCATGTCCTATAATACCTAGTGCAATGCGTTACATTCAATAGACATGTTGATCATCAACTTGCTTAACCTTTGTTATTTTACTTATTTAGCTGTGTGACCTGGACAAGTGATTACAGGGTAAAGTGCTTAGAATGGGGCTTGGCACAGACTAAGTACTATATATTCCTGTCTGCTGTTATCATTATTTCAAAATAATCATTTCTCCTACCTTCTATGCAAAACCAGTCTCAACTCTATCCTAGAAAAACACTCTCCTGCCCTAGCTGATTTGGCTCAGTGGATAGAGCATTGGCCTGCGGACTGAAGGGTCCCGGGTTTGATTCTGGTCAAGGGCATATGCCCGGATTGCGGGCTCGATCTCCATTAGGGGGCGTACAGGAGATAGCCCATCAATGATTCTATCTCGTCACTGATGTTTCTCTCTCCCGTCCTATTTGAAATCAATAAAAATATATATATTTTTAAAACACTCTCCTTGGGTTCCATGCCCTGTGTCTCCTGTTTTCCTTCTTGTTCTCTTGGCCGCTCCTTCTCGGGCTAAGCTCACCCACCCACGTGGGCTTCAGTGACCTTCAGTGACATGACTACAACTTCCAAGTCTTCATCTGTGGTCCAGGCATCTCTGATGGGCAGGCAGGCGATCACGTCCCCCAGAAATCTGACACCTGTCTTCCTTGCTGGGTGATAAAGCCCCCGAGCAGGGCTGGCCCCTGGCTCCCGGGTCAATCCTCAGCAGCATGCAGCATTTGGCAGAGCTTCGGCGATACCCATGACCTGTTAGGTCAACAGTCAAACTCTGGCCTTCTCAAGCCATTTTACCGCTTCCTTGGTGGAGTTGCCAGCAGACCCATTTTGCTTGGACAAGCAGGCTGTGCGCTGCCTAGCTCTGCGGGGCGGGCCCCATTCACACGTACCAGGGCTTGGCCAACCTTCTGTGAGGGCCGGTCGCCGTGGTGGGAAAGCGGCCTCGGACACCACATGAACGGTGTGGCTGCATTCCAACGAAACTATCCACAGAACAGGTGGAGGGCAGGACCTGGCCCACAGGCTTCAGTTTGCCAACAGAATTCTGACATAGATCATGTGATTAGATTAGCACTTCTTGGAGTTGTGCCATGAGTCTGGCCCTGGGTGATAACACCAGCATTTAATTCAGACCTTTTAAAGTGCTTTGAATCACGAACACGGATTTCACAACCCTGCCATCATGAATGAGTGGCAGAGACGTAGCCACAGACTAGAAAGGGAGTGCTCTCTGAAGTCCGAGGCTACACGCGCAGTGCTTCTGTGTGTGCGTACTTTCGCTTTAAAGGAGACACGACAAGAAAATAAGTACTGCCTTACCTGGAGACTGTGTGTGCATCATAGAGGGAGAGGGACTAACTGTGCTATGGTAAGATGTAGGAGGTGAAGTAAGAGGATAAGCGCCTGATGATCCTGGCTGCTTGGGAAATGGCTGAAAAGAAGAAATTGAAATGTTTGTCAAATGGCCAACCATAGCATGAGTGTATGGCTTCCCCCAATAGATAGCTCCAGTAACACCATTTCACACTTCATGAAAATGTACCAAATATACATCAATAACACAGGTTTGAAAAAACCGCCTGACTTTTAAAAAATCAACATCCACATTCCTGAACTTGCGATGCCATTGCTTATATTCCTCAAGATGGCTTTCGCTCCTTTCATCGGTCCTAGTTTAACTGGCAGTACGGAAAAAATAACGCTTCTTTCCTTTGGTGGAGTTTTGGAGTCAGTGAAATATGGTAGTTCAACCTGACCTTTACTTACCTTTACCTTCATCTCCAGTAATGAAAACAATGTAATCCTTTCTGCTCTATTTTTGTAAAAATTGAGGTACAAATCACATATAGTAAAGTGCACAAATCTTAATGTACAGTTGGATGGATTTTTACAAGCGCACTACCACACAGATCAAGACACTGAAGAGATTGCCAGAACCCCAAAGGCCCCCCTTATACACCTTGTCTTTATCACCTCCCCAAAAGCCCCCCTTATACACCTTGTCTTTATCACCTCCCCAAAGGCCTCCCTTATACACCTTGTCTTTATCACCTCCCCAAAGGCCCCCCTTATACACCTTGTCTTTATCACCTCCCCAAAGGCCCCCCTTATACACCATGTCTTTATCACCTCCCCAAAGGCCTCCCTTATACACCTTGTCTCTATCACCTCCCCAAAGGCCTCCCTTATACACCTTGTCTTTATCACCTCCCCAAAGGCCTCCCTTATACACCTTGTCTTTATCACCTCCCCAAAGGCCCCCGTTATACACCTTGTCTTTATCACCTCCCCAAAGGCCTCCCTTATACACCTTGTCTTTATCACCTCCCCAAAGGCCCCCGTTATACACCTTGTCTTTATCACCTCCCCAAAGGCCCCCCTTATACACCTTGTCTTTATCACCTCCCCAAAGGCCTCCCTTATACACCTGGTCTTTATCATCCCCCCAAAGGCCTCCCTTATACACCCTGTCTTTATCACCTCCCCAAAGGCCTCCCTTATACACCTTGTCTTTATCACCTCCCCAAAGGCCTCCCTTATACACCCTGTCTTTATCACCTCCCCAAAGGTAAGCACTATTTTGACTTCTATTACTCAAGTTTGGTTTTGCATTTCATATAAATACTGAATGTACTCATTATATACATGGCATCTGGCTTCTTTTGTTCAACTCTATGGCAGTGAAATTCATCATGTTGCTGCATGAAGCAATAATTTGCTTTCTCATTTCTGTAAAGTATTCCATTGTATAAATATACCCCAATTTATCTACTCATGCTACTGTTGCTAGATATTTGAGTTTTTCACAATTTTTTGGATAAATAATGTTGCTATAAAAGTTCTTGTTTTTTTGACGCATTTTAAAAAAATATTTTGATTTTTTACAGAGAGGAAGGGAGAGGGATAGAGAGTTAGAAACATCGATGAGAGAGAAACATCGATCAGCTGCCTCCTGCACAGCCCCTACTGGGAATGTGCCCACAACCAAGGTACATGCCCTTGATCGGAATCGAACCTAGGACGCTTGAGTCCGCAGGCTGATGCTCTATCCACTGAGCCAAACCAGTTAGGGCTTTCTGATGCATTTCTGTTGCATATATACCTAAGAGGAGAATCGTTAAGCCATATGTTGCATAATGTTCATCTTTAGCCCTCTGGAATGCTGCTAAACCCCACGGCAAGCTACTTGTACCATTTCTCACGGCCTCCAGTAATAAGTGAGTTTCAGTTGCTCCTAATACCAAATGCTGGCAAGGATTATCATTTTTCTTCTTAAAGCCACTATTGTGGCTATGGAGTATTATCTCACTGCACTTTTGATTTGTATTTCTGTGATGCCAAATGACGTTGAACGCCTTTCCTGTGCTTACTAGCCATTTGGACATCCTCTGTGATGATGACACGGGTCATCACTGACATCACTGAGCGCACAAGTCTGAGGTTAATGCTGCTGCTGGTACTATTCACTTCCCATCGCTGGAAACCTCCTCCTTGTCACCTCTAGCACTATTTTTTCATATGCACTTCCTGGTCATCTGGGACGCATCTCCTTTTCTTTCAAGAAAGAAGCCCAGCCCTGGCCAGTGTGGTTCAGTTAGCTGGGCTTCGTCCGGTGCACTGAAAGGTTGCCAGTTCGATTCCCAGTCAGGACACATACCCAGGTTTCGGGCTCAATCCCCAGTGGGGGAAGTGCAGGAGGCGGCTGATCAACTTTTCCCTCTTACACAGATGTTCTCTCTCTCCCCCCCTCTGCCTTCCTCTCTCTAAAAATAAATAAAAAATCTTACAAGAAAGAAGCCCAGACACCTGTAGAACCTATTAAATTAAACAAATGGGATGCCGTGTGGAATTTCAGCTACACATTACCTGTTGCTGAGGTGGCGGCTGGAGCTGGGAGATTAGAGAATCCATCATATCTCCTCCTATGGGAGAAGGGGGATTATCGTCCTCATTTACAGACCTTCTCCGAGCATCCTGATTGCTATCAACAAACATGTTCAGGAAGGTCTATGGATAGAAACAGGTAAAATTTACATTATTTTACCTAACTTTAGTATGGTATTTTAGATTATTTCTAATATTTTAACAGAAATAAACATACCATGTGTATCTCTGAAATAGAAATTTAACATATGATCACTATCACTAGGACAACCTGAAGAACATATTGATAATCTTGAAGGAGGGATATTGAGGAAAACTGTTAACCACCGCAATAAAATCAACATCAAGGTTTAAAAAGTATAGTGCAAGCAAAGAGTTGAAGAAAGAATTAAACCCTGGCACTTCTTAACAATAGGCCAAAATATTTTCTTATTAATTTCTGAAGCAAAAATGGGGGAGAGAGAGGATCAAAAGTTGTATGTTGGAAAATTTCCTACTTAGTGAGAGTTTTCACTTTTTAAGCTAGAAAATATGAGAGGAAAACTGAATAAAGAAACTAAGCCATCTTTTCTCTTTTATATCTAATGACTTAATCTTGAATCATCAAGAATGGACCAGCCTTGTTTATAAGATATGGCATCAAAGGCTACCAGAATTTGTGTCAAGCATAGCTTTTCTTTGTTGTAATACTCTTCATCTTCCCAGTCTTTAAAAATATAGGTCATACGATTATCAGAATCACTCA
Organism: Cnephaeus nilssonii; assembly: GCF_951640355.1. Taxonomy (NCBI): domain Eukaryota; kingdom Metazoa; phylum Chordata; class Mammalia; order Chiroptera; family Vespertilionidae; genus Cnephaeus; species Cnephaeus nilssonii. Next base: position 131,362,127 of record NC_137071.1, on the reverse strand, counting down.
AAAACATTAAAAAGTACATAGTCTAATTTCTAATTAAAGATGACGATTCACAACACATTTCATCTTCTCCCAATAATGCATATGAAACGCTTATAAACATTTTTTAAAGCAATAACTCACAACAAAAAAAGAATGGGAAAAGAAAAAAATAGCAATGAACCCTGGAGGCTGCAGAGCAGATGGCTGAGTGGTAACCAACAACGGGAGGGAGCTGTATGCGAAGCAAAGCAGTGGGGGAAGCCAAGCAGCGAAGCTATTTCCAGCTAGATCCTCAACACACGTAGGAACTGGCAGCACCAGATACCTCTGCAAATCAGGATGAAGGCGAAAAATTACCCAATCCAAACTGCTATCTAGCCCTATTGTAAGAATAGGAGGAAAGGAAGAGGTGTTTGTGAGCAGCAGCCTGGAACGAGGAAGGAGCACATGGAAAGCATTAAAAAAGAATTAAATCCTCATCTTTCATCGTGACAATCAGATAATGCCCTCAACTAAGCAGTCAACAAATAGCAATGTAATCACCTATTTAAAGATAAGCTATAAATACCAAGAGAATCAACTATATAAGAGTTGAAAACATAGCGGGCAAATGGCAGGAGAGGGTTGCAGGGAACTAATTTTCAAAAACAAGTCATTCGGAACTATTTGACTCTACATTATAAGCCATTGAGCTGTTACACCAGAATCTCCAAGGATTAGGGCTCAGGGCCCCACATTTTAAAAAAGCACCTTAGTTCTACTGGCATATCAAACCTCTCAATAAGCAGGATGAAGACTACTTTTAAAGTTCTGAGCAGTAAACAGGACTCTCTTCAGTATCTTCCACCTTGCTCAGCAGAGTAGGGAAACAAAGGGAAAGACATTTTCTCGCCTCGTACACAGGCACAACCCTTTAGTAGAACTTCTAGCTCCTTCCGAGTCAAGTGGCAGAGATAATGCATTAACATGGCTGCTTATTAAATTTAGACAGGAATTTGTTGCTTTTCCCCATTATTTCCCCCTCAAAGGAATTGTCTGAGATCACGTTTATGTTTATTCATGCTGTACCACTTAGTCCGTTACCTTCAGTCCTGGTGCAGGATAAAACCCTTCAACTAGCTTGCTATTATCAAAAAGACTGTAGGCACCATCCCGTATGGCCACCACGCCTCGGCTCCGGCAGTAGATGTCAATGCAGTACATGTTCCTGAAGGCCAGTCTGATGTGGGTGGACGACTGCGGCAGGATGGAGAAGCACTGGTAGGCAGTGTTGGTTCTCTGGGTCAAGCCCAACATCGGCACAGTGGGGAGTTTGTTGATGGCGTTTAACGGAGCCTGAGTATCGAACAGTACCTACGAGGAGCAAGCACAGTGAGCGCAGCCAGCTTCTGTACAAGGCCAAAACCTCAGAACTTTCAATGGAGAACCAACATAAATGAGACGATGTCCTTCTGACACACCCCAGAAAACTTTTCCTTGAAGCGAATGCAAACTGGATCGCTCTGTCCACTTTGAATCAGAGAAAATTCTCCAAGAAAAGTGCAAGATATGAAAGACACGGACGCCCACCCGCGTCACTAATACTAACCGAATCTTGTTTTTAAAGAGAAAATAAACTCAATTACCTGTAGCAACTGAACCACATTTGGTGTTTTGTTGAACATTTCTTGAAGCTGATGGAGAATGGTATTGTGACAGTTACTGCAACCTGAGTTTGGACCAACAGTTCCCAAAGAAATGTGGAATTTCTGATGTATCGAATTCCATTGGATACTAATCTAAATCAAAGAGAATACACATTTCAGACACTGAGAGAGTAAAAGATTCAAGTAGTCGAAAAAACGTTTCAACAGTAAGGCAGAATTTCAAAGATCTAAATGAGATCTTTTCTGAAAGCAACTCCTAAGACTGGACTCTCTAAATTCCCGGCGTGCTGTCACTAAGGACTAGTGCATTTGCTGAGCATGTTAGATGGCCCACTTCTAAATAAAACAGAAAGAGAGGGTGATAAAGAAAACACTTAATTAAACTTTATTTAAAACTTACTTAAAAATGACCAATGGTGTTTCTAATGTTCACTTTTCCCTGAGCTGAAGGAGAGTCACCCTCTAGGTGCACACAGTCATAAAGAGAAAGGAAGCCACCCCAACACAGATGCCTTCGTTAACAGATTTTTAAACACGCAAGTAATTTCTGATATTACTTGATGTGGAGAGTGCAGAAAGAAGGCAGCTGGCTGAATTTTCATACTAAATTTCTAGGGCTTTACATGTGAGGTAGGAAAAAAACCATCAGCAAAAACTATGAATTATGGGGAATACCTTAAAAAGCAAGATAAGATCAAACAATGTTCATTATCACATGACCAAAAGTAGACATACCATATGTTCAAGCTCATATGTGAACTTCATCACAGTAATCACATTGCTAAGCAGATTTGAAATCAGTTAAGAACAAAATGCAAAAACTAAAAGTACATTATCGTGTCTAAAACTCAAGATTATATACCCATCAAAGAGGGTATAATTTTTGTTTTCAATTTAAAAGAGTTAAACATTATAGTACACTATATTTATATCAACCAAGTATTTAAATTTTACCATTTATCCCTAATTTCTACTTGAGCCCCCAATTATTTCAAGGCAGTTTTCATAATTGTTGAATTCTTGCTTTTTACAAGATCGATGAGAGGAACTTCAGTTTTAATTAATTCAGACACTTACTGAGCTTCCTTTGGTGGTTCCGTAACACAAGATAAGTTTTCGATAATTATAAACACGAACTTCTGAGAAAATATTTAGATGAGCAGGTATGTCTAAATAGAAAGGAAACAAAAAGGAGATTAAGATTACACATGCAAAATGAAAAATATATATTTGAAAAGGAGGGTATTTTGGCAATATTATATTCCTTGATCAAAAAGTCTCTAAAACGTGTAATTTAGTAAAAAAAGAAAGCAACAGCATAAATAGAAAGTAGGCGTCCTTCCATTTCCATTTCTACACGAGGGGGCCTGGGCAGGGGTGGAGATATACTGAAGCAATAGCATAGTGGTCAGAGGCTTCAATTCCAGCTCAGCCATTTACTAGCGATGTGACCATCAACAAGTTTCTTAAGTCTCTGTGACTTGTTTTTTTCAATTATAAAATGAAGACTAACTTACCCACCTCATACAGTGATTGATTATGACAAGTTAATATAAGCAAACTGTTTATTACATTGTATGGCACATAGTAAACTCTCTAAGTATTAACTATTATTATAATCTATACTAATAAAAGGGTAATATGCTAATTAGACTGGATAGACAGGACGTCTTCCGGACATCCTTCCGGACAAAGCCACAGTGGTGGGGGCTGAGGCAGAGGCGTTTAGGGGCGATCAGGCTAGCAGGGGAGAGTGGTTAGGGGTGATCAGGCCGGTAGGAGAGAGTGGTTAGGGGCGATCAGGCCGGCAGGAGAGAGCAGTTAGGGGTGATCAGGCAGGCAGGCAGAGGGGTTAGGGGTGATCAGGCAGGCAGAGTAGTTAGGGGTGATCAGGCCGGCAGGAGAAAGCAGTTAGGGGCGATCAGGCCGGCAGGCAGAGGCGGTTAGGAGCAATCAGGCCAGCAGGGGAGAGCGGTTAGGGGCGATCAGGTTGGCAGGCAGGCGAGCGGTTAAGAGCCAGCGGTCCCAGATTGCAAGAGGGTTGTCTGACTGCGGGATCGGGCCTAAACTGGCAGTCAGACATCCCCCGAGGTGTCCCGGATTGAAGAGGGTGCAGGCTGGGCTGAGGGATCCCTCCCACCCGTGTGTACCGGGCCTCTAATACACGGGTATACCCATGTGTAAAAATTTCTGGAGACATAATTAACAGTGGTTGTCTCTGAGGGAAGGAAACTGAAGCCTAAGTTAAAAGAGAAACTTATTTCTCATTAGATATATTTTTGCTTTTTTTTTTTAAACAATAGTGCATGTTTTACTTGTTTAAAAAAGGGGAGATGCTTCCCCCCCCCCCCCCCAGAAGGAAGATTATCACACGTACCTGGTAGAGAACGTGCAAATTCCAACACACACTCATATAATCGTGCAATGCTATTCCAGTCATTAAGGAACATTTCCACCACTTTCCTACCACCAACGGGTTCAGACAACAGGTTTTCATATGTTAGATAAACATGCCGGGATGGTCCTACAGGGTTAAGAGAGAAATTAATAGCAATCAGTATGAAAAAAGGCCCAGAAATATACAAAGACAAAGTGTGTGAAGCATCTCACCTTGTTCCCTGGTAGAAGTGCCATTAAGCGGACAATTTGCGAACACTAACTCTGCCACCCACGTGCGGTTATTTCTACCTTGCAATCGGAAAGTGCAATCGAGGAGAGAGCGGTCCAGTGCCTTCTGGGTTTCCTCACTTACACCCTTACAGGGAGGGATTCTGGTGAGGAGAGAGAGCACGTGAAGTAATTCCCATCACAGAAAGACAAAAGCACAATCTCTACAACGACAGGAGGGCATTTCCATTAGAGCTTCAGTTCAAAGTCCCTACTAGGCACCTTCTGTAAAGGAAGGAGGCAACTCATAGCAATTCAAGGCAATTAATAGCATTTAACCCATTTCCATTCACTTCAACACAGGTTAGGACTCTCATTTTAACAAAGTGATGTTTGCTTTCATCCTTAATCTTGTTATTTGAAAAGACCACAGTTCTTGAGAATGAAAAATCAAGGGTATTGACTTTCTACAAAATCTATTTAGAACATCCTCAAGGAAAAACTAAGGGGAACAAAATGCTTGTAAAGTCACTTGGGAAGGCAGGATGATACAGTGGAAAGTACAGGACAACGGAATCAGGGACCTGCATTTGAATTCTGACTCAGCCGCATTTAAACCCTTGGATTTCAGTTTCCAACTACAAAATGGAGATAAATAACTATCTCATGGTCAGTGATTTTAAAACATATAAAGTGCTTATGGTGGCTGATACAGCAGGTATTCATAGGTGTTAATCCCCCTTGCAGTAAAACAAATCTTCATCACTGACCGCCATGACAGAATTCCAGGTTCATTATCATCCCCTTTGCCTCCTCTGTAGAGTAACATGCACTAGGATGAACTTTAAATGTATTAATTCATTTAGCATACATATTATCACTCACATGTATCACATATACAAGAGGAATGTATTAGTTTAGTTGTCTTACCACACCTACCTATCCATTTTCTCGCAATTTTATGACTCTCTTATTTGTCAGAATACACTGAGAGGTAATACAGTTTAGCTGTTTTCAGTAATGGATGAAATAATGAGATAATATATTCTTTAACCCTACCTACATTATCCTGTAACTCATAGGGAAGGTGGATCAATTCTCAGATTTGGTATGATTATCACTAACTAAGGAAAACAACAACAACTATAACTGGAAACGGAATCTTGGTTTAGGCCAGTGATGGCGAACCTATGACATGCGTGTCAGCACTGACACGCGTAGCCATTTCTGATGACACGCGGCCGCTAAGGCGGCCGCATGCCCAGGATGAAACATTTGCTGCTCCTGAGGATGAAACATTTGCGAAATAATGTTTTTTCCTCAAAGTGACACACTACCCGAGTTATGCTCAGTTTTTTGGCGAAGTTTGACACACCAAGCTCAAAAGGTTGCCCATCACTGGTTTAGGCTCTTGTTCAGACTAACACCTAGAACAGGGTTTTTCAATGTTGGCAATATTGACATTTTGGGCTGGACTCTGTTGTGGAGGGCTGTCCAATGCAGCCCTGGTCTCTCCCTACCAGATGCCAGGAGCACCTTATCCCCTCTGATAACCAAAAATACCTCCAAACATTGCCAAACATCTAGAGGGCAAAGTACCCTGGGGTTGAGAACCACTGACCCTGGAATAAACAACTCCAGAGAGCAAACAAGAGACAGAAATTGCATATGGTAAAAAAATAAACTGTAGGGGGAAGAAATCTATAAGGTGGCATAAAATTAACATAGTACTGAAATTTTCTCAATTAAAAATTCATCACAACTCTTCTTAAATGTACAGCTTTTTAAGTTTTTCAAATGTGAATCTTTCATACTAGGGACCTTTTATTACTACCAGGAAGATTTTATTTGGGGTAGTTGTTATAGGAATCGCATACATTGCATATATGCTTTTCTTTAATCCTCACCCAACGACATGCTTAAAGAGAGGAAGGGAGGGAGGGAGGGAGGGAGGGAGGGAGGGAGGGAGGGAGGGAGGAACATCAATTAGCTGCCTTCTGTAGGCGCCCAACTGGGGATCAAACCCGCAACCCAGGTATATGCCTGGACTGAGAATCAAACTGGCAACCTTTCGGTGCACAGGATGATGCTCAACCAACTGAGCCACTCCAGCCGGGCACACATATGCCTGCCCCTACCCTTCAAAACATAACCCTAACCCATAAGAGTTATAAAAGCAACCAATTCAGATAGATTTTTAAATCTTGATTTTGAAAATGTAAATGCAATACATTTATCTTCCTTTCACATAAAATAGGTATTTCATGAAAGCCATCTGGTTAGAAAATGAACACACAGAAGCCAGCACATTTTCAAGTAAGAACTAAGTAAGAATAAGACTCCTTCCAATTTATGGTCTCAGGAACAATACAACCTTGAAAACATATTCCCTGTCACTTTCTTAATCTGTGACATAAATATAATTGGCTTACCCCAAGAAACTTGGACAATATTTACTTGCTTTTAAGTTATAAATGTAACAGAGAGAATAAAAGTAAACTACCTTCTTAGGCAGGAGGATTATGAGTTCTCAAAAGGGGACTGAAATTGCTTTCATAAAAATGCTGAGCATAAGGTATTTTAAAACTCTTGCAAATTATAAAAACATAACTAAGAAAACAGAACACAAAAGTTAACATCACCTACTCATGTGCAGTTGCCAAGAAGAGTGAAAAGAAAAAAAATACCCTGCATTTGAAGCCGAAGTAATTCAAAACCGAATGCAATTAAATTAAGAGCACTGCATTTTCCTATTGATTTCCATGGTGAGACCAGCTCTCCCGCTCCGGAAAAGCACATTTCGTAGAGATGGCGTTATGACAGCCAGGAAGGAAAGCTATTCCCGTTCTTCAACGCTGTATCTGGAGTGAGCGCCAGGACACGCCAGTGGTGTGTATGCCGCCTGCTAGCCCTTCCCATCTTCCACGGCAACAGACTGACCCCACGTAACAAAACTGAAAGCCCTGCTGGCTCGGATCCCAGAGCTGCCATGTCTTCGCAGACAGGAATTCAAGCAGTAAAACTGCTTATATGATTTCTATTATTAAACATCTAAGAAACAATACAAATGCCAAAAAAGAAAATGTTTTCTGCACGAAAAAGGCTGATCTCTTGCCCTGGCCGGTGTTGCTCAGTTGGTTGAGTGTCGTCCCATGCGCCGAGGGGTCTCCAGTTCATTCCCAGTCAGGGCACATACCCAGGTTGTGGGTTTGATCTCCCGTCTGTGTATGCAAGGGAGGCAACTGATCGTTTTCTCTCTCTCTCTCTCCCTTCCTCTCTCTAAAAAAGAATCAATAGAAGTATATATCCTATATAATAAAAGGCTAATATGCAAATCAACTGAACAGTGGAACAACCAGTCGCTATGACGAGCACTGACCACCAAGGGGCAGACGCTCAACGCAGGAGCTGCCCCCTGGTGGTCAGTGCGCTCCCACGGGGGAGCGCAGCGGCGGTGGCGGGAGCCTCTCCTGCCTCTGCAGCAGCACTAAGGATGTCCAACTGCCAGACTGCAAGAGGGTGCAGGCCAGGCTGAGGGACCCCCCCGAGTGCACAAATTTTGTGCACTGGGCCTCTAATATATATATACATATATATACATATCTCTTAAATGGCATGCTACCTCTGCAAGTCCCTCCTGGTCACCGTATGGAGCACAAACAATGCACTAGCTTTCCTTTTAAGCATCCTTTGGCCCTTGCCCTCTATGTTTAGAAGCAAGCCCAGCCCTCTGCCCAACTCCCTCTGTGCACTCTTTCCTGGTGATCTAATTTACGATCCCAGCTCACTTACTATCCCCTTGGTGATGACTCAGAAGTACCTCGCGCTAGCGATTGCGCCGCTGGAGCTCCTGACTCATCTGCCTGTGCTGCCCAGACCTGTCTTCTGAGCTTGAGACATCCCGACCTGCCCAAAGGGATGTCCAGGCACCTCAAACTTAGGAAAGCCCCGCAAACTCACATCTCCAGTGCCCCTCATCTTAGAAAACACCACACTCACCCATCATTCAGAAACACTTACGGTATTTAATGATGTCAGTTTCTGTTTAAAATGGCTTCCTATTGCCAGTAGGATCAAGTCTCAATTCCTTAAGGACACTTACAAAACCCCACGGGACCTGCACCCGCCCTGCTGACCTCTCCCCCACTCCTGCCAGGCTGAACTTCTTCCCGGGCCAGGATGCTGAGCTCTCTTGCCTCCAAGCCTTCGCAAAAGCAGTTACCCCTTTCCCCCCTCGCTCCCCTTCCTCTAATTCTCACCTCTCCCGAGGTCGGAGCACAACTGGCGCTTTCCTGACTTCCGAACTAGCCCAGATCCCCCTGCTGTGTGACCCCCCCCCACCCCAGCATCCTGAAGGGCTCCATCAGAATGCAAGCCTAACAGAGTCCCACTCAGGAAACATCTGCTGAATGAAGAAAAGCAAAGCAGAGGAAAGAAAACCTAAAACACCCAGCGGCGCGAGATTGCCACTCAGCGGGTGAAAGAGAATCCTCCCCCAGATCTTAGCAATTCTCTGCAGAAATCCGCGACACCCACAGCTTCTGACTCGGCTTGACGCTGACCCGAGAGGACAGGAGCGGCTCTGGCCGTGGGGCTGCGATGGGTGGCACCCAGCGACACACACGACAGGGACTTACTTCAATAAGCGAATCGCATGGCTGAAGCCATCCCCTTCCATTTGCACTCCTTGATGGGGAATCTCCAGATTGGACAACTAGGAGGAGAAAAGCACAGTGACGTGAGCCCACCACCGTTACCGGGGAAACCGCCTTCTCTAAGTCCTCCGCTGCTTCTCGCGGCCTCTTTCCCGGGGCCACTCTTTCTCAAAGCTGCGGCATATGAGGCACGAGCGCTGTCCGCATCATTGGGTTTCCTGGGAACTAAAGTCCAGTGAAACGCAAAGATGACCCAGAGCTTCTGGTTAAAAAACACCTCCAAGGGTGATAAATCTTCAAAATTTGGGAGACTGATCTCATTTTTGTAGCGAACCAGAAGCAATCCATAACCTGTTCTGGTGGCTCCAAATGATTCAATTGTAAAGTAAGATTGGTTTACCGATGTAATTCGTTTGAAACACTGTTTGAATGATGGTCAGATCTCACTTCTAATCACAAACAATTATTTTTTTAGTTCAGAACCTTTCTGGAATATATTTTGATTTTTAACAAACCATTTCCTGTAGAGCCCGTGAAGGAAAGAGTTCCCAGTGGGAAGGCTCAGAAAGTGAGGTGTAGAGATGATGCGGGAGATTGCCTGAGACCCTCCGTGGCACTCCAGGTTATTAGGTGTGCCAGAAAGCCACCTGATCCCAAAGGAATGCTTGCCTTTGGCAGAGGGTCCGTCTTCTACGGCAGACTCTTTATGTTGACCTTGCTCCAGAAAGGGTTTAAGGCAGCCCTAAGGACCTGAATGAACCCTGGGCTTCTGGCCTGGGAAGGGCAAAGGTTTAGAAAAAGAACCCCTGACCAAATAGGCAGTAGGGGTTCAGATTCAAAAGGAATCGTAGGGTGAAGGGCTCAAAAAATGTTGCCTTTATTCTATGGATCACATAAATAAATAGCCCTGGTAAGATTAGATTTCGTTATTCACGTCTCAGTACAAATTGCTTTAAGCAGAAAATGTGCTTGCTTTTGTCTTTAACGTGTCTTTTTCGTTGAGAGAAGAAAAGTAGGCAAGGTTTTTAAGAGCTTGAATGAGCTGACAAGAGCTCACATGTCTCACGTGTGTAACAGGTATGGGAGTGAAGAGAAGGGGACAGAGAGGACATGTGTCTAGAGGTGTTAGTCCATGTGGGCACTACAAAGACACATTTCTGTGATTTCTAGCGGGGGGGGGGGGGCGGGGGGGGGACCAGGCAGGAAAAGAGGAAACAATTCATTACTTTGCCCCCGGACACCATGCCCCCTCCCTTCCTACTGCGCTCAAGCCACACAGCACAACGAGAAAGGCCACGGCCTGTACAGTCTAGGAGCTGTGGCCAGCTCCCAGCAAATACTCCTCAAGCTCTCAGCTCTAGCAGCTGCCACACCGCGGACAGGGGGTCTACTTTAGGTGCCCGTTCCTGGGCTTGCATTTCTCAGGGCTACTGGTGCTCTTCAGTGTCACAGCTGGTGCCCACCTTGAGATCCCCAAGCTCTAAAAAGCAGGGGTCAGCGCAGAACAGCTCGTGGCCAAATCCAGCCCACTGCCTGTTTTTATAAGTAAGTGTTACTTGACGAGAGCCATGCTCATTTTTTAAAGCATCAACCATGGCTGGTTCACACTACACAACAGATCTGAGTAGCTGTGGTGTGAACCATATGACCCACACGCCTAGCTATTTACTATCTGGCCCTTTCCAAAAGAAGCTTGCCAATCCCTGCTCTAAAGCACGGAAGTGTTTTCTGAGTCTTCCTGAGACTGGCACCATCAGTACAACGGAAACACTCCACTTCCGCATTTCCAGATCTCTTCCTTCCTTCACAGTAATTCCCAGAGGGAAGGAGTCTTACAAAAAGTACAACTTCAACTAGAGCGAAATAATCTAGGATTTAAGGGTTGCTGATCCTTGTCTAAAGCCCTTTATAAAAAGCAGATTCTGTCGGTTCCCTCCCCTTTTACTTTCATGGGGGTCTTGCTGGATGATCACAACTGTGTATTCTGGAAAAACACGAATTCTGCGGAAGTCTATGCCTCTTGCATGTGACAAAAGTAAATTCAGTTTAAGATTCTTTCTGCCCTGCTTCTCAGAAAGGAACCCAATTTTGTTACTGTGTAAGCAATATGTATAGCTTCATCAACTCAAAAATAAGCCTCCCCTTTATCCACTGGCCATGTCTAACAGAGTTCAATAATGCTGCTACGAAGAGGTATACAAGATGTTAATTCTCAAAAGCTGCCTTTTTGTTTTAAAACTGAAAAGAATTTGCTTTCCACTTCCACAAAGAGCAGAAGGCACACAATTCCAGATGAGAGAGATGAAATAATTTAAGTTGTTTTACATGTATGATTTCAACCCCCCCCCTCCCAAGATGAACAAGATTGACAATCATTCTGATTCTCCTAATGGAATCCATGTAGCTTTAGCAAAGCATTTGAAAAATTACTTTCATTTAGAGTACCCAAAATTGTTACAAAATTACCTCCAACCGAAGTCCTACAAATGGCATGTTTGTATCACACACAGCGACAAAGTGAGCTAGAATTTTATTGAAGGCACACATTTCTCCTGATCGTTTGGTTTTCTTAGGTTCTAGTGGACATGTATCATCAGACAACTAGAATATAAGTAAAAAACAGAAAAAAAGTGTATGTGATACAATTAGTTAAGGCAGTTAAACTACGATAAAGCTCAAGGTTAAGTAAAAATCTTACTCATTCAGCAAATATTTATTGGGCAAATATTGGCCTAAACACGAGAAATTTAGCAGTAAATATTATGTATTTAACAAGTTCTCTTGTGGAAAATGGTGTATAATTAATCATTAATTAAAAGAGAAGCATTTCCAAGAAAATGTAGACAATTATTACTTAAATCTTATTGCTGCCTCGTCTTTTAAAAACTACCTAATTCTTTCCCATATTAAAAACATGTGAAGACTACAATGAAGTTAATGCACACAAATTCTGTGCTTATTTGCACATGTGAGCATACCTTGCGCTTGGTACCGGTTCTAGGCTGTTTCCCGGTTTTTGTCCGGAAAATCAATTCCTGGATGTTGTCCTTGAACTGCTGCAGCAGCAGTGCCATGACAGGGCCGTCCTCGCGCTCCCCAGCGCTCACGGACAGGAAGTAGTACTTGTATGACAGCTGTGTGGGTTTATTGGGAACCTCCAACATCTCTACAACCTAAAAAGGCCCACATAAGAAATGAAACTCAGAAAAATAACAGGGGTTGGATATGTTCCCCCTGATATCAAGTAGGGCTTAGAATTATAAATCTAATGATCTATTTTTTCTTTAAACAAGACAAATTAATCGTGATGTCAAAAAAAGCATTCCTACCCAGTAAATATATAATTTTCTAAAAAATTGAGCAGACTAAAGAACAACAACGATAGTGAAAACCTTAAACTATAGCAAATGGGACATTTAGACTATTTTCATTAGATGTTGATATTCCTGCCTTAGCTTAAAATAAATTGGGGGGAAAAAAGTTACGCTTAAGTCCAGCATCTCTGCTAGATTTTTCTACAACGTTACCTATTTCAATTTGCCCTGCTGTCTCCTTTAACCATGAAAACATGCTAAGAATTCCACTATTATGGCAGAAAAAAAGGACAACTATCTCTCATACTTGGAAGCATATAAAAATGAACCCCGTCTTTTCAACAGAGAAATGTAGTCACTGTGAGGATAATGATAACGATATCACCAACAAGATGACAGGGAGCTTGCTATGCGCCATGCACTGTCCTAACTGCTTGACAGGTGCTAACATATTTAATCCTCCTAGTAACTGTGAAGTCGAATTATCTTCATTTTCCTGGTAAGGAAACGGAGGCACTAGAGTTAGGTTACTTGCCAAGGTCTCAGAGCTAAGAAGCGACGGACTCACACTTTGATCCCAGAAGTTTGGCTCTAGAGACCTTGTTCTTACTCACCGTACCAGCTTACTATTTTCAAGGGCTACCTGAAATTTCAGAAAAGTCTCCTAAATACTCTAGTGAGAGAAAGAAATGCCCTTAGGCAAAGCTCTTGGCCAACACTTTCCTATCTCTCATCCTACCTCTCCTCCCCCTCCCCAAATACTCTCTTCCGGAAATTGGCCAACACCTAAGCATCACACTGATATACCTGAGGCAATGGAAGAATTAAAAGTAAAATGGACACTTCACCAAGGAAGATCTACGGATGGCAAATAAGCATATGAAAAGATATTAAACATCATCAGTCATGAGGGCAGAGCAAATTAAGACTACAGTAAGATACCATTACATATCAGAATGGCTAATTTTTAAAAAATTACAATATCCAGTGCTGGCAAGAGTGTGGAGCAATGGGAACTCCCATGTGTTGCTGGCAAGAATGCAAAATGGTCCGGCCATGTTGGAAAAGTTTGGCAGTTTCTTATAAAGCTAAACACTTACCATATGACCCAATAATCCCACTCCTAGTTACTTATACAAATGAAACAAAAATTTAAGTTCACAAAAAAACCTATATGCAAATGCTCATAGCAGTTTTACTGATAATTATCCCAAACTGGAAACAACCCAGATTCTTTCTACTGGAGACTGGTTAAACTAACTGTGCCCCACCTATCCCATGGACTACTACTCAGCTATAAAAGGGGTGAACTATGACATATACAACAATAAGAATCTTACTATGCACTAAAAGGTACGTGTAACCAATAAAGTGAATATGTATACCTTCAATCAATTAAAGATTAGAAAATAAAGCTCCTTCAGCCAACCCATATTAAAAGGCTGCATTATGCAAGTCAATATTTGATTAAAACCAAATAAATTTATCTGACACAAACAACATCTCCAAACCCTCACAGTGGTTGCGTTCAATTTTTTTCTTCTCATTCAAAGATGATGCCTCATTCCAAGCAGAAATTAGGCCTCACCATAGGAAAGATCCCAGGGTGAGAAATGGGGGTATATCTTATATTCCCCAAGCCTGCCTGCACATTATGAAATTTCTTAGAATTTTCCTCTCTCCCAACCCTACCATTGTTCCTGCCCTCCTGGGTTGAGAATCACTATACAAAAGTCAGTTTTCCAATAAAATACATTTGCAAATGAACTTAAAAAATAAATCATTCAAGATACTGACAGAAGCACTGAACTGGACCACCCAAATCACCCCTTTGCATACTTACAATGTAGTACTGGGGAAGGCGAGTAAGTTTAATGAACAGCTTATTCTTAGAAAGTTTTCCAATAGGATGAGTTGAGTAATTGGACAGCTGCAATGTTTCCGTGCTTATTGTAGGCAGATGTTTTATAGATTGTTTGCAACGCTGTTGTCCAAGCCAAAACCTTAATTTAAAAAAGGTAATCCACATCATAAAAATCATAGAATTTTCTGATTAACATTATGCTAAGTGAAAGAAGCCAGTCATAAACGATCACATACTTTATGACTGCATTTGTATGAAATGTCCAGAAAAGGACAATCTACAGAAGTGAAAAGCAGGCTCACACTTGCCTGAGGCTGAGGCTGGGAATGGGAATTAACTGTAAATGAGCACCTTTTTGAGGTGATAAAAAATGTTCTAAAACTGGATTGTGGCTATGGTTATAAACCTCAGTAAATTTACTACAAGTCACTGAATTGCACACTTAAAAAGGGTGAATTTTATGATAAGCAAATTATACTTCAATGGTTATTTCAAAAAAATTAATGTTCCATGATAAATTAGTGACGAACTGGTTATTCATCAAAGATCATTTGAGAAACAGTATAATAACTGACAACCAGAGGATTTAAAAAAAAAATCGTCATCTGAGCCTGTTTTTATTGATTTTAGTGAGAGGAAGGGAAGAAGGAAGAGAGAGAGAGGGAGAGAGGAAGGGAGGAAAAGAGACATTGATCAGTTGCCTCCCGTATGCACCCCAATCAGGGATCGAACCCACAACCTAGGTATGTACCCTGACCCGGAATCAAACCTGCAATCTTTTGGTGACCAGGATGATGCTCCAAGCAAGGCACCTGGCCAGGACCAGGGGACCTTTCCTATAATTATGTGAGTTTAAGGCTTTTGGGGTTTAGCTTTCTGGTTTTAGTTATATTTCTGCAGGCTGGAACTGCCAGATAACCTTAAGTTATGCAAAATGTGAATTATGAGGCATTTAAGTATTTAAACCTTGCTTGTTTAGCCAAAATGTACAAAAAATGATGCTAAACCACAAAAATTTTAGAAACTGTTACCTAGAGTAATGACTATCATTTTTCACATACAAACTAAACAGCCATTCAAAAGGCTCATGTAAAAAAAAAAAAAAAGGTTCATGTAATATTATCTCTCTACTAGAAGCCCGGTGCACGAAATTCGTGCACGGCAGGGGGTTGTCCCTCAGCCCAGCCTGTACCCTCTCCAATCTGGGACTCCTGGAGGGATGTCCGACTGCCCGTTTAGGCCCAATCCTGGTGGGATCAGGCCTAAACGGGCAGTCGGACATCCCTCTCACAATCCAGGACTGCTGGCTCCCAACTGCTTGCCTGCCTGCCTGCCTTCCTGATTGCCCCTAACCGCTTCTGCCTGCCAGCCTGATCACCCCCTAACCACTCTGCTGCCATCCTGGTTGATGCTTAACTGCTCCCCTGCCAGCCTGTTTGCCCCCAACTTCCCTCCTCTGCCAGCCTGATCACCCCTAACTGCCCTCTCCTGCAGGGTTGATCACCTCCAACTGCCCTCCTTGCAAGCCTGGTCCCTCTCAACTGCCCTCCCTTGCAGGCCTGGTCCCTCACAACTGCCCTCCCTTGCAGGCTGGGTGCCTCCCAACTGCCCTCTCCTGCTGGCCATCTTGTGGTGGCCATCTTGTGTCCACATGGGGGCAGGATCTTTGACCACATGGGGGCAGCTATATTGTGTGTTGCAGTGATGATCAATCTGTATATTACTCTTATTAGATAGGGTAGAGGCCTGGTGCACGGGTGGGGGCCAGCTGGTTTGCCCTGAAGGGTGTCACAGATAAGGGTGGGGGTTCCCTTGGGGTGTGGGGCGGCCTGAGCAAGGGGCCTGTGGTGGTTTGCAGGCCGGCCACGCCCCCTGGCAACCCAAGGGGAGGCCCTGGTATCTGGAATTTATTTTCCTTCTACAATTGAAACTTTGTAGCCTGGAGCGGAGCCAAGCCTGGGGCTCCGGCAGCCATTTCTGTGGCAGTTAATTCACCTTCTACAATTGAAACTTTGTAGCCTTAAGCGGGTGAGCCTGGCCAGGGTGTGCGGAAAGCTTTGCTTCCCCTGTTGCCGCCGGCAACCCTGGCCTGCTCTCTCAAGCTCCATTCTGCCGCCATTTGTTTGAATTTGTTTACCTTCTATAATTGAAACTTTGTAGCTTGAGTGGAGGCTTAGGCCTGCAAACGGCTATGGAAAGCTTGGCTTACTCTGTTACCTGGGAAACCTTGCTCTCTGTGGCTGTAGCCATCTTGGATTGGGGTTAATTTGCATACTCGCCCTGATTGGCTGGTGGGCATGGCTTGGCTGGTGGGCGTGGCTTATGTAGCGGAGTGATGGTTAATTTGCATATTACCATTTTATTAGAGAGGATTGGCATTTAAAATCATGTCCTGTTAATGAGAAAAATGACTTGATATAAAAATGTTTGAATTTTTACCACCTAAAACTTCCAAAGCGGAAGAGGTAGGCTAGAAGATCACAAAAGCAGTAGATCCACCCCTTCTCCATTTGCCAGCTTTAGCCTTGATCTCTAACATTTATATTTCTCTCTTGGAATTTTTGTTGATTTATTAATTTTAAGAGAGTTTGTTAGAGTTGCTATAATGATACCTATGTGGACTAGAGTGGTAATGAAACCTTCAAGGATTATCTCTCGCTCCATTTTCAATTTTATTTAGTTTCACCGCATGAAGCATTCAAAGGATTTTGAGACAAGTTGAAGGATAGTATCAGAGAAGCAGAAATGATTATTTTGAAAGCGTCAGCTGGCAGATGCATACCCTGAAGATTCTCCGGGATAAGAACAACAAGGCACTATCGCAGAGAACACCGGCTACAATAAAACTCCTGGTGCAGCGTACTTGTGCAGGAGAAAAAGTGGCAAGGAACGGAAGCTGAACGTCATGCCCTTCATACCTACATTTGCTCTAGAGGGGAATTGAATACGAAGCACTGCCATCCTGGACCTATTCCAGGAGAATTTAGATTCGACCATTAAGTACTAAAAGGTGTTCAAGCTTCACGTCATAAACATTAAGGATCGACCAAGAGCAATAATGGAGCCCGGCCGGCATGGCTCAGTGGTTGAGCATCCACCTAGGAACCAGGAGGTCACGGTTAGATTTCCGGTCAGGGCACAGGCCCGGGTTGCAGGCTCGATCCCCAGTGGAGGGGCATGCAAAAGGCAACCGATCTATGAATGACATGAGAATCCCCATGTGATCTTCTCATCATTGGTATTTCTATCCCTCTCTCCCTCTCCCTTCTTCTCTGAAATCAATAAAAATATTTTTTAATATATTTTATTGATTTTTTACAGAGAGGAAGGGAGAGGGATAGAGAGTTAGAAACATCGATGAGAGAGAAACATTGATCAGCTGCCTCCTGCACACTCCCTGCTGGAGATGTGCCCACAACCAAGGTACATGCCCCTGACCAGAATCGAACCCGGGACCCTTCAGTCCACAGGCCGACACTCTATCCACTGAGCCAAACCAGTCAGAGCTAAAAATATTTTTTTTAAAAAAGCAATGATGGAGAAAATGTATCCATTTTGCCCTAGCCAGTTTGGCTCAGTGGGTAGCATCAGCCTGCAGAATGAAGGGTCCAGGGTTTGATTCCGGACAAGGGCACGTGCCCCGGTCTCGGGTTCGATTCTCAGTGTAGGGCGTGTAGGAGGCAGCCGATCCATGATTCTCTCTCATCATTGATGTTTCTCTCTCTCTTTCCCTCTCCCTTCCTCTCTGAAATCAATAAAAATACATTTTTTTAAAAAGTTTTCATTTTTAGTATTGAGCTAAATAATTAAGCTTACTTAAGTTGTTGAACCCAAGGAACAATCCGTTTCATATCATCATTCACAGACTTCTCCATGTCATCCAAAGTGGCCTGATCTAGAAAATAAAGCATTTTAATTAATTAATTGCTTGTACAAGACACAAAATATCTAGATAGCCCAAAACTTAAATGAAATTATTGTTTTAGGCAGAAAGAAGTGTTACTTTTGAGTTAGAAAAAAACCTAAACTAAATGCATCATTAGGCATAAATTAACCTAATCTGTTTTCCCTCTTTAACATTTAGGGAGAGTTATAGTTAAGACAACTAATTAATATCAAATGTATACTTGCAACAAGAAGAAGTAACAAATACATGAATTCTTTGCCTATATTTTAATTCCCAAAATTCTTAGTCAATTGTTATTTTTAATTTATCTGTATTGAAAGCTCTTAATATTACTAGACGAAGAACCTTAAAAATTATAAAAACTATAAAATTCCATTATAATACTTATTAAACACAAATGGTCTCTAGCAAAAACAAGAGCTGCTGGCTGAAGATTAGCATTACTAAATGTCACTTAGAATTTTTAATGACACTAGATAATGCTAATAATAGAATGTTGAGCAAAAAGCTAAATATAAAATGATTTCAACTAAAGAAAAAAAATACAGAAAAAGACAAAAACACTGCTATGGACTGAACTGTATTCCCCTACCTGCCCGTGCTGGTAGAGGCAGGGCCTTCAGGAAATAACTAGGCCCAGATAAGGTCGGGGCTTCATGGTGGGATTGAAGCCCTTATAAGAAAGGCCAGAGGGCTTGCTCTCTCCGCTTCCTGCCACGTGAGGACAAGTGAGAAGGCCGGAGCCTGCAAGCCAGGAAGAGAGCCCTGACCATAACTCAACCGTCCTGACCACCTGCTTTCAGACTTTTGACCTCCAGAACTGTGAGAAAACACATTCTGTTGTTTAAGCTGCCCACTCTGGTTCTTTGTTATGGTAGCCTGAGATGAGTAAGATAAGCATAGATATCCTAAAATAACAGTGATTGCCAAGAGAAACTATTTTTTACTTCTTCTCTCATTTTCACACGTTTAGGTTTTTACTGATGAGTATGTACTGTATTAATAATCAAGAAAACAGTTAAGTAAAGTTTTTTAAGAACAAACAACAATTGCCTGGTTGGTTTGGAACCATAGTTAAAAGGTAATTCATAAATGTGTCACTTATCATTTAGCCATCACACATGTGATGTGATTCAAAGTAATGTGGCCAGTACTCCAGGAGCAGCTCGTAGAAAAATCTCTTTATAGCCATACAACATAACTAGAAAAACTTTTATTTTCAGCAATCTATGTAGCTTAATGTTAATTTCAAATGGCAAAGGTGCTAATATACTCAAGAGCAATGTTCCATTAGCAATACAAAAGCACTAAGTTCCTACTAGTTCACCATTTTAGAACACCAACTCAGTAACAGAACATGTAAGAAATCAAACTTTAATTTCTACTGTATTTAAGCCAAAAAAACACCTTTTCCTCCAGGATCCTGTACCCCAAGTTATCTTAGATGTTTATAGCCATGAATGACATGAGAATCCCTTGTGGCCATCTTCATGTCTCCCAACTATTAGTGTTAAAATCGTTACATCTAAAACACATCAGCCATCAACATTATGACTTTTACGTAAGAGAAGCAACATGAATGTACTTCATATTGGGAAGTTTAACTTCCGGTACAAGAAAATCCAAAGTGGAGCTAAAATGGGCCCCAAGGAACAGATGTCAGCAAGTTATTCTTTCCATATCTACTCCTCTCTACACTGCTCATGCCACTCTTATCAATATCTAGTGGCAGGAATTTTTAATTTTGCTTTTGTTAAAAGTATTTTTCCTTACAGTGAATGACTATATCATTTACCAACTTACCAAGTCCATAAAGCATCAATTGGAACATTCCAGAATGCAAATCCACAAAAATGTGTAGACACTCCGAATTACCACAGGGCTCCAAGATGGGAACAACGAGAGCTGGAAGTGCAGTCTCTATGGAAGCTGAACAGTTAAGAATTAAAAATTATATTTCTATCTGAGCATTTCTAAAAAAAAAAAAAGTGTATCTCAGAGACTAGAAACAAGTCAACTATTAAACAATCCTGACTGTTAGAAGAAAAACATGATTTTTGCAAAATTGGAATATATGAAGGCAATTAGGAGCTCAAAAGGAAGAATGTAATCTTCAACGTGGCGTGAAACAAATATGCCCAACTCAAATATTATAGCAAAGAAGTCCCAAAGGGCCTTAAAAAACATTAAAATAGCCAGGGAAAATTTAACCCCATTAGTGAGCTGGGTCCTAGTTTTACTTTCACTCAGTAATGACCAATAAGTTAAGTTTTAAGGATTTTCTTTTTTACATAGTGGGAAGCAAATCAGTTGTTTGGTAAATCAAAGAAGTTTCATCTACGGCATAAATATTCTCAATGCCATTCTTCATAAAGGAAGGTTTTCTGGCAATTAGGGCCCATGTGTTTAGAAAAACAAACAACACGTGAGAATTACTGAACATTGCTGATTATACCGGAAAATGTTTTTCATTATTTATGTACCTCATTTTCAAGTTACAGATAAAATAAGAACATAGGCAACTTCTATACACAAACTCCCACAGCTGCCAATGTACTTGTTCTCGGCTTTCTCGGTATTTCCAGCAGGCCTAAGGAACCTTCCCCTTCACCCCACAAGCTGGCAGGACAGAGCAGGAAAGGAGCAAAGACTGAGAGCACACTGATCAGATCAGACGGGGAGCTGGGAGAGGAATATGCCCCTCCGGCGGCCGCATTCCTCTAAGGCTAACACAGAAGGAAGGCAGAGAGGGAGGAGAGGGAAATGGAGGCCCAGCCTTCCCTCAGGTGTGGCTTCTCTGTGCTATTTTGTTAAACAAGGACATTAACATCTTGCTGTCCATGCCAGGGGTCCTTAGGAGGAAAAAGTGACAAGTTTGTAAAGGTGATTTAAAAACAAAGTGCTTAACAATGTACGTTACCTTTACGAATCAAAGAGAAACCAAAACATCTTATTGTGAATTTGCAATAATTAAAATGAGGGAAGTTACCCTTGGTACTATCTATACAAATTATCAAACAAATTAACAAAGCAAAAAATGGAAAGAGACATAGTCAGATGAAAACAAGCTGCTTTCAAGTGTATCTGTACATCTCTGTATGCAAATGTTTAACAGCAGATCCGGCAGAACTCTCACCTAAAAACAGATAAAAAACAGAACAAAAAGGCACCTACAGGAATTTCTGTACCATATTTTATAATTCAGAACAGTGTGACAAATTAGTTCATGTTCTGCTGAAATGACTGTTCATAAAATAAAAAGTACTTACAGATTTGAAGCAGGGTTGCTGACTTTAAAACTTATCTGTACTGTTATAATTCCTAATGGGGTAGAGATATTTTCCTTAAAGCAAAAACATTTTTGAAGCGTAGCAATGGGGTAAAACTAGCTCTGACAACTGGGATAACAATGATAACTTCAATCTGATTATAAAAACTGAGTATTCTTGCCGAAACCGGTTTGGCTCAATGGATAGAGTGTTGGCCTGCGGACCGAAAGGTCCCAGGTTCGATTCCGGTCAAGGGCATGTGCCTTGGTTGCGGGCACATCCCCGGTGGGGGGTGTGCAGGAGGCAACTGGTCGATGTTTCTCTCTCATCGATGTTTCTAGCTCTCTATCCCTCTCCCTTCCTCTCTGTAAAAAATCAATAAAAATATATTTAAAAAAACAAAACAAAAAACTGAGTATTCTTGAAAAGACAGGGGACCAAAGAAGAATATACAGCACAGTCCAACAGATAGAAAATACTTTGATGTCTATCGCTGAACATATTTTATGACCACCAATGTCCATAAAATAAAATAGCTAAGGCCCTAAGCACTGAAAGGCAGCAGGTGTTAAGTTATCCAAAAATGGAGAAACCTGCGAATAAAATATAGAAGGGGGAATTAAAGGCTGCGCAAGATGACAGGACTAGGCACGACTTTTGCCTGCAGCAGCGATACATACACAGATTTCCTCTTGTTCCTCCCTCTCTCTTCACTGAGGACAACACGAGGACTGCACCAGCAGACAGTAACATGAAGGGTGAAGACTGAAGACAAGCAAGTGGGCACAGTTAGGAACGGCTGTGTGCTTCACAGCTTCTGAACTGACCCGACACCCCAATTCCAGTGCTGACAGAGCACAGCCCAAGGAGAGCACCCCGGCTTTCAAAAGCCACGCGATGCTGCGAACGGGAACACATGCTTCGCACTGCCTTTTATTCGATTTCTCTCCCAAGCCTTGCCTACTTTCCCGGAGCCGTTGCCCGCCCCCACCTCCCACCCGTAAGAAAGCACACACAGCCACCTGGCTACACGCGGCCTGCTGTCCGTGCCTTCTCCTAGCCAGCCCTGGAGGTGCTCCACGTTCTGAGCTCCTCACGCCCTCAGATGATGCCAGGGAGGCGCTGGAGGAAAAGCCAGGGGATCAAGGGGGCTGCAGAAAGGGATCCCAGGAACAGCCCCTGGTCCCAGTCAAGGATCTGACTAAAGCATGCTTTACAGAAGGGATCCAGTAAGACTGCATGAGGAGTATAAATGCATGAACATGAATTTAAAAAACAAGGTAAAGCCCTGGCCGGTGTGGCTCAGTGGATAGAGCATCGGCCTGCGGACTGAAGGGTCCCAGGTTCGATTCCGGTCAAGGGCACATGCCCGGGTTGCGGGCTCAATCCCTAGTGGGGGGCGTGCAGGGGGCAGCCGATCCATGATTCTCTCTCCTCATAGATGTTTCTATCTCTCTCCCTCTCCCTTCCTCTCTGAAATCAATAAGCATATATTTAAAAAACAAAACACAACAACAACAAACACAAGGTAAAGCATATGTCCTAAGACGGTGGGTCAGCAGGCCCTTTCCTATAGCGGTTCTCACTTCCAGGACTGTCTGATTAAAGTAGGACAGAGTTCCACCCCCACACCCCAGCACCTCCCTCCCCTCTAAAGCTCAGTTTCCCAAGCACCTTTCTCTAGCACTGAGGACTCCCCAGACACCGAGGGCTTGAAAACCCCACTTCCGCTAGAGTTCTAGAGACCCCGGAAGAGCCTGGACATCCTCTAATTACAAATGAGGAGAACGGGGCCCAAAGAGCGTGATTGTTCAAGACACGCAGCTGAACTCAGGTCTTCTGGCTACTGACTCCAGTAGTGACATCGCTACAAAATGCTGCTACAGAAAAATCTTCGTAACTTATTCAAACAGCACTTCCTATGTAAACACATGCTTACAGTCTATTTTTCAAAGTAATTTAAACATCCACTGGGCAATCATATTGAGTTTTTTTACTTACTAAGCCTTATTTACAGATGATATTAAAGTAAACCAGAGCCTACCACAAGATCACAAACCCCTATTTTCTGCAATCCCAACAAATGAAATTTTAGAATTTCTCTATTTTGAAAAACTAGAAATAAGAAAAATTAGAAAGAATTAAGATTGCAAAAATACTTTAAATTTTCATTAAGAACAAAAGGGGCACTTCAACAAGGGTGCCCAGACAATTAAATGGGGGGGGGGGGAATCATCTTTTTAACCAGTTACTAGGACAACGGCATATCCCCAAACAAAAAACTCAGTTGGACCCCTACCTGAAAGTAAGAACTAAAACTATAAAACTCTTAGAAGAAAACTCAAGAGTACATCTTCATGACCTTGGGTTAAGTAATGGGTTCTTTAGGTTTGACACCAAAAGCACATGCAACAAAAAGAAAAAATAGCCAAACTGGACAATGTCCAAATTAAAAACTTGTGTTACAAACGATACCATTTAGAAAGTGAAAAGACAACTCATGGAATGAAAAATCCATGATACATGGAAAGGAACTTACATAAAGAACTGTTATAACTCAGTAATAATAAAAAGATAATTGATCTAAGTATAATAGACATTTCTCCAAAAAAGGTAAGTGAAAAGATGCTCAACAATCATTAGGAAAATGCAAATCAAAACCACTATGAGATACCACCTCACACCCACCAGGATGGCTAGAGACAAAGATAGACAATAACAAGTGTTGGTGAGGATGTGGAGAAAACTGGAATCCTCATGTGCTAGTAGTGGAATAAAAAATAGGTGTTAAACATGGCAAAAGGTAAAACATATAGAGTCACTATATGACCCAGCCATTCCATTCATAGGTACATATATATGATATTACTCTGAAATGTCCTGGAAGGCAATTCTATAGACAGAAATAGATTAGTGGTTGCCAGGGAGCTGGTGGGAGGGGTGAATGGGAAAGTGACTGCTAATGAGTACATGGTTTCCTTCGGGGATGATAAAAATGTTCTAAAATTAGATTGTGGTAATGGTTGCACAACTCTTTGAATATATTAAAAAAACACTGAATGAGTGAATTATATGTGAGTTATCTATACTAATAAAAGGGTAATACGCTAATTAGACCAGGAGACCTTCCGAGAGACCTTCCGGATGTCCTTCCAAGCAAAGCCATGGTGGGGGGGGGGCCGAGGCAGAGGTGGTTAGGGCGATCAGGCTGGCAGGGGGGGGCAGTGGGGGCGAGCAGGCCGGCAGGCAGAGTGGTTAGGGGCAATCAGGCAGGTGAGCAGTTAAGAGCCAACAGTCCCAGATTGTAACAGGGATGTCCCCTGAGGGGTCCCAGATTGGAGAGGGTGCTGAGGGACACCCCCCCACACTAGTATCTCAATAAAGCAATTAAAAAAAAAAAAGAGGGTCCAATGAGAGTTTTAATTATGCTTTCCAATCATAAATTTTAGGTCTGTATTTAGTAACATTGCTTGAGGGATTAAAATGGGGGGGGCAATTTACACTACATCTTATAATTAAATTTAACCCTTTGCACTCACTTGCTTTTTTCTCGATTCCTGCTACCGATGCTAACTGTGTTGAGTCACACTCGACATTTGAGTGCAAAAGGTTAATTTAAATTTAAAACCTGAGAAATCTAATGCTAAACCTTGATGGGGTTAAAGGACATGCCCCCTCAAAGTAGATGAAACAACTACATTTGCCAGATGCCTGCCACACCCTTTATTTAAGGCTCACATTTGCATTTTTAAGTTAAGCTACCCTTCCTCTTTTAGCTTGTCTTAGATCCTCTTTTTCACCTTCCTTGGAAATTATGTATTCTAAACACAAATTCATTTTCCTGACTTTCTGTCTTTTCTTCAGGCAGTGTTTCTCTCTACTTCATCAAAGCAGTTTCATTCCAGTGTGACTAGTCTGGACCTAAGAAGCTGCCTTTTTAAGTATAACGGGTTGAGGTGGGCTCTGTGATCCTGAAACGCAGTACTTTTGCTACCAGCGCGATTAGAACTTCTTATCTATATGGCACTTCAACATCATCCCACTTAAAGGCTGCTCGCTGTGGGCACAAGGTAGTCACAGCCAACAACAACGAGGGCGGGGACAGTAAATATGCCCATAATGATACTGTGGAACTGGATTTCTAGAACGAAAAGTACTTCCTTTCTAAATGATTGACTGTCCCCCAAAGCTCTGAATCTACTAGGTAACTGGAAGATTTTTCACTGTGTGTCTATCTGTACTTCTTATTTTGAACCCTGTTAACGTATTAACAATTCAAAAAAGGTTTTAAAAGACAAAGCATACATTCTGCTTCAAAGAGGCACATTTTACAACTATATTATAAACATTTGCAAAGCTGCTTTAACCTTAGAAGAAAACCTAAAAGAAATAAAATTCATATTAAAATGTTAAAATAGCTTCCATTCCAATAGGAAAAAAAGTTTTAAGGAGGGTCAATATGCATGCATTTCAAAAATAAGTCCAAGCTAAATAAAAAGAAAATAAGGGAAAAGTTAGGACAAGCTGGGTAGATCACAAGTTAAAATGCAAAAATGTCCGGCCTTCACAACAACACCTATATAGCAGGAAAGAGGGCACATTAAGATAGACCCTTCAGAAAACAAAAGTGAATACTAATTTAAACAAAAGAAAGACAAAGATGCCTATTTAAAAGAACCTACAGTTCTCATTGGCATTGTAGCCTCTAAGAATGGTCTTCAGTTCCTGGAGCTTCTGATGCGCTCGTGCACGAACACTGTCAATCAGGAGTTTTTCTATTGATAAGTGATCAATCTGCATAGACAAGAACAACAGAATCACATGTGCAATTTAAACATTTTTACTTTAAAGCTTGAGTAGATTATTGTGCTTCAAGATATTTCCTTTTAGAATCATAACGATTAAGCACAAACTTAAAGTAAAAAAATAAACATGTGGTACTGGTAGCTTAAAGACTACAGGTATCATTTTGATGAGTATAGATCAAGATACTATATGTATCAGTTATCATAGATTAAATGACCTTAAAAACAAAATGATGATCTGATCAAAATTATCAAATATGAAAGAACATCTTTTTATTATTATATTAGATTTTAAAAAATAACAAATGCAGAAGCGTAACAGTCATTTAAAACAAGTTCCATAAAGGGTTTTAGGAACCGTTAGGTAATTTAAAGAATTTACACTAAAAGTTTAAGTATAAATGATAAGTTACATTATATCCATTTACTTAAACCAATATTAAAATATATTGAGATATCTACCTTCATGGCTCTTTCTACTAATTTGGAATCAGAAGCTGGCAAAGGAGGATCATGAAAAATCTGTAAAGGCTTCGAGCCATCATTCTCATCGATTTTAATTGTAACTTTGTGAACAGATGCCGTCCCTGTTTTTCTCCCAAGAATCTGTTGACTAAAGAGAAAAAATATACAATTTTTTCAACAACGCCTGTTAACTTTTGGAATGAAATAGAGGCAATCCACTGTGTGCCTTAGCCAGAGGCCAGAACATGGCAGTCCCTCACTGTTTGTGGAGGGAATACATTAATATTGGGAAGACAGCTATTCTGTAATCAAACACAATATTTG
The DNA here is from genome assembly GCF_951640355.1 of Cnephaeus nilssonii. Lineage (NCBI taxonomy): Eukaryota > Metazoa > Chordata > Mammalia > Chiroptera > Vespertilionidae > Cnephaeus > Cnephaeus nilssonii. The sequence continues at coordinate 131,335,292 of NC_137071.1, read as the reverse complement.
ATTTACTACATCCAAAAAAAAAAAAAACCACAAACCCCACAAACAAAAACACACACCCAGACACAGAATTTAAAAATAAAACACATGCATACAAATAAATAAAAAAATCCCAAAAAAGAACCACCTGTATTCTAAGTGGTATCTATTCATCTCTGATTCCTTTCCAGAAAATGGGGATCAAGCAAAGTTCGAATAGGAAACTGGGACTGTAAGCAGCTCGATACTAATTTTTCCCAAAACCCTCCCCCCAAAAGATTTTAAAAGTAGCAATTCAAAATGTAAAACTCTGATAAGCAAGCAGGTTTGTTTTTCAAACAATATCCAATAATCTAAGTCTTTTAGCAATCTGGTATGAGCCCAGAGTCATCTAACTTTTTAAGAAGAGTAAGTCTTAATACAGATAGATGCCTACATACTCAAAACATGCCACGTTCTAAGAAAGCTGTCAATTATGGATGTCCTCTATAGTTTCTATGATACCCTGGGACCTTACTATACAAAATCACATTGCTAGAGGCACACAGCTATCAGTATATTGTGCATCAGATGTATGAGAGAAAAAGAGAAACGAAAAGTATTTACAGTCATAGCTGGAACCCACCAGAGCCAACTTTACTTACTTCCAAACGGAGAGGGAGAGGCACTTCCCAGGATGATACCTTTCCACCTGCACAAGGTCTCCCCACCGCTCCCGGATTAACATCAGAGTTTGGGAATGTAGCACTTCTAACTGAAGTGACAAGCAAAAAGAATCTGATGGATCTCGTTAAGCAAATATAATACATATTACTACATCAGCCAATGAAGTACAAGCAAACTTCATTTAACAAAAGCTCTATTCCTAAGAACTGGTTCTGAAAGAAATTTCTGGAATTATATTTCGCCAATGACTTATTCTAAAAAGTGGCATAATTTGTGGCATAGTTTTAGAAAAAATGTATATTTAATTTTGATCCAATATAAACAAACCATTAAGTTGCCCCTTAATTCATCGTAGTTTAGAGAATATGGGTAGACCAAAGAGTACTATTTTTTCTCCAAATAGTACTACTTCTAATTCATCGTTTTTTTATTTTACCCGCAAAGTCAACAGTAAATTTACAACTTGGTTTACTTCAGATTACTATTCTTCACATTGACTAGTTTCCCCAGCCCCATTTCTACCCAAAAAAGTGGATGGGGAGAGTTTAGGCTGCTACAGTTCAAGATGAGGGGCAGATGGAAATGTGGAGGTGAGAAGGAGACACAAATTCCTTATAAACATGTGTCTCAAATTCCAGAAGGATACGCAGGCAATTGTACATGTCCTGAAGAGGTTTCTCATCAGCAAAGAGCCTAGATTGTACCAGCTGATGGATAAAGTTGATTTGCATGCTATGAACCAAGGCTCGTCCATCTTCCATTCACAGGAGAAAACAAAGTGGTTAATCAGAAAAGCGTACAGATCATGTCATAGTACCAATCATGGAAAAATATATTAACTAATAATCAATTTTTTAAAAAAGAACTGAAACTATCTATGGAAACTAGAAAACATTATACTTAAACACTGAAATCTTTAAGGTCAGTAGGTAATTATGATTACCATAAAATCTGCTTCAAATTACAGGATAAATTGCTAACCGTATTTATTATTCTGCCAAAATGTTTCAATGATATAAAAAACTCCAACATTTAAATCAATACTTCTGATTTCAATCCATATTTATGATTTACCTCCTGTTTCCTTATCCTCTACTAGAATTTCTAGCTTGAGAAGACGCCATGGAACATCAGGATCATCTCCCATTACAGTCAAGGTGGCTTCAAATTCTCCTTCAACTCGGAACTTCACCCGGCCATTTGCTTTTAAAAGAAGAAGAGTAAGTCTACTTTGCTAAAAAAGAGAGAGAAAAGTAAGCAGCTCTTTGCTAACCCAGAACCTTCAGGCTTGCTTATAAGAAATTTTAAATAGATTGAATGTTTTTTCGTAAATGTTCAAACAATTCAGTGGTTCCTGCATAAGTAGTGGCCAGGTTCTGGGTCATTAAGCAACCAAAGGCAACTCTTCCAGCATCAAGGAACAACAGTGATCTCACCCGCTCGTCAGCTTCAAATACCAGCACTGCATTTCCAGGTCATAAAAGAGAAATGACAGGGCTGACCAGCCACAGATTCAAACACCACCAGAATTGTAGGGCCAAACCTCATAATGACATTTCTTTTAATAAAATCCCAAAAGCTTTAAAAAAAAAACACATTTCCAACAAGTCAATTCTTAAAACAAGACCCGTCAGGTACATACCAACTGTGAGATTTGCTAACTGAGGAGGAAGGTCGGTGGTTACAAGCCGGTGTCTAAGAATCTGGTTCAGCTGGTGGAGGGTGGCTTGTTTCTCAGTTTTGGTAATTGGGTCTGGAGGAATAATTTTGTCCTTCAAAAAAATTTAAGTGATTTTAAAATAATGTACAAAGGGGCATAATGTTTAGCTGTGTCTTCTTAACGTAGTATTTTCTTACTTTACCCAAGAGAATCTTAACACTCATTCCTGCCTTCCACATCCAATAATAGTGACCTTTATTCTCATGCATTAGAGTGCCACGTGATTCCACCAGTCACTCAGCTAAGATGGTCATGCAACATGATCTTCTTCGTGCTCTATTTATGAAACCAACTTACTGCCACGAGATGATGTCCACCACTTCTTAGAAGTATAAAATCCAATACTACCAAGGCAGTCAAAAACCAGCACAGTAAATGTTTAAAACACTTCCCCAAAGCAAGCAGCATGCAGTATTTTCATATGGGAAATAGATGTAAGTTACACCTGCATATCTGTTCTCCCTCACCGAAAAAAAATGATCCACCCATTTTCATAGCTACTCACATTCTGACCCCAATTTATTTACACAAAACACAATTTTAGTCATACAGGAAAAAAACAAATAAATGTTTGTTGTAAAAGTATGAAAGTTTTTGGTGGTCTACTTAATAGTAGATCCAAAGCCAAAGCCTTCAGATTTTAAGAATGGGAGAGAATGTACTTACCCTAATGCAGGTTGGCAGCCGTGGGTAAGACCCAGTAGTCAATACATCAATGGCATAAGGGATGGCAAAACTAGGTAGGCGGGCATGGACCAGAGCATCTCTAGCTAATGAGGCCAGGCGATCAGCAGTGTCCACAAACAAGATGGCTTGTTGGTCTAAAAAGCTCGAAATCATCTTTAAAGCAAAGGGTAAATGTATTAATTACGCTTCCTTGGAAACTAGCAACTTTTCACTTCAAATATCATTGATTCGTTTCAAAGTGAACTTCAAGGGGAATTAATATAGGTATTTGCTATTACAAAATATTTCTTCAAAACATGTCCAGCCCTGGCTGGTGTGGCTCAGTTGGTTAGAGCGTCGTCCAGGGCACCAAAAGGTGGTGCGTTCGGTCCCTGGGCAGGATGCAGTGGGAGGCAGCTGACTGACGTTTCTCTCCCACATCCATGTATCTCTCTCTTCCCTTCCTCTCTCTCTCTCAAATCAATTAAAAACAAAACAAAATATATCCTTAGGTGAGGATTAAAAACAGAAATTATTAAAAAATAATTTCCCCCAGTATCTTTTTGAAAACAAGAACCTTCTATTAATTTAATTCGTTTCTTCATCCTTAACATTCCAGATACACACTATCACATTAGAAAACATAAGTAGAATAAAATCCTTTTTACTACTCTTACAGACTTCTGGAGTTGGTTGGTGACAAGGAGAAAATGCTGAGGTGTCCTAAATTAAATTACAGAAGGCCAGAGGGTGGAAGGAAGAGACAGAAAGGGGGGTCAATCAGTTAGGTGCAGCGCAAAACCGACTAAAGACTGCGCAGACTCCTTAGTGTAGGTTGGAATTATTAAATTAACTGCCAGCTGGCTGTCTCAGAGATTATCTAAAAAGAGAGAAGAGCCAGGCACCTTGAACCCCAAGAGCCCCCTCTTCGTGTTGACACATGAGCTTTACAGAGTCACGGAATTAGCCCTAGCTACACCCACCCCCCCACCCCCGCTTGTCTACAGCGAATGGAAAGCCTTTCAGAATGGCTTACATGTTCCCCACCCCCAACTGGCTGTATGCAACCACTGGCAAAACTCCAGGAGGACGGACAAGTTTGTCTTTCCTACCTAGCCATGTTGCTGGTGGTTTAGACTCCCTGCCCCAGACAGTATTTTTTTTTCTTTTTTTTTCTTCTAGCAATGGCCTAATAAATGACAACCCCTTTCTTTTAAAAAGACTTTCAGTTAAAATTTTTAACAGTTGGCATTGACGTGTGGACTCCTGGACCCAGACTACCTTGGTCTCAATGCTAACTCTGTAACTTAACTGACCCTATAACCTTGGGGGAAGTTAGTTAATCCCCCCGTACCTCAGTTTTTTCAACTGTGAAATGGAGATGATTTCCAACCTCACGAGGCTGTTCTGAGGATTAAGAGTTAATGCAGCCCTAGCCGGTTTGGCTCAGTAGATAGAGTATCGTCCACACACTGAACGGTCCCGGGTTCAGTTCCAGTCAAGGGCACGTACCTCAGTTGCAGATTTCATCCCCAGCCCTGGTCATGGCAACCAATCGATGTGTCTCTCTCACATCAATGTTTCTCTCTCTGTCTCTCCCCTTCCCCTCCACTCTCTAAAGATCAACGGAAAAATATCCTCCAGTGAGGATTAGCAACAACAAAAAAAGAGTTAATGCATATGAAACCTTTGGAACAGTGCCTAGAACATATAAAACACTCAATAAACATTGCTCATTATGAGATCTAGGTCAACTTCATGCCCAATGCTTCCCAGCAGTTCCCTCCTCAGTGCATTTCACAAGGGCATCGGAGCTCCAGAGCTCATCACAAAGCTGAAATCTACTTCCTTGAAACTTCTACCTTCTACTTCTATTCTGGAACAATACTTAGTCTCTCATGCCCTTCAAATTGGGGAAGTCCAACCTATTTTCAAGCTAACCATTCCACGTCACTTCAATTAGCCTTCACATCTCCAAATTCCCGACTCACCATCCTTGTCCCACTACCTGCAAATGCTTGTGTGTCAGTGGCCAACTTAAAATATGGTATCCAGCATTTATACCACATCATGCCCTACATTTTCTCAGCATTTCCACACTCATTTTATTACCTGATTTTCTAAGTCCAGGAAACAGACAAAACCAGACAATCACCATCAGCTTAGAGATAAGAAAACTGAGGCTGAGGTTAAGACACTTGCCCAAGGAACGTCAGTCAATCAGAGACTCTGGAACCAAAAATGTTTCTTCTAACTCTTTATTAGGCCAGCAAAGCCCAGCAGTACAAGTGCTACCTCTGTGACTAGTGAAAGGGACCTAAGTTTTGCCATCCCAAAATATACTTTGGGGATATTGTAAGGTGGTTATTTTTAAGAAACAAGACTCGGACAGAACCTCTGCCCCTCCTCCTGACCTGTCTAAAGGAATTCAGGTAGAAAAGCCTGTTTCAAGAAAGGGAGCATCACCTTAGCATCATAATGGAATTCAACGTGGCAGACACAGAGGAATCTAGCAAAGCCTGTTTGTTGGGCTCCCCTCTGCGTCCCATTGTTTCTGGGTGGCCCAGCAAGAATGTTTACCACGTTTGCTCTTTCTCAGCTACCTGTAAATTGCCTGCTTTCTCTCTCTGAAATACCAGGCCCCTGCCTCCCTCTCCTTAGTCCAAAATAGCATAGAAGCCTCTCTGCCCAGAGTGTCCTCCAGTCTCATAGTCTTATGTAACCTCCATAGGTGCAGATTAATCAATGTGGGCATTTTCTCCTATTAATGTCTCATGTTAATTTGATTATTCGCCTAATCAGAAGAACTTAGAAAGATGGGAGGAACATTTTTTTGCGCCCCCACACTAGTAAAATGGATTTCTATTAATGCCCCCGAGACTACTTTATTAGAAGCCATTGCTAGCACACAGCAAGCTTGGAGTTAACGAAAAGGCCTTAATCTTGTTCATGAATCTTTATGAATCTCTAACAAGCAAGATCTGCTTTCCCATCCCAACTTAATGCAGGACTGGAATGTGTCTGATTTTAACATATTCAGAACCATTTTTAATCTTGCCTTCTCTCAACTTCTGAACTGGTTTTTACTCAGATTTAGGTCATCCCAATTCTCCCTTTACTGAGGACACTAAAAATGCTTATCAGGCCAAAGCCAAGGCCAAAGAATAGCAAAGACCTGCCTCCAGGAAGACATGCATCAACCCTATGGGGTGCCACAGTTTATCCAGCCCAAGTCCCTCTACCTTAAACATGGTAATTAATGAAACACTCTAAACCACCTTGCTCAACTCAAAATATACTAACCTCAGCTATACTCCTTTGACTTAGAAATCAAATAAATAAAGATTAAAAACTTGAGTTCTGAGTAACTTATTAGTGACTCCATGTAGGTCCCTAATGATCAGCATGTTCGTTTTTTTTTCTTTTAAGTACTCACATACCAGCTGTTAATATGGCTAATAATCTTCCTTTACAATTTAACTGAGCACCAAACAGACATTTCTCTAAGAAAAATACACAAATAGCCAAAAGCACATGAAAAGATGTTCAAAACCATTAGTCATCATAGAAATGCAAACAAACACCACAATGAGATGCTCCGTCCACCTACTAGGACAGCTGGGATCAAAATGTCACACAAGAACAAGTGTCCGCAGGGAGAGTGGAACCCCCCTCCCGTGCTGGCAGCAATGTAAAGTGGGACAAGCATTTTGGAAACAGTTGGGCAGTTCCTCAAATAATTAAACACAGAGTTACTATATGACCTAGTAATTCCACTCCTAGGTATACACCCCAGAGAAATGAAAACATGTGTCCACACAGAAACCTGCACATGAATGTTTATAGCAGCATTATTCGTAATAGCCACAAACTGGAAATAACCTAAATGGCCATTAACTGATGAGTGGATAAACAAAACCCATCCAATTCAGCTACCAAAAACAATGAAGTGCTACTGCATGCTATAATATGAGTGAACCTTGAAAACATTATGCTTGGTAAAAGGAGACGGTCACAAAAGACCACATGTGATGATTTCAATTATATGAAGTGTTCAGAATAGGCAAATCTATAGAAGAGCAGATTATGGCTTGCTGAGGGCTAGGGGCAGGTACTTGGGGATGACCGCTAAAAGGGCAATGGTTTAACCCTTTGCACTCGCTTGCTTTATTCTAATGCTAACCGTGTCGAGTCACACTCAACATCCGAGTGGCAAAAGGTTAAGTTCTGAAGTGATGAAAATGTTCTAAAATTGACCGCGGTGATGGTTGCACGTTCCTGTGAATATACTAAAAGCAACTGAATGTGCACTTTAAATGGGTGGATGGTATGATATGTAAACTACATTTCAATAAAGCTGTTTTGTTTTGTTTTTTGTTTTTTTTTAAATAGCTCTAATAGAATAAGAGATATTTCTCTTTTTCTTAGATAAAACATTAGTCAGGCTAAACTGTGTATTTATACACTCAGCTATACATGTAATATGTCTGGCATGGCTAAAGATCATGAACTATTAATCTGAAGCACCTTTAAAGACACTAAATAATCATTAGGTTGAGAACAGAAGTGTCAAAACACAAATAATCCTCTAATTCTCCAGCTGATGGACTTTATCTTTGACATAAACACATCTGTATCTACATCCACAAAATGGAAACAACATAAATTCAATGAGACTTTATCAGAATGACTTATTTGAATAGCCAATTCAAAAAAATAACAGAATACTATACTATGAATTAGTGAAAGTTGAATGCAATATGGCTCGATATCAAAACCAAGAGTTTTGGTTTTTGTTTGATATGTTATTGAAGCACACCTCAGTAGTATCAAACAGGTAACTTAAATACCCATGGTATAATTTAGGATTTAACACTATTTTGAACAATTGAACACTTGGATTTGATATACTTTAGTAATACCTAACTTTTCACTGAAAGTTTGAACATCTTTAAGAAAAGATTACCCCAAATTAACTAACTATTGAAAAGAAACCTTCGGTTTTTCAGAAATACTATACCATGCTTCTTCACTTCAGCCAGACTAGATTTATTTACACTTGGTGCCCAAATTTCCAAAACAATGAAATGAACTGTAAAATTTCTGATAAATAAGCTTGGAATAAACCTATTTATAACACTTATAATAATGTAAAGCATTATTCTTTCAATGATGTTTTACAGTGTACAAAAGACTTTGTCTACAAACTTTTATTCCCCCATCATATCAAGAGACAACAGATTTTTAGCATCTCTGGTCACTTCACTACATGTCAGTCCTTTGAATTCAAAAGTGTTATTCAAGAGTCAAAATACTATGAGCTTCTTGAGGGCGGGGGTTATGCCTCCTTATTCAAGTCTCCATCCACCATATCCCATAGCCTGTGCTCAGTAAATGTTTGGAGAATGAGTAGCTGAATAAACAAACAGATATATGCTGTTATCAGCTCTGTGACCTTGAAGAAGCCACTTAACTTCTAGGAAACTTATTGTTTCCTCACTTGTAAAACAAGAAATACTGACTGTCATACTCACATGGTTGTCAAGAATCAACAGGCAAAATATAAGGGAGTACTCTGCAAACTAAGGAACCATACAAATGTAAGTTAACCATTCCCCCCATTTAGTTAAAGTCTCTTAATTAATATCTTCTAGCTTAATGATGTCTCCAGATATTGCCTAGTTTTCTTTCTGTCCATAAGCAAATACTAAGCTTCTACAGAAATATATTATACATTATCATCAGAAATATTATTCACATAAGTAATGTTTCTCAAAACAAATCAGCACATGTCAGTTAAAACTAAAATTAGAATCTATTGTAAATTAACATTCCACAAAGTTATTTTATCTAAAATAAAATAAAAAGTTTAACTCACCGCACATTTTTCCACTTTGCCAGCATTATTAGCCCATTTTACTAAAGCTAGTAATCGAACAAAGAGTTGACGTGTCCGGCTAGCAAACTGTACTATTTCTATTTTCCTACAAAAATAAAACAATTCTTAATAAATCAGCATATTTAAAATAGAACTTCACAGTTTATTTAATCTGAGCTTAAGTATGACTCAATCTTTGTTTAAAACCATTACAACAAAATGAACCACTTAAAATATTTATCTAAATACATATAAATTATTGTTATGTTTTATATACCACCTGCATATGCTTTAGTATCTGTCATAAATCCAAAAGAATGTTTTAGCAATAAATCACATTTAAAAATTAATTTTATATTGCAATAAAAGTTGTTTGCTAAAATATAGTAAACTCACAGATATAAAGTTACTATATAGACGTTAACTGGGTCACACAGGGGACCAAATTAGGAATTAGCAATTTTATAATTGAAATTATGAGTTATGCATTAGTAACCTTTTGGTAAGAGAAAAGAATTGAAATAGAGCTCGCAACTGTATTATTCCTACAAAAGCAAGGGCACAACTTAAAAAATTAAATAATAAAAGAATTTAGCCATGCAACTCTGTACCAAACGAATTTCAATGATAAACTTAGATATTCAATTAGCCAAGCAAAGAAAGTAAGTTGAGTACTAAAAGTAAAAGCTAGGTCTGTCCATATCTATTTTTATTCTACACCCACTACAATCCTTTTTCTCTCAATACTTATTCATCACTGTTTTTATCATGTCCTTATAAAGTCTTTAAAGCTTAATTAAAGGCTTTATGTTGTCAATCGATGTGTTAGCTAGACCTCTCAACTTCATGTCGTCTACAGAACTGATAATCAGACCTCTCATGGTTTACCTAACGACACTGAAAAACATCCTCCACAGGCCAGGACCAAAGACAGGACCCAAACAGCACACTAAGCTCTCTCCAATTGGATTCTGACCCATCAATCTTAGTGCAGCTGTTCAATGACCTGCAGACCCAATCCACATCTCTGCATCTCGCCAACAGCAATACAAGGCACCAAAGTAAATTTTTTGCTGAAGTATAATCCTGACTGAAGACTATAGAGTCAAGCTCCTATGCCCGAGAGCACGCATATGCCCGAACAGTGTGGCTCAGTGGTTGAGTGTTGACCTGTGAACCAGGGGATCATGGTTCAATTCCCAGTCAGGGCACAGGCCCAGGTTGCGGGCTTGATCCCCGTGAGGGGGTGTGCAGGAGGCAGCTGATCCATGATTCTTTCTCATCATTGATGTTTCTCTCTCTCATTCTCCCTTTCCCTCTGAAATCAACAAAAATGGTAAAAATAACACACAAAAAACATACACACACACACACACAAAAAAAAAAAACGCACATAGCCCATAAATAACCTGACAGGCTATTTAAGGATCAGCCAGCAATATTACTGGAAGTATAAGGAGAAGAATCAAGGGGACAAATACAGTTGGGACTTCTGCCAGTGAAGGATCCTAAACAAGAAAATAAGCAAGCCTCACAGGCAAGAGTGGCACACAGCAGAAACGTTAAATGTGCATTATGATCTGGCAGCCACCTCAGTGCCAGGAGCCTCCGGACTGACGGTCACTCTACCGGCTTACAGAGGACGTGGGGTCTCCGCTCCTCTTCCAGAACAAACATATTGGTATGTTAGTGATTTGGCTTCCCAAATGAGCTCCTCTCCTAGGAGGAGGACACCCGCCTTCGTGACTACTGTAACGTGGGTTTCTTACACCACGCCGTCTCAAGGGAGGGGTTCTCCCGAGCCCTTCCACCCGAGAGTGGACAGCACAAACCCCGACTTGCATTTTCATGTCCTTCCTTTGAAACTGGCCAGCCAAACCAGAACACAGGCACGCTTCAATTTTTTCTTTCACCTCTTTTTGATCTATGTCTAATTCTATCCGAAAGGTCAGTTGAGGGTAGGGGGAGAGTGTAATCATTAATAAAGGCTAAAATCCTCTCCAGTGACTTGGTATTTAAAAAACTTAAAACTAAGGAGCAGAAGAAGTGCCAAAAATATAGTCAAACAGCCTATGCTGTAGCCATAATATCTCCATCACAAGATTTCTTTGAAACCTTAATTTATCTTGCTCCTTTGGCCTATGGAAACATAATAGTGTTTAGTTGTATCTTAAGCCTCAAACTGCAACTGAATCAAAATTCTCTCAACTCTAAAACAGCAACAATAGTAGGCAAATGTCAAGTCTCTAAAGATATCTAATTGCATCATTGTAGCAAATGGTAAGCAAGCAGCCAACTTTTAAAGCCAGCCTATTCCTTAGCTTCTTCCATTAAGTTTTACAACTTCGCAGGGACTTGACCTGGTCAGTGACTTAAAAACGGTTTTTAAAACCGAAGATCCAGAGCTGGTCTCACACCAAGAATTGTCAGGGATGAAGAAATTACAAAGAAATGATGTGAAAAAAATCACCCCCGGCTCTCTGGGCCTAGGTTTCCGATCTGCAGCACTATGCCCATCCCCATCCCCACTCCCACTCTCATACACATACATACACACACATACTCATAGATATAGCAACACAGACACAGATTTAAGTTGTTTTTTCATACTCACCTTTCCACATCAGATTTCCTTGGCAGTCTAAGAAGAAAAAAAAAGAAATTGACTAAATATATGCTCACCTTCATTAAAACATGATAATAGTTTTTACTTTGACTCTATTAAACACGTTAGGTTTCAGAAAAACTAGATAAACGGCCACTACAGGCTTGTGTGGCTACCAACTCTTTTATAAGTTTCCAGCAATACGCTACAAGGGAAAAACTAACAAAGGAGCATTTTTCTCCGTTCAAAATGCTTCAAAAGGTATTGCACGAACCTCGGGCATTTATGAAGCCGCAGCTTTACATTAGCACACTACAGCAGAGAGAGTCAGAGAAAACATTATTTTAAGGCTAAAATGGTCCCAGATGCAGAGTCTACTTAGGTGCCAGTCTCCCCATATCCAGTGGCACCTCGCTTCCAAGCAGCGGTCCTCCCGGGTTTGTTATGGTGGGCAAAGCTGGCAGCTGAGCACACAAAAGAGCCAGTGTCCGCCAGGGTTTCACAGTAATGATGCTGCTGCATGTGCGTAGATGTAAATTATTTATATTACTTTCCAATAGCTCCAGTAAGGTTTTGGTTCTTTCTCATTTCTTTTTTTGCTAGTCCTCCAGGACTGGCAGCCAGCAACCCATGTCCCCATTTCCCCTGACCGTTAGCACTCTCGCATCCACAGGTGCTTTTGGAAAGGTCCTGATCTGCCTCCTGAATCACCCCAGGGTCCAAGACTCAACGGCCTGAACTCTAAAGCCTCCCCTAACATTTCATCGTTCTTGAAGAATATACAGCAAGACCCTTCGATCCTCTTCTCCCACCCACAGGCCACAGGTACAGGCAAACTAAGCCCACCACGAGGGAAAACTATCAAGATAAGCTCTGGCTTATAGTCACCTACAATCCCTATGGTAGACAGTGGGAGGGAAGCTGAAGATATCATCCCAGCAATAAAGGGAACCAGGCAGGTGCTGGAAGAACAAGCAGACCAGAGGCTGAAGCAGAAAGTCAGGCTTTATTGGAAGACCGGAAGTAAAAGCAGCTGTTGAGTTCCGCTACATGTGGAAGCTCTTGGGAAGTCCCCTGTCCTCAAGGGAAGGAGAGAATAGGAACCACCCGTGTCAGAGAGACAGAACCGAGTAGGGCCTTTGGGGTAGAAAGCACAGCAATCATTGCTCCAGCTCTCCCACCTGTCCCTCAAAGGATCATCCCCTGTCACAGGTGGTGTCCTTTCAGGGACAAAGGACAGGCTTTGCTGTCTACATCCCCCCTCCCTCCAAATTCCTCCTCATCTATTTTAAATTCCTTTACAGATAACAAATCCACCATTTGGGGCAAAAGCCTTAAAATGCTAATCTTTTCGAAATGGTAAGTCACAGAAACTTATTTATACCTAAATGTGGGTTACGTTTACAAGACTGAAATTCTAGCATTTTCTGATTTTAATTTAAAGAGGTTTAAAAAAGAGTCGACGCTAAGTCTCTAAAAAGTCAAGGCAGAGTATAAACTCTAAGATGGGAGCATGGGTATTGGGGGGTGGGGGTGGAGGTGGGGGAGTGTGGCAGAAGGAGGAAGTGGACAAGCAAAGAAAAAAACAGAAATCTGGGGCCTAAACCAAATCACCTTAAATGCTAAGGCTGCTTTTTCATTCGACAGTTCACAGGCAAGCATCAAATGTGGCAGAAATAAGACTCTTATAAGAACACTGGTCTTACATTATTAATACATTAACCCTGACAGTTCCTACCTGGAACAAGGAAAAATACATGATTTAGGAACTTCCAAGGTAAGTCCCTAAACTAATTTTGGTAACCACAAATCAAGAGAGAAAAAAAGTTTATCTATCAAGAGCAACAACGAATCTTCCCATCAAGTTCTCCATGATCTACAATGACCATTCTAAAATTCACTCACTAATGTGTGTGTTAAATCAATGAATAATCAGGCAATCCCCTATAGGTCAGGCATTGTCCTAGGCCCTGGGGAAAGTAGCAATCCAATCAAAATCCATCCTCACTGAGCTTCCAGGGCGGGGAGGAAACAAAACAAAGCAGTGAGCAGAGAAGGACAGAGTGAGGAGGCAGAGCTTCCCATGACAGTCAGAGAAAGTCTGAACAAAGACCTAAAGGAAGTGAGAAAGCAAACCTCACAGATTTCTGGGAGAAGAGCAAAGGTTCTAAGCGGGGAGTGCGCCTCGCACTATCACAAAACATCGAGAAGGTAGAGTACCTGAAACAGAATAAGCAGGGAGGAGCGTAGTGGCCAGTGAAGTTAGAGAGGTAACAGGGAAGGCACAGATCAATGTAGGGGATTACCTGATTATTCATTGATTTAGCACATTAATGAATGAATGTGGGGAACACCTGGCCAGAGGGCTGTATAAGGCCCACGAAATCGTTTGGTCTGGCCCTGCCAAGGCATTAGGGGTGAGTTAATTAAATATCTGACCAAATATAGCAGGCTAAGTTTTAAGTTGATAATTTTGTTTGGCCTGCACATGATGTTATAAATATCCAAATGGCCCTGGGCAGAAAAAGGGTTCCCCACCCCTGATATAGGGCCTTAAAGCTAAGGTGACCACATTCCTGGTTTACCCAAGATAGTTCCAGTTTATGCCTGCTGCTTTGACATTACTACTAACAGCACCATCTTTCATGCTCAAAAGCGTCCTGATTTCAACCATCAATTTTATGGTCACCCTATAAATAGGTGACTATAAAAACGTTTACTCTAAGTGAGGTGGGGAACCACTAGCGGGTGGTGAGCAGGTTTCAAAGGATCCTCCTGGTTATTTTTTGGAGGAAAAAACTGAAGAGGGAAAAGGCAGCAGTAGAGATACCAGTTAGCAGACTACTGAAGTCACATGGGCGAAGGACTAACACTGGATGGAAATATTGAAAAGTGGTCAGATTCTGAAGTCAAAGATGACAGGCTTGCTGTTGAACTGTACTGTGGGGCTAGAAAAAAGAGGAGCCAGGAATTATTCCCGTATTTTTGGCCGAAGCAACAATAGGAAGAATCGCGATATTATTTAGTGAGAAAGGAAAGGTTTGGAGAGATTGAATGGAAGCAGGAGTTTGGTTCTGGACTTGGTACACTTTAAATGCCTGTTAAAGTCTTTACACATAGGCATCTGGATATAGAGTCTGGAGGTCTATGCTAGAGATAGAAGTATGGGAATCATCTATAATAATAAAAGCATAATATGCTAATTAGACCAGACAGTTGCACGACCTTCCAGAGGATTCTGGGGCTGCGAGGGCCCAGCCCCTTGCACGAATGTTGTGCATCAGGCCTCTAGTAATTATATAAAGTGTATGGGACTACAACGGTATACTTATTCTACAGCAATAAACAGATGTTCCTCTCTTCATAACTAAGTCCTAAAATAGCAAGAACACCACAATAATTCAAAGAATTTCTACAAATCCCTATGGGAAAACAAATTACACAACCACTCATAGCAGCAGTTTTTAACACTTCTCCATAGCTAAACATAGGACACATAACCTTCACATATATGAAATTTTCTCATGGATACGCTTGGATTTTTATGAAATCCAACAATAAATGGTGCAAAGTAGTATAAATACTACAATAATCCCTAATCATGACATCTTAAGTTTCTCATTAGAAAGGGGTAGACTTTTTTCTGTCCCATTCAATAAAGTACAATATGTGAGAATGATGTTTTACAGGAATAAGAGGAACCTTTTCAAATTCTTTTAGCCATCTGCAAACAAATATTTTAAGTCTCTAGTAACAAGTTACTATGACACTTTATAGCCTAATACCTATATACTAATTATTTCCATTGAAAACACTGATCTGTTTTGTAACAGATAAAAAGATAAAAACTCGTAATTCTAAACTTTTTCTGAACCTGGAATAAAACATGCAAAATAGTATACACTCCGCCAAATTTTATAGTGGCTTTTCTCCGCACACTGAAAATCATTAGTGTTCTGACCCTACTCTGAAGGGATTACACCCTAATCATGGGTAACTTCATTTGTAAATTCCCTTCATACACCAAGAAACTGTAACAGCAGACCAGTTACCAAAAACCTTTTACTTACACTAAATGCGTTAAGATTCCAAATGTTCTAGAAAAAAAACTTGGGATCCAAATTATGGTATTATTTGATCCACACTCCAGCTCCCGAGTTCAAGCTTAGTCAGAAGCAATTACAACCCACATCTAAAATGTACCGTCAAGATGCTGTACAACAGATCTCGCATCTTTTGAGATTTTTTTTTTTAAAGCTCGATTATGTATTCCTCGACCCTAATGTTGGGCTCTGGGCTCAAAAGCGCCCAGCCAAGGAATCAATCCAGTTCCGTTGGCAACCTGAGCAAAAATCCCCAAGGTGAGG
This sequence comes from Cnephaeus nilssonii, assembly GCF_951640355.1. Taxonomy (NCBI): domain Eukaryota; kingdom Metazoa; phylum Chordata; class Mammalia; order Chiroptera; family Vespertilionidae; genus Cnephaeus; species Cnephaeus nilssonii. The sequence continues at coordinate 131,319,414 of NC_137071.1, read as the reverse complement.
TTTGCAACGAAAGCCTAGCAACATGCATAATTAACGAGTCTCGGTCGCCGCTTCTCCAGAAAGACCCCCAAATGCGAAGCTCCTCTCCTCCACCTCCGCTCCGCCCCGGGAGTTCAGCTAGACTAGGCGGCCCCGCACAGAGAGAACACAGCAGCCTCTAGGGGAAGACAGCGGTGCTAGCCCCTCCGCCGCTTGGGCGGGAAGGGGGAACGGCGGGGCAGGCATGGGTTCCGCGGCACTTACAGGTCCGTCAGCACCATGAGCTCCGAGTAGGCCCGGTGCAGCAGAAATTCGATGAGGGTGCTCAGCCGGTAGCCGGGGCTCGCCGCGGCCGCCGCCGCCGCCGCCACGGCGGCTCCAGGGGGAGGAGGCGCCGGCGCTGACGCGGGGCCGCTGCTGCCTCCGCCGCCGCCTCCGGGCGGGACCAGCTGGTGGTTCTCCAGCTGCACAGGGGGCATGGCGGCACGGGGTCGGGCTAGGCGCAGCGGCCCTGGAGCCTCCCGGGGGGCTCGGTCACCGCGCCGAGGTGGGCGCGGGCAGAGTCAGCCGCCTACCGCCGGAGCGCCTCCGAACAGGAAGCCGAGCGCCGGGCGCGGAGGCCCGCCCCCATGAAGCAAGGAGCCCGCCAGCCCCAGGGACGGCAGCGAGGGGCGGGGGGGAGGGCGGGGAAGCGGGACGGCTGCCGCAGAGAAGCTGCGCCTCCGCCACGGATCAGAGTCCGCTCCGCCAGGCAGCCGCAGCAACCATATTGACGGCCCAAAGCGGAAGTCGATAGCAGACCGGAAGGGGAACCTGCAGGGGGACTTCCGACAGTTCCTGGCCTTTCTCCAGGCAGTTGGGCGCCAGGACGCAGGCGGCGGGGAGGAGGGGGGCGGGGTTAGGGGAGCGGGGCGGGGCCGGCGCGCGGGCGGGAAAAGCGGAAGCGCGGCCGCGCGCCACCGGAAGCGGCTGTGGAGGGGGGAGCCGGCACGTCACCGTGAACGTCAGCGGTTGCCCCGCCCTCGCCCTCGCGGCCCTCAGGTTTTAAAAGGCTGCGGTTCGCCTCGAGGTAACTCTCCGCGCTCCCGGGAGCTTCCCCAGTGCGGCCGGGACACGCTCCTCCTGCTTTCGTGAGTTGCGCTTCTGGAATCGCGAAGAAGTGACCCCGGCTTGTGACTTCTCAGGCCTTTGCGCCTCCCACGGTCCGCTCATGCGCCTTCCGTGGGATAGAAAACGTTTCCGTCATTTTTTTTTTTTTTATGACTGTGGGAAAAGGTGCAAGAAAATATGATTGGAGGCAGAAGCCAGGCCGCTGGCGGGATAATGTCACCCTAATGGAGTTGGATGGCTGCTGATCTTACTACGACCCCCCAAATGCAGGCAGTTTTAGCACAAAAAACAGCCTTTCAGCCCTCCCCGCTGGCGCTCACCCCGTCCTCGTCCCTGCCCTGCGGGAGCCGCCCTGCCCGAGGGCTTTCGGTTTATCTGTGTCCCCCCCCCTCCCCGCCCCCGCCACTCTCTCCCCCTCCAAACCCACCTTTTCCACCTGGCTTCCTACTTTAAAATGGTGATCTCAACCTCGCCTGCACGTTAGACTAAGCTGGGGGGGGGGGGGTTTAAAAAATACTGTGCCAGCCCCAGATTCTGCTTTAATGGGTCTCCTGTGAGGTCTGGGTTCGGATTTTTTTCAAGCTTCCCAGCGAGGTGCGGCCGGAGTAGAAATGCGGTTAAAACGCGCCCGTTGCTGCGACCCGTTTCCAACAGCCTTTTGCGGGTTCCTGTCTAACTCGCCCGTTCCCTGCGGTTAAATCCTCTCCCTCTTCACCGTGTAGTCCTTCCAGGCCATTCGCGGGGCTTCCAAAGGTGTAACCTTCCGAGGGAACAGCTGGCTCCCGCCTTTGTGGCGATGAAACACATGTACACACAGTTCACCGAGGTGCGGGGCGGAGGGCAGACTCGCCCGTCCCCGAGCTGGCGGCCTCAGCCCGCAAACACAGTTTTTAAACGAATTAGCTCGAATTACCATTTCTTTTGTAGTTGTTTTTGATTTGTTTTATTGAAGTTTTCCCCGGAACCCTCTTTTGAAAAGGATTGAGTTCCAAACCCCTGGTGGTCACATGCACACAAAAGAGAGGTGGTTGTACAACATGGTCCTTAAGGTCTTTTCTAGAAAACGCTCAGGTTCTGATTCTGCGTGATATTGGTAGGACTTTAACTCTGCCTCATTGCATATATTAACCACTTTCTGTTTGGCAGTAAGGTTCTACTAGTATCTAGAGAGAATACAACGACCTTGCAAATAAAAGAAAAAATTAATGGGTGGATGGGTTTTAGAAAAGAGTCACACCCATAAGATTCGATTTTATTGACATTTCTGTGAGTTTGAATAGATATCTTTAAGAATTGAAAACTCGTTATTTAAAAGGATGTTCTAAAGGGAAAATAGGGCCCTGACCAGTGTGTCTAAGTGGTTAGAGCGCGGGCCCTCTCGCTGAGGGGCGCACCTTCCCCAGCCCCAGGAGGGGCACGTTGAGGGGAGGGGGCAACCAATTCATGGCTCTCTCACATGGATGTTTCTCTCTCTCCTCTCCCTCCCGTCCTCTCTACAAACCAATGGGGAAAAAATATCCTTGGGTGATGATTAACATAAATAAATAGAGGAAAGTAGGTTGAAAATACAGGAATAGGACTGAGACTTGATCTGCTTGGATTATGGGAAATCAGGCAGGTAGTGTACATGAAAGAGCCGATAGCCCACCTTCCAACGGAGAGGATAGCCACCAGGCAAAAATAGGCAGTGCTGGTAGAAAAAATGAGCAGGAGGGAAAGAAAATGTTAGCGTGTGTGTCCCAGAGAGGCCCACATAGCAAGGCCACGCAAGGACCCTTGAGACTGGTGGCCACCTCTCCCATAAGCCAGCGGGGAGATTTGTATAGAATTCATTTTTCAGCATTTTAGCCCATTCTCTCTAGAGATTTTTCAATAAGACACAGTGAGCCAAAAAGGGAAGGAAACCCCCAATTCTACGTTAAGAGCAAAGTTTAGAGAGAGAACAACGCTCAAGAAAATGTGAATTACGATTTTTATTTTCTATTTTTGAACATTGCCAAAATTCTTTCCTATGAATGTTACCAAAAGATTGGTGAATTAGGTACTCTTTGAGGGATAGGTAGTGGTTTACCAGGGTCCAAAATAAGATTGCCAAAAACTATGAGGTGGTTAATTCCTCAGTAATTTCCTTTACATATATATTTTCCAACTTTTCAGAGTTTTATCTTTTTGCCAAACCAATACTGGAAATGTATTTGTTGTATTGGGACCTAGACTATATTGAATCCAAACTATTTGACTTTGAGGACCACCAGGATATGAAAATACATGTGGCTAAATCTTTACCTTGTATCGTTTCCTGGAATCATTGTATTCCCATTTCTCTCACAGCAGAAAATTTAGACTACATTGCCTTCTATTTGGCAGCAAAGTAACAGTTATGTCATGCTGGATTTCCACATCAGTCCGTTATTTCCTCTTTATGGATGTTGCATTCAATTACTCTGATATTATAGGCCATTATTTATGTCAAAGCCTTTTCTCTTTGACAGCAGAACACGCAGAAACCTGTATCGATGAAGAGTGGCACTGAACACTAAACTCATCTGTCTCTGCTATGTCGTTGTCACAGCCCATGGCCAGACTTCGCCAGTTCTAGACTGACCTCAGCCAAACCCCAGGTTAGGTTTCACATTGGGACTGGGCACTGACTTGAGAATGATAAAAGAAAGCTGGTGCTATTTTAGTTTTTCAAACTCAAAGCCAGATAGCCCCCATTGTGTGCGCTAGGGATGACTTGGACTGCAAGAACAGGTGGTGTGCTAACAGTGGATAGGAATTCGTTTTCTCACTTCATAAAGGGTCTGGAGGTTAGGGTCCTCGGCTTCATACCTTCATGGTCACAGATGGCTCCTGCCACTCCAGACATGGAATGAAGTGGAGAGAGAAAAATGCTCCCAGATATTTGTCCTTTTCATTACAAAGCAAAAGGGTCCCAGGTTCGATTCCGGTCAAGGGCATGTGCCTTGGTTGCCGGCACATCCCCAGTGGGGGGTGTGCAGGAGGCAGCTGATCAATGTTTCTCTCTCACCGATGTTTCTAACTCTCTATCCCTCTCCCTTCCTCTCTGTAAAAAATCAATAAAATATATTTAAAAAACAAAACAGATTTCCTCTTAGAGTTCGTTAGTAAGACTGTGAAGCACGGCCACTCCTGGCTATGAGGGAGGCTGGGAAACCAAGGCTTTTTGCAGCCTCTAGAATGGAGACCAGGCCAGAGCAAAGCAAATGGGTATAAGCTTTGGGCTAGCTTACCAACACATGTGAAACGGGTAACTTCTGTGCGATTCAGTTCTATTCAGTGGGACGGGGTAGCAAAATTAAGGAGGAAATCAAAGAAATTCTATCAGGATTCATAATTTTTTCATTTATTTTGCCAAAATATAAAATCAAACCACTGTTCAAGCTTTATTTGCTAATATTTCCTTTACTGTATTATATAACCGGACGCAATTTAGTTTCCTGCCTCCATGCATTTGCTAACGCTGTTAGCCTGAATAGACCTCTTTTCCCATTTCTACATATTAAACGTTTTCTTTGTTCTTCACAACCTAGTCCACATATTATCTCTCCAAGGAAGTGTTCCGTAATCTCCACAACTGGAAATTATCTATACGCTCCCAAGACACATTATTATTGTTTGAAATAACAAGAAATTGAGTGCTTTACATTGGATATCTCAATCTTCACAACCACCCAATGAGGTAGGTACTATTGTTATTCCCAGTCTATGGTTGTTGAAACTGAAGCTTAGCAAAATTAAGTCATTGGCTCAGCACTGCAGCAAGCCACAGGTCCCAGTCAGACAGGTGATCACAGGGATAAATAACCAATACTCTACAGCGATTTTCAACCCTTTTCATCTCGTGGCGCACATAAACTAATTACCAATATTCTGCGGCACACCAAAATATATATATATATATATATATATATTTGCCGATCTGACAAAAATAAGTATAATTTTGATTCATTCACACCGGATGGCTATTGTGTTGGCTGTTGTCATTTTTTTTTCTTCTGACAATTTAAGGGAAAAGAGCTCAGTGCCCCTGACTGATTGGTCAAGTATTGCATGTTTTAAAAATTCTTGCAGCACATCGATTGAAAATCACTGCTCTGCCGTGTCCTGGGTTACAAGCAGTTTTGTATATTGTGCTTTGTGTTTTCACGTCCCATCTTGTCTACGGGACACTCTTCTGTGTCTCCTGCTTCTGGGGAGATGAAGAAGAGGAAAGCAACTATACTTAAAACAGAGTTTGGCCCCCAAATAACTGTTGAGTAAATATTTCCAATAGCCCCTTTTCAAATTGACATTAAAGATTCTAAGTAGAGAAGGACCATTTTCTGATGGGCCCACTTAACTGGCCGTAATGGAAATGTAGTGCTCCGTATAACTTACTGAGTAATTCTGTTTGTTTCATACGGTTGTTCCTGTTATATTATTTGAATGTATATTTCAAAAAACATGTCACTAGCAAATATCTATATCTTTTTCTCTTAACTCCATACCCTACCCAACAAAATAAGAGCCTTAACATACATTCAGTTTTCTCTTCCACCTGCGTCCCTCACATGTTGAGGTCACCTGGCCATTTAGTGGGACTGTTGTTGGTTTTTTTTTCCACCAATGTTTACTTAGATTTGTTTTATTTTCTCTTCCTTCTTGACTCATTTTTATTTTGCCATATCACATCTTCAAATAATTCTTTCAAAAATAGTTTACATATCTAGACACAGAAAGTTTGCAGTTGTCGGGGTTTGGGAAAAACAGTTTAGAGGTGCAAAGCAAAAGTGTTTCATCTAGCCCCCGAGGCTGAATGCTACTGAGGCTTGGTATAAAATTCTAGGATCGAGACAATTTTCCCTCAGAATTTTCAAGGGACTGTCTTATAGCATCCATTGTTGTGGATTTGATCTCATTTCTTTGTAGCTACTCAGTTTGTTTTTTTCTCTGAAAGCATTCAGGATTTTCTCTAAATGATACGATCACAGTTTCACAGTAATGTATGCAGGTAAAGGACTTTGTGAAAGTAAAACCATCTGTGCAGGTGGTGAGGCATAGGGGCCTGAAGGCTGCTGTCCTTTCTGAGGTCTGATAACATTGACTTCTTCATTCCTTCCCTTCCACTATCTTGTTTTATCCACGAAGAAGTGCTATCATGTGGATGTTTAACCTTCTGGATCCATCTTCCGTGTCTCTTGTACTTTTCATTTCTTGGTTCCTATGCACTGTATTCTGGAAAAATCTCCTGGTTCAGTTTTCATCTGCGTTTTAGGCTGAAGTTAAGCCAGCATACAGTTTTAAGGGCATACTGTTCCAAGTCTTACTGATTAGGTGTGTATTCTGATTGTTTGATACTTGTGCTATACTGTGTGTGTGTGTGTGTGTGTGTGTGTGTGTGTGTGTATAATTTTTTAAAAATATATTTTATTGATTTTTTACAGAGAGGAAGGGAGAAGGATAGAGAGTCAGAAATATTGATGAGAGAGAAACATTGATCAGTCACCTCCTGCACACCCCCTACTGGGGATGTGCCCACAACCAAGGTACATGCCCTTGACCGGAATCGAACCTGGGACCCTTCAGTCCGCAGGCCGGTGCTCTATCCACTGAGCCACACCGGTTAGGGCATGTGTGTGTATTTTTAAAGAGGCCTATGCGGGGAAGAGTTGCTCCCAACCATTTATTTATTTATTCATTTATTTATTTTTATTCTCACCTGAAGGTATGCCTTTCAGTGATTCTCAAGAGAGAGGCAGGGAGAGAGAGACCCAGAGAGACAGAGACAGAGAGAGAGAGAGAGATTGATGATGTGAGAGATAAACATGGATGAGTTGCCTTCCATATGTGCCCCCACCGAGGATCGAACCTGAAATTCAGGTATATACCCTGACTGGGAATTGAACCGGTGACCCTTCAGTGTACCAGGACGCTCCAACCAACTGAGCCACACCAGCCAGGGCATCAGTAAATATTTTTAATATCATTCCTGGGTGTGTTTGTTATTCTTTTTAGCACATCTCTTGAATGTTTTATTTCAGTGATCATATATTTCATTTCTAAAAGATCTAGTTTTATCTTTTGCCTCATGCACTTTCCCCTAGACTATCTCCGAGAATATTATACTTAATTTTAAAGTCTTCTTTGGCCTGCTGTGTTAACTGTTTATTCCATATGGGTAGTTTGCTAATCTTTTTTATGGTTATTCTTGGTTTTGTGCTTATATTTCTTTGAGTTATTTTATTCTGTCTATAGATTTTTGTTCCTGTAACGAATCTGGCATTGTGAGCAATAAGAAGTTCTAGATAGGTTTTAGTTACCTGAATTAATCTGTAATGTAATTCTTTTAGTAGTAAAATATATAAGTATTTTTGCACGGACATTTTTGTTGTTAATCCTCATCCAAGGATATGTTTCCATTGATTTTTAGAGAGAGTGGAATTGAGAGGGAGAGACAGAGAGAGAGAAATATAGATGTGAGAGAGACACATCAATTGGTTGCCTCCCACACACACCCTGACCAGGGCCAGGCCCTGACCAGGGCTAGGGATCTAGCCTGCAACCAAGGTACATGCCCTTGACCAGAATTAAACCCAGGACCCTTCAGTCCATGAGCTAAAGCTCTATCCACTGAGCCAAACCAGCTAGGGCTGCATGGACATTTTATGGCTGTATGAATAACTGCCACAGAGGAGTGGGGCCACCTTTATGAGCAGGCAATGCTGTGTGGGAGGTTTTGAGGGGAGAGAATCTTAATCAAAATCTTAAGAATATGCCTCTTCTGGGTTTGAAGTCCAAATTTATACTACCCACACAGTTCAGTTATCCCACACTATAAAATCAACATTAAAAAATTGGTCCTGGTCCCAGGATACCTCCTCAAGAACCGGATGTGCCAATTATCACCTCGCTGCCTCTCAGCTCTAAATCCACCTTTCTTGGCCCTGCTTGGTGATACTGGATCTTGTAAACATTTTTCCTTTGCCAGATGGTGTAATGTCAGGCTTTGCCAAGTGAGGGTGCTGAAGGAACGGCGCAAAGCATAGCAGCAGCAGGAGCTCCTCTTTCTGGCCTGGTGATTTTGTTTTTCCCCCTGAATCTATGGTTCAACTGTCAGTGGTGTGCAGGAGACCAAGTGGTGCCTACCATTCAGCAGTTTTCACCAGATTCCTAGCAGGCATCATTTTGCCAGCAGTGTACAAGAGACTCATTGTCACCCCCTAACTCTAAGTCAGTCTCTCTCTCTCTCTCTCTCTCTCTCTCTCTCTCTCTCTCTCTCTCTCTCTCTCTCTCAGCTTCCCTAGTATCCAAACACACTGCTCCCTGCTCTCCAGCCCTAGCTCATTAGCCCCAACTCCCTGATTGCCAGTCTTGGCCTGCTATTGTGGAGCAGCGCTGACCTGTCACACCTTAGAAGACTTGTCCACCGTCCCGTGGGCTGCAACCCACCCTCTCTGACAACCTTTTTGTTTGTTTTGGTTACTTTCTTTTTTCTTCCCTCCCTCCCTCCCTCCCTCCCTCCCTCCCTCCCTCCCTCCCTCCCTCCCTCCCTCCTTTCTTTCTTTCTTTCTTTCTTTCTTTCTTTCTTTCTTTCTTTCTTTCTTTCTTTTTGATATCCTTGGATCTTCTCCCTCAACTCGAGGTGGTAGCTGCTCCACGTAATGCTGTTCCTGTGTTCTTCAGATTTTTCTTTCATTCTTTCAGTAAGCAACTTTAACTCCTTAATAACTCCTTGTACTAATATGTTCAAATTACTGGGGTGGTTTCAGTCTGATGGCTGGACCCTAATTGATACACCTGGCAAAAGTAAGTGCAAGTGGAAGGATTAGATCCCCCCAAACAAGAGATATTATAATAAAACTTGAAAGATAATATAAAATCAGTATATTTTAGGTAATTAGAAACCTAAAAGAAGGATCAAAACACTAAGAAAAGAATAAGACACTATGACAAAAGAATGGATAGATTAGGAAAAATTGCCATAGATATATAAAGATTTAAAAAATACAAGCACTGCCCAGCCAGCGTGGCTCAGTGGTTGAGCATCGACCTATGGACCAGGAGGTCATGGTTCAATTCCCAGTCAGGTCACATGCCCAGGTTGTGGCGTGCAGGAAGCAGCTGATTAATGATTCTCTCTCATCATTGATGTTTCTATCTTTCTATCCCTCTTCCTTCCTCTCTGAAATCAATAAAAATATATTTTAAAAAAATAAATAAATACAGGCACTGAAAAGCAATTCAATGGATAAGTTAAAACAACAAATTAGACACAAATAAAAAGAATAAATGGACTGTAGGATAGATTTAAGGAAATGTTTCAGAATTCTGTGACATGGAGATTGAAAGTATTTAAAGAAGTTTAAGAGATCTGCAGGATAAAATGTATAAGACTCAGAGCATATAATACCAGAGGAGTCACGTGTCTTGCGGCAATGGGTCTGTCTTAGTATCCTTGCCATGCTTAATCATTGACTGAGAGCAGCCTGTGTGAAGTGTGGCCTCGGTGGCCTCCATGCTAACGTGGCGGTAGATTGAGAGTGCAGCAGTGAGGCCATCTGTCAGTGACACTCCCATAGCAAGAGACCTGAATGACATATTTTCATAGCTGCCACACCATGTGACTAAGTTTGGTATTCAAAGGATAAAATAAAGACATTTTCCAGACAAAGACAGAAGGAGTTTGTCACTCATAGTCTTGTCACCCTAAGAATCTCTGAAGGATTCACTTTGGAAAGAAATATTCTTAATCCTAAAGGACAATGTAGGATGCAAGATGCAGGACGTGAAAAAGAAATTGGTAAATATGCAGATGAATCTACCTGGGCATTGACTATTAACAAAATAACAAAGATACAATAATTAATTTGACTATTAAAAACAAGGTAGAATTAAAATATTGGCAATAACATGTAAAATTGGAAAGGGAAATTGGAGGTAGAGTATTTTAAGGACCATACATTAGTCAGGATGTAATCAAGTTCAGATGAAGTCATCCTGGATTAGAGTGGGCCCGAAAGCCAATGGCTGGATTTAATGAACTAAAGAAAGGAGGGGGGAGAGAACCAGGATGGTGGCATAGGTAAATGCCTGTACTCGCCGCCCTCCACAACCACATCAAAATCACAACTAAATTACAGAACAACCATCATCCAGAACTGCCTGAAAGCTGGCTGAATCAAGTCCTACAACTAGAGAAGCAAAGAAGGAAGCTCACCGAGACTGGTGGAGGGCATCAGCGCAGAACGAACTGGTCCGACACCCACATGCTGTTTGTAATGGGGAGGGAGAGACTTAGAGGGAAGGAGGCCATGTGATAATGGTGGCAGAGATTGGAGTGGTACAACTGTAAGCTGAGGAACATCAAGCATTTCTAGGAGACTCCAAAAGCCAGGAAGAAGCAAGGAAGGCTTCTTCTCTACAGTCTTCAGACAGAGGACAGCCCTGCTAACACCTTGACTTTGGAGTTCAAGCCTTCAAAACAGAGAGAATAAACTTCTGTTAACAAGCGTGTGGCAATTTGCTACGGCAGCACTAGCAAACTATACACCGCCAAACTGTTTTCTAGAGCAGCCTTCGCAGTTGGCATTCCCACACCAGTGCATGGGAGATCCAGTTTCTCTGCATCCTCCCCAGCATTTGGCGTCATTGTTATGTTTTAGTTTAGCTGTTCTAATAAGTGTAGATCGCTCATTGAGGTTTAAATTTGTCTTTCCCTAGTGACTAATGATGTGGAACATCTTTGCATGTACTTATTTGCCATCCATAGCTCTTCCTTGGTGAAATGTCTGTGCATGTCTTTTGCTCATTTTATAATTGGATTTTTAATTATCAGTTACTTATTCTGCAAAGAAAGCTTCGGACAGATACATGGTTTGCAAATATTTTCAACCATACTGTAGCTTGTCTTTTCATCCTCCGAATAGAGTATTTCACAGCACAAAAGTTTAAAATTCTGATGAAGCCCAATTTATTAATTTTTTTTTCTTTTATGAATTGTGCTTTTAGTGTAATTTCTAAGAACTCTTCACTTAGTCCTGGGTCCTAAAAATTATCTTATGTTTTCTTCTAAAAGTTTCATAGTTTTACATTTTACATTTAAGTCCATGATTCATTTTGAATTAATTTTTGTATATGGTGTAATGTTTAGGTCAAGACTCATTTTTTTTTCTTTTCTTTCTCTATGATGTCCAATTGTTCCAGGACAATTTGTGGAAAAGACTGTCTTTTCTTCATTGAATTGTTTTTGCACCTTTGTAAAAAAAAAAAAAATCAATTGGCCATTTCAACAATTACTGCTGGGGAAATTGGATATCTACATGCAAAAGAATGAATTTAGACTGATCTCATACCATGTACAAAAATGAACTCAAAATCTATCAAATATCTAAATGTAAAGCTCTCTGTTGAGAGAAACCAAGATGGCGGCATAGTTAAACACCTAAACTGCAGCCTCACACAACAATTTCAAAAATACAACTAAAAGACAAAACGGACATCATCCAGAACCACAGAAAAGCTGGCTGACTGGAAATCCTACAACTAGAAGGAAAGAGAAAACCACAAGGAAAATCAGAGGAGCTGTAAAAGCCTGAGGTATGGAGACACGGGCGCGCGCGTGCGGAGAGGACGGGGTGGCTGAGTGCCTGGCTGGCGTTCTCTAGCGGGAAGGAGATAAAAGCTCCAGACTGCGCTGAACCCCAGCTCCGACTGCACTGAACCCCAGTTCCGGGCGAGACCCTGGGGACCCAGGCTCATACTGGCGGAATCTGGGCTGTCAGGCGGAAACTCAGGGGAGCGGCGAAAGGCAGAGCTCCAGAGGCGCGCACGGGAATGCGTGCAGAGGACGGACTGTTGACTGTGCCGCTGAATTGCCCTAGCGGGAAGGAGACAAAAGCTCCGGACTGCGCTGAACCCCAGTTCCGACTGCACTGAACCCCAGTTCCGGGCGAGAATCTGGGAATCCAGATTCATTGGGGGAGAGACTAGACTGTTTGGCAGCGGGCGAAACTCCAGGACGCCTTTCTCTCAGAGGTGCTTGCAGCGAGTACCGAGGGACACTGAGACCCAGGAACCTCATAGGGCGGGGCTGACGGGAAGCCAAGGCTGTAGGCTCCTCCCTGAAACTCCGCCCCATCCAAGCTGAGCACAGAGGCTTTTACAATTTTGCAAGTCTAGTCGAATAAGGCTGTCTCCCGGCATAGACACAGCTGATCCTCACAGCCAATTGGCCTGGAGGTCAACTCCTCCCACTGATACCAACAACAATCAAGACTTAACTACAACAAGGCTGTACACACAGTCCACAAAGGGCTGCACCAAAAGTGTCCACCTCAGGTAACTGGGGAGGCTGAGCCACTGGCCCATATAGGACAACTAGCACACAAAGCTACCCTACCAACTCAGGGAAGCAGCGAAAATGCAGAGACAAAAAAACATCACAAACGAAAGAAATGGAGGAAAACAAACGACTGGAGATAGAGTTCAAAACCACGGTTATAAGGTTTTTCAAGAATTTTCTAGAAAAGGCCGATAAATTTAGCGAGACCCTCGAGGATATGGAAAAGGACCAACTAGAAATTAAACATACACTGACTGAAATAAAAAATATTATACAGACACCCAACAGCAAACTAGAGGAACGCAAGAATCAAGTCAAAGATTTGAAATACAAAGAAGCAAAAATCACTCAACTGGAAAAGCTAACAGAAAAATGAATCCAAAATTTTGAAGATAGTGTAAGAAGCCTCTGGGACAACTTCAAGCATACCAACATCAGAATTATGGGGGTGCCAGAAGAAGAGAGAGAGCAAGATACTGAAAACCTATTTGAAGAAATAATGACTGAAAACTTCCCCCACCTGGTGAAAGAAATAGACTTACAAGTCCAGGAAGTGCACAGAACCCCAAACAAAAGGAATCCAAAGAGGACCACACCCAGACACATCATAATTAAAATGCCAAGAGCAAAAGACAGAGAATATTAAAAGCAGCAAGAGAAAAACAGTTAATTACCTACAAGGGAGCACCCATACGATTGTCAGCTGATTTCTCAACAGAAACTTTGCAGGCCAGACGGGAGTGGCAAGAAATATTCCAAGTGATGAATAGCAGGAACCTACAACCAAGACTACTCTACCCAGCAAAGCTATCATTCAGAATTGAAGGTCAGATAAAGAGCTTCACAGATAAGGAAAAGCTAAAGGAGTTCATCAACACCAAACCAGTATTATATGAAATGCTGAAAGGTATTCTCTAAGAAGAGGAAGAAGAAGAAAAAGGTAAAGATAAAAATTATGAACAACAAATACATATCTATCAACAAGTGAATCTAAAAATCAAGTGAATTAAAAATCTGATGTACAGAATAAACTGGTGAATATAATAGAATCAGGGGCATAGAAAGGGAGTGGACTGACAACTCTCAGGGGTAAAGGGGTGGGGGTGGGGTGCGGGAAGAGACTGGACAAAAATCGTACACCTATGGATGAGGACAGTGGGTGGGAGGTAAGGGAAGAGGGTGGGATGGGAACCAGGTGGAGGGTTGCTATGGGGGGGAAAAAGAGGAACAACTGTAATAATCTGAACAATAAAGATTTATTAAATTAAAAAAAAGCTCTCTGTTGTTCAGATTATGTAAATTCTATTGATTTGTCTTTGAGTTCACTGATTATTTCCTCCATCCTCTCCAATCTACTATTGAACCCATCCAGTGAGTTTTTCATTTCAGTAATTGTCTTTTCCAGTTCTACAATTTCTTTTAAAGTATCTTCTGTTGGTTTGGGGTTTTTTTACTGAGAATTTCTATTTTTTCATTTGTTTCAGGAGTGTTTATGATTACTTATTGAAATATTTTTATGATCCATGCTTTAAAATCCTTGTCAGATAGTTCCAACATCTGAATCATCTTAATGTTGGCATCTGTTGCAGTTGACCTGGTTTTTGGTATGATGAGTCATCTTCATTAGTATCCTGGATATTTTGGGTATTATGTTTTGAGACTCTGGATCCTACTTAATCATTCTTAGCAGGCAATCCTATTTAGGTATAGGGAGGAAATCCAGCTTTTTATCCAGGTATAAAATTGGTTTGGTTGTTTTCTTATTGAGTTATAAAAGTTCTTTATATATTTTGAATATACAAGTCCTTTATCTGGATATGTGACTTGCAAATATTTTCTCCCAGACTATGGCTTTTCACTAGTGATGTTTTTTGAAGTTCAAAAGTTTTGAATTTTGATGATACTGGATTTATTAATTTATTCTTTTATAAATCATGCTTTTGGGGGTCATAGCTAAGAAATCTTCCTAATCACGATCCTTAAGATTTTCTCTTGTTTTTTGTTACCTATTTTATAGAGTTAGCTTTTACATCTCGGTCTCTGATTCATTGTAAGTTAATTTTTTATAATGGTGTACATGTAGCTATCCAATTTCCCCAGCACCATTTGTTGAAAAAACTATCCCCCATTGAAATGACTTGGCACCTTTGTCAAAAATCAACTGACCATTAATATAAAGTTTACTTACAGATTCTCAGCTCTCTTCCATTGATCTATATGCCTATCTTTATGCCAGCACCCCTTTGTATTGATAGCTACAGTTTATAAGTTTCAAAATTGAGAAGTGGAAGTGCTCCAATTTTGTTTCTCATTTTCAAAATTATTTTGGGTACTCTAGGTCCAGTGCATTTAATTTTAGGACCAGTATTAAGTCAGAAACTGTGAAGGGTCTGAGATTTTCCCCTACTTTCAAACTAAGTTTGTCAGTTTCACATACATACACTGACAGAAAACGTTAGGGACACCGATGGTTTATCACTCATGGGAAAGGCAACATCCAGAGTAGCATCTTGCATCAGTTCCCCAGGCGGCGGTTCACAGGGCAACACAAGTCCTAGTAGCAGTCAGATGTTTACCTGCGCGCGCAGTGGGTTTCACTGCAGGAGAGGACCCCCAAAAGTATGAGACTCGAAGCTTTTGTAAGGTTTTCTGGCACATCTGCCCGTTCTCCCCTTTAAGGAGAGAAAGATGCTGAATTCATCTTTACTCTGGGATATAAACAGATCTTCTCTGGGGAAAGGAGGGAAAGGCCTGCAGATTTGTTACCTTGGAATGTAAGCAGGTATCTCTAAGGGAGGCATATCTCTAAATCTCAAGCTTCCACAGTCTTTGTTGTTCATACATGTTCTGTGTTAAGAAGACCTAGATTGTGCAGAACTGTGAAATATTCATGGAGAATTGTCTCCCAACTACCAGCTTTCAAGTTTTGCAAAAATAAATAAATAAATAAATAAATAAATAAATAAATAAATAAATAAATATCTGTTGGCATTTGGTAGGGATTCTGTTAACCTATAGATCAATTTGGGGAGAATTTCCATATTAATAATATTGAGTCTTCCAGTCTATGAACATGATATGTCTCTCCATTTATTTAGAACTTCTTTAATTTCCTTCATCAGTGGTTTTAAACTTTCAGTGTACTTGTCTGGTACTTATTTTGTTAAATTTATTCCTATGTGTTTTTATTCTTTTTAATGCTATTGTGGATGGCATTATTTTCCTTTTTTGTTGTTTTTGTTGTTGTTAATCCTCACCCGAGGATATTTTTCCATTGAATTTTTAGAAAGAGTAGAAGAGAGAGGGAAAGACAAAGAGAAATATCGATGTGAGAGAAACACATCGATTTCTTGCCTCCTACACGTGCCCTGACCAGGGCCTGGGCCAGGGAGGAGCCTGCAACCGAGGTACCTGCCCTGGACCAAACCTGGGACCCTTTGGTCTGCAGGCCGATGTTCTATCCACTGAGCCAAACTGGCTAGGGCTGGAATTATTTTCTTAGTTGCAATTTTTTGATTGTTCATTGCTTGTAAATACGAATACAATTGGCTTTTGTATATACTGATTTTGTATCCTGTGATTTGGCTAAACATATTTATTAGTTAATAAATTTGTGTGTGTGAATTCCTTAGGGTTTTCTACATATAGGATCATGTCATCTGCAAGTAAAAATAATTTTACTTCTTTGTTGCAATCCGGATGCCTTTTATTTTTCTTGCCTGATTGCACTGGCCAGAACCCTCCAGCATAATGTTGAAGTGGCAACAGTGAAGTGGCAAGAGTGGGCATCCTTGCTTTGTTTCCAGTCTCTCATCACTAAGTATGAGTTAACTGCAGGCCTTTTGTCCGTGTCTTTATCAGGTTGAGAAATTCCCCTTCTATTCTAGGTTTGCTGAGAGTTTGTATAATGAATGTCAGAGACATTTTTTCTGTGTCTATCGAGATGATCAGGTGGTTTCTTTATTTGATTATGTTGTTCATTTTCAAGTGAATTTATTTTTTCCAAACTTTTAGAAGGGAGATAATGGATTTTATAATTTTATGGCTAGAGCTCTCGCCTGTTGTTTTTTGAAGTCTCCAAAACTATGGCGGCTTAATTTCTGAGATCTCTAGCCTCTGTTTCCCTCCCCTGCTTTTTCAGTACCTGTCTTGACTGTCTCAGTCGTCACTATCCTGTTCAATTTCTCTTCATCAGCAGATTTCCTCAGTGTGGTCTTCATCCTCAAAGGATGCTTTGGCTGGTTAGTTCCAAGAGCTCATGTTTGAGCCACACAACTTCAGCCTTCTTAGACCTTACTGCAGACCCATGGTACTCACTTGCCACTGGGATATTGAGCCCCTTACAGGTTTGGCTCCTGCCCTCATGTTGGCTCTGTGAGCTTTCACTGAGTACCTTTGGTGGTTTTGTTGTTCTCAGGCCAGTGAGAGAGCCTGTGACATCCCTGTGTCCCCTCTGCACGTGAGCTGATGACGTCGGTGGTGTGACTGTCACTAGTTTAGTACCTACTTGCTCATATTTTGTGTGTGTGTGGGGGGGGGTATGCTATCATCTAGTTTTGTTGCACAAATTGATCCTAGTTAAATGCGCCTAAGTTGAGGGCTCACTCCCTGCCCCAGGTCTGGGCGAGTGCAGGAGGCAACCAGTTGATGTGTCTCTCTCACACAGATGTTTCTCTTTTTCTCTCTCCCTTCCTCTCCTTCCCTCCCTTCCACTGTCTCTGAAAAGCAATGGGAAAAAAATATCCTCATGTGAGGATTTAAAAAAAAAAAAGAAAGAAAGCTAACAGCTGAATAACTTGAACATGAAAGTGGGGTATCAAATAACAAAAGTGAAGTATGTCAATTCCTGGGACCAGGACTGTGACAGGTGTGTGTGTGTGTGTGTGTGTGTGTGTGTGTGTGTGTGTGAGAGAGAGAGAGAGAGAGAGAATCTCTTTTGTTGGACCACATCTGTGCACCAAGTGGAAAACATAATTGGGAATAGACAGGGAGTAAACAACAAAAAAGTAACACTGTTCACCCCTACTATTTTAGCTGGCAATTTCTTTTTAAATTTTTAATGAAAAATTAAACATTAGGGAGCCTCGAGTGATATTTTATGCAGGTAGTTACGAGTGGAGAAGAAAGGTGATTAATGAGCTGGCGCTTTGGTGTTGCAACATGTAATTTGAATCCTTCCACTAAAGATGTTTGAGGTTTCCATCATAGTGTGATAATGAGACTTGTTAATATAGTATATGCTCTGTTCAAGGAGGGAGACTTGCAGAGTGGATTGACTCCCAACTGCTATCATTTGACAAGCAAAACAAGCAGTACTCAAGATTTAAATACAAGTGATTTAAATACAGTAAAGTTAAAGTCCAACAAATTTGAAATCAGTAAAAAAAAAAAAATCTAGAGGTTCTGGGTGGATACTTTTAAGCCAAATAACTTTGATTGCACACTAAAATGATTTATAAGATGTTAAACATATAGATTCAATTTTAAAGATAAATATTTAAAAATCTGGCATGCTATATGATTAGAATTCTCAGTTATTAAAACAGGGAATTTCCATTTTAAAAAAATAAAATGTTGGTCTTTGGGCTATTTCAAACACACCTCCGCATACACTATTCTTATCCTAAGAATTTTATTTCAGCCATTATGTAACATTTATAAGTTATCCACAAATAACTTTTTATTTTTGTCTTAAATTCCTCAAATAATTAAAATCCTGCATTTTGAACCTTAAAAATATCCCTAGTACACTTAGTAATTTAATGATGCCCAAGTGAGGAAGTGTAGCTCCATTCATTAGTTTAGAGTAACTTTTTAATATATATATATATATATATATATATATATATATATATATATATATTATTGATTTCAGAGAGGAAGGGAGAGGGAGAGATAGAAACATCAATGATAAGAGAGAATCATTGATTGGCTGCCTCCTGCATGTCCCATACTGGGGATTGAGCCTACAACCCCAGGCATGTGCTTTGACAGGGAATAGAACTGTGACCCCCTGGTTCGTAGGTCCACACTCAACCATTGAGCCACACCAGCTGGGCGAGAGTAACTTTTAAAAAATTACAAGTAATCAAAAAAGTAGAGATTATCTTGAATATTGAGCCTTCATAATAAAAAGTAGAGGGTATAGTTTTCTAGTTATTATACTTTATTTAGGAGCCATAGAAGGAAATATACATACTTGCAAAATATTTTTAATAAACATACATTTGAAAGCAAATCTTAATTTTTCTTTTACTTTTATTAAAGTATAGTTGACATACAATATTATAGTAGTTTCAGATGTACAACATAGTGATTCTACATTTCTGTACCTTCCAGTGTGATCACCGTAAGTCTAGTAACCATCTGTCACTATACAAAGTTATATTATTGACTATTTCCCTGTGCTGTGTACCAAATCTTAATTTTTAAATCAATCTAGTTTCAAGTATTTTTTCAATTGCCAAGTATATTCCAACTAAATGCCATAATAATTGGCTGTTTTTAAAATTTAGAAAGAATAATTAAAGGTTTTACTCAGGAAAATTAAAAATGAATTGCAGAGTGATGGTAATAATTTGAAATATAATACTTTGCAAATAATTTGAAAATCCAACTTAAAATCAACGGGCAAGTGCCTCATTAAACAGATATGTGTTGCCAGTGGAGAGACATTTATAGTAAGCAGAGCTTGATGAATACAACTGTATGTCTAATAATATCTGCATCTAAGAAATTCTTTCATTTAAGCCTATTCAAAATTGAGATAACACTGAAAAAGATTAAGGTAAAAGGTGAAAGGTTTTCCTGACTATAAACCACTCTCCCAAATGTTTTTGGGGCAGGGAGGGAGGGGGAAGAAGATGAATGACACAGGAAGGAAATAGATCACAAAGAAATCGCAAACATCCCTAAGCGCAACACACACAAAACCCTGCCAGTCTGAAGGAGAAGTCCACATTCACAACTCATAAATACATTGAGTGGGGACCTGATAGACAGTATTATCTTTTGTTGTTTTGAGTTATAACTATTGATATAGTCAAAATGAAGGATGTGGAAGAAATAGCTTGTGGAAAACATTTGTCCAGTGACCCGTATTATAGTTTGTAAAGCATAATACTCAGCCAATAACTCCCTGTTGGAATGCATAAAAATAGGATGAAGAATGGCCCTGGCTGGGTGGCTCAGTGGGTTGGGGCATCGTCCATACGCCAAAAGGTTGTGTGTTGGGTTGCAGGTTCTATTCTCGGTCAGGGCATATACCTGGGTTTTGGGTTCCATACAGCAGTCAACTGATCAATGTCTCTCTCTCCCCGCTCCCTTCCTTTCTAAAATCAATGAACATATCTTCAGGTGAGGATTAAAAAATAGGATGAGCCTTGGCCACTGTGGCTCAGGTGGTTGAGCGTGGTCCCATGCACCAAGAGGTCACCAGTTTGATTCCTGGTCAGGGCACATGCCCAGGTCGATCCCCAGTAGGGGCGTGCAGGAGCCATCTGATTGGTGTTTCTTTCATCAATGTTTCTCTCTCCCCCCTTCCTCTCTCTCTAAAATCAATAAAACATTAAAAATAGCATAAGTAAAGATATAGATATAGATATAGATACAGCTACAGCTACCGATGCAGATACAGATTTACCGTAGATATAAAAAGAACTACCGTATATTAATAGTGCTACAGGGGGAAAAATGAAGCCAGGCGGGGAGATAAGATGTCTTGGGCAGAGGTGATGGTGGTGGTGTGGAGATGAATAAGAAGGTGAAATTAAGTAATATCCAGAGGAAGTCAGGGTATCTGCGGAAAGAGCATTCCAAAGGGAAGAGCAGCTGCCGAGCAGTTGAGACAGGAAGTTGATGTGTTAGATGAATTACAAGGCCAATGTGGCTGGAGCAGAGTGAGCGAAGGGAAGAGAAATAAGAGATGAGGTCACCTCTTATAATTACAGTTCTCCTGATGAGAACTTTTTAAGATCTATTCTCATAGCAACTTTCAAATATACAATACAGTGTTGTAAACTATAGTCATCGTGTTGTACATTACATTCCCAGAATTTATCACCTAACTGGGAGTTTGTACCTTTTTACCACCCTCACTCAATTCTACCCTCCATCCCCTGCCTCTGGCAACCACAAATCTGATCTCTGTTTATATTAGTTTGTTTTTAAATTCCAAATATAAGTGAGATCATACAGTATATAAAATACAGTATACACAGAACTGACTTCTGTGGTCTGCTCAAGTGGATAAATGATGGATGTTAACTGAACTCATTGTGGAAATCATTTTGCAATATATACATATATCAAACCATTATATTATACACCTTAAAGGTATATGGTGTTATATGTCAATTTCATCTCACTAAAACTGGAAAAAATAATGACAACACCTAGTGCGGGCAAAGATGTGGCAAAACTGGCTCTCTCGTGCAGTGCTGGTAGAATGTAAAATGGTACTGCTCCTCTGGAAAACAGTTCTGAAGTTCTTTAAAAACAGACCATACACCTACCATATGGCCTAGCAGTTGCACTCCTGGGCATTTATCCCAGAGAAATAAAAGCTGATGTCCACACCAAAACCTGTACATGATTGTTCATAGCAGTTTTCTTTGTAATGACCTAAAATTGGAAACAGCTCAGAGGTCTCTCACAGGTGAATGGTTAAACAAGTGGGGTGCATCCGTGCCATGGAATGCTACTCAGCAATAAAATGAAGTGACGATTGATAAATGCAACAGCTTGGGTGAATTCTAAAGGCATTATACTGAGTGAAAAAGAGCCAATTTCAAAAGCTCACGTACTGCATGCTTCTAGTCATATAACATTCTCTAGTGACAAAATTCTAGAGATGGAGAACAAATTAGTGGTTGCCAAGGGTTCGAGTTTGTGGGGGTAGGCTGGGGAGAAGAGATGGGTGTGTCAGTAAAGAGGTAGTAAAAGGGAGTTCTTTATGCTGAAAGAAATGTTCTGTATCTTGATTGTAGTGGTGGTTACACTAATCCACACGTGATAAAATGTCAGAACCACACACACATTGTGCCAATGTCAGTTTACTGGTTTTGATATTGGTCTGTAGTTAGGGAAGACGTAACTGGGGGCCGGGGGGAATGAGTGAGGAGTACCTGGGAGCTCTCTGTACTATCACTGCAACTTCCTGTGCATCTAAAATTATTTCAAAACTAGAGGCCCAATGCACGGATTCGTGCACTGGTGGGGGGTGTGGCCTGCAGGGATTGGCCCGCTGTGGGAGCACTGCTCATCCCGTTCAGCTGAGCATCTGTGACCCGTCCTCTGAGTGGCTGCTGAATGAGGAAATTAGTCTGAGCTGATATTTCGAGGTAATGTCTTGGGTAAAGGCGTGTTCTGTGTCCTGTGGGAACCTGGCAGAGAGCTTTGCACCCCAAAGCCACTCAGTGAATATCCTTGATGTGTGATGCCAGGTTGGTGACACCATTGGGGATGTTCAGAGCAGCCGTGCTCCAGGATCCTCAGCCATCAGGACAGCCTCCCGGGGGGGTCCACAGTCACATCCCCTCTTGCCATCTGCCTATGCCAGCTCCCCACACTCTTTCTAGAACACATCTTAGAGGACCTGCATCAGCTGGTGGGGTCAGGCCAGAGTCTGGATTGTCTCAGGTATTTGATAGGTGCAGAGACTCAGCCTCATCCTGGGCCTGCTAGCGGGCTGCTCCTGCTGCGGGAGCAGCTGCTCATCCCGGTCAGCCAAGAGGCGCTCCTACCGTGGGAGCGCACTGACCACCAGGGGGCAGCTCCTGCATTGAGCATCTGCCCCCTAGTGGTCAGTGTGCGTCATAGCGACTGGTCAACCAGTCATTCTGCCATTTGGTTGCTGGGCTTTTATATATATAGATAGCCCTAGCTGGTTTGGCTCATTGGATAGAGTGTCAGCCTGTGGACGGAAGGGTCCTGGGTTTGATTCCAATCAAGGGCACATGCCTGGGTTGTGGGCTCGATCCCCAGTAGGGGGCATGCAGGAGGCAGCCGATCCATGATTCTCTCTCATCATGGATGTTTTCATCTCTTTCTCCCTCTCCCTTCCTCTCTGAAATCAATAAAAATATATTTTAAAAATAATAATAATGAAATTATTTCAAAATAAAAAGTTGGAAAATATAATTTAAAAAACCAACAAGAAGAAAACTTTATTGAAAGACATTGAAGACCTGAGAAAAAGAGAGAAATAAATGAGGTCAGAGAGGTGATTGAGGGCAGTGAATGCCAAGCTCATTGTAAGGTCTTGGAACTTGACTCTGAGGGAGCTGCAGAGGCACTGAAGGTTTGGAGGAGTGGTATCATCTGACTTTTTTTTACTAGGACCACTCTGACTGCTACAGTGGGAGCAGACCCAATCAAGAGAGGGCTTCCTTTTAAGATTAGAGACATAATGGTTTCTTTACAGGCACACTGATGGAATAGTCCAATAGAAAAGGAAAAATTGATGATGCAAAAGAGAGGTGAGAATTGTAACTTATCAGCAACTTAGTCAAGATACTGGCTAGCCAGTCACCTTAAGCAATCCAAATGTAACTTACATCCTATATAATAAAACCCTAACATGCAAATCGACTGAACGGCAGAACGACTGGTCACTATGATACGCACTGACCACCAAGGGGAAGATGCTCAATGCACGAGCTGTCCCCTGGTGGTCAGTGTGCTCCCGTAGTGGGAGCGCCGCTCAGCCAGAAGCCAGGCTCACGGCTGGCAAGTGCAGCGGCGGTGGTGGGAGCTTCTCCTGCCTCTGCGGCAGCGCTAAGAAACCCTCGGATGTCTCACTCCCTGTGAGCCTAAGCCGGCAGGCAGACATCCCCCTAGGGGTCCTAGACTGCGGGAGGGCGCAGGCCGGGCTGAGGGACCTCCCCCCAGTGCACGAATGTTGTGCACCAGGCCTCTAGTCTATAATAATAAAAGCATAATATGCTAATTAGATCGGACAGCCAAACAACCTTACGGACATCCTTCTGGATGACCTTCCGGACAAAGCCAGGGCTACAAGGGCCAAGGCAGCTGCTGTGGCTGCGAGGGCTGAGCCCCTTGCACAAATTTCATGCATTGAGCCTCTAGTCTATATATATAAAAGCCTAGCCTAACCTGTTTTGCTCAGTGGATAGAGCGTCGGCCTGCAGACTGAGGGGTCCTGGGTTCGATTCCAGTCAAGGTCATGTACCTTGGTTGCAGGCACATCCCCAGTGGGGGGAGGGGTGCAGGAGGCAGCTGATTGATGTTTCTCTCTCATTGATGTTTCTGACTCTCTATCCCTCTCCCTTCCTCTCTGTAAAAAAATCAATAAAATATATATATTTTTAAAAACCTAAGCAACCGGCCAACAGACCGGTAGCTATGATACACACTGACCACCAGGGGGCAGACACTCAACGCAGGAGTGGAAACCACAAGCATGGAAACATGGAACAGACTGATGAATCTCAGAGGGAAGGGAGGAGGAGGGAGGGCAGGAAGAGATTAAACAAAGATCTTATATGTATACTAGAGTCCCATCCGTGCACTGGTGGGGTCCCTTGGCCTTCGGGGATCGGGCTGAAACAGGCTCTCCAACATTCCCCGAGGGGTCCCGGATTGCAAGAGACGCAGGCCAGGCCGAGGGACCACACCAGTGCATGAAACCATGCACTGGGCCTCCGGTACTATATAATTTACTTATTTTTTATATTTATTGTTTGTGCTCTATCTCCCATCACTGAAATGCTGGGATGAGGGCAGAGACTTTTTTTTTTTGCTTATGTATGCCAAGCACGGACTATTACTGGAACATATAGGTACTCAATAAATTTTTGCTGCATAAACACATTTTTATGGCCATAAAGAAATAAAAAGTCTGTCACATAAGCATAAGCACTTGGTTTGGAGTGTGGGGCAGCACTTGGGGATGATGGGAAGAGATGGTGCCTAATGAGATGCAGAGAGACATGGCAAGCCAGTCATTAGTTAGGACACTATCCTGTAGGGACACACAAATGCATTGTCCGCTTTTGCTTCGTGTATTACGCTTAGTTTTGAAATCCTTTTGTATCCAGAGTAAAATGCAGGGAAAGCTTTCCATTCTTTGTCACATGATTACCTAAAGTATATACCTGATGAATATAGTTTGAAGGACTATCTAGATGAAAGGTTTTACACCATTTTTCTTTTTTTAAAATATGTTTTGATTTTTAGAGAGAGGAAGGGAAAGGGATAGAGAGATAGAAACATCGATGAGAGAGGAACATCACTGATCGGCTGCCTCCTGCACACCCCCTACCAGGGATCTAACTCACAACCTGGGAATGTGCCATGACCATTAACCAAACCAGTGAGTTCTTGGTTCCTGGGTTGACACTCAACTGCTGAGCCACACCAGCCAGGCTACACTATTTTTCAAAGGGATGACGGGGCCACTGATTCTGGTATCAGGCCATGTAATTTTCTAAAGCAGTGCTTCTCAACCTTCCTAATGCCGTGACCCTTTAATACAGTTCCTCATGTTGTGGTGACCCCCAACCATAAAATTATTTTCGTTGCTACTTCATAACTGTAATTTTGCTACTGTCATGAACCATAATGTAAATATCTGTGTTTTCCGATGGTCTTAGGCGACCCTGCTAGCGGTTCTCAACCCACAGGTCGCGACCCACAGGTTGAGAACCGCTGCTGTAGAGCCTAAGACCATCGGAAAACACAGATATTTACATTACGATTCATTAACAGTAGCAAAATTACAGTTATGAAGTAGCAACGAACATAATGTTATGGTTGGGGGTCACCACAACATGAGGAACTGTATTAAAGGGTCGCGGCGTTAGGAAGGTTGAGACCCACTGCTCTAAAGCATCCCCCACCGTGAGGTACCCACGCCCACCATGTGAGAATCACTACTAATGATTAAATATTTTTATTTCCTTAAAGACTATTTTTAGGGAAGCATTAAAAATGTATTCAGTTGGCCAGCCACAGAAGTCAGTTCTCTCCATTTTTAGCTGCTGCGTGCTGAGTGCTCCCTGTGACAGTAACCGGGCCTGGGGAACGGAGCTATGCGATGGCACAGTGACCCTCTTGTCCAGAGCAGTGAAGTAAATGCGAGGTTCTCTTCTCTCATTGGGAAACTTAAGAAAGACCATATTCTCCAGAACGCAAGTTATAATTTCTGACACAAGAGCACCTTATTCTAAAACAATCCAGCTCAAATGGCTGTTTAAAGACTGAAACACACTGCTCTGAGCTTAAACGTTCATTGCTCTGCTAATAAACTGAACATTATTGAAAGTGATAAATAAACACATTTATCTCGCGGTAACAGAGAAAAACACGTGCCTTTCCTGTTCTCAAAGAAATAGTTGTCATCGTTACAACTTCATAAGTCACAACTGAATTCTTTATCTCACCCACACAAGGGTGCCATTTTCATTGAGGGAATTACTACAGTAAATAATTTGTAAGAGGGATAGATGAAGCCCTATCTTTTAAGCGATTTCTTGATCTCTATATCTGAGGGAAAAATCGATTTTGGATCTCTTTTGCGACAGAGATGAACTGGTCAGATAAGTTACTGGGTTTTTTCCCCTCAATTAATATACAGTGTTATTGACATTTTGTGTGCATACGCTTCAGTGAATTCTAACACATCTATAGATTTGTGTGACCACCACCACAGGATACAGAACAATGACATCACATACCCCACCCCGGACTCCCTTGTGCTGTCTCCTTATGGCAGTGGTCAGCAAACTGCACCCAAGACAAATCTGACCCATGGCCTGCTTTCTGAGAGCCCAGAAACTAAAAATGGATTTTACGTATTGAAAGTGTTGGGAAAAGAGCAAAAGCAACAAACAAAAATAAGGAAAAATATGCAGAAGAGATCATATATGTCCCACAAAGCCTAAAATATTTCCTGTTGGCCCTTTGCAGCAAACATAATAATCAGAATAATCTGGCCACTCAGTGTATGTGACAGTTTGAGATTGGCTTTTCTTTCATTCAGAATAATGCTCTCACGATCCAGCCAAGTTGTTGCATGTGTCGATCATTCATGGCTTTATATTGCTGAGTAATTATTCCATTCGACTATTGAGGGACGTTTTGGCTGTGTGCAAATAACATTGCAATGATCATTTGTGTACAGGTTTGTGTGGATACAAATTTTAATTTCTCTGATAAATGTCCAGGAATGTGATTACTGGGTTATAGTTTAAATTTTTGCCCATTTAAAAAATGGGCTGTTTGTTTTCTTATTGTTTCGTTTTGAGAGTTTTTTATACATTGAGTGGCCAGATTATGATGATCTCTGAATGCATAATAATCTGGCCACTCAGTGTATATCCTATAGAATAAAAGGCTAATATGCAAATTGTCCCCTCGACCAGGAGTTTGACCAGCAGGCAGGCCGGCCAACCGCCCATGTCCCCTACCCCTGGCCAGGCTGGCCGGACCCCACCCATGCACGAATTCATGCACCGGGCCTCTAATATATATATATATGTACATTGAGTGACCAGATTATTATGTGTTCAGAGATCATCATAATCTGGCCAATCTGTATATCCTGGATACAAGTCCTTTTATTTTTTTTTAAATGGATCATACTTTTGATGTCATGTCTAAGAAATCCTTGTCTCACTACTAACTTCTGGCTAAAGAGACGGAAACAAATTTTGGTAGGGATTTTAGGGAAGTTCTTTTATTTTTTTTATTTTTTTAAATTAAGGTATTATATGTGTACATATCTTACCATTGCCCCCCCCACCCCACTCCCATATATGCCCTCACCCCCCAGAGTTTTGCGTCCATTGGTTATGCTTATATGCATGCATACAAGTCCTTTGATTGATCTCTTATCTTCCCCACCTCTCCCTAACCTTCCTGCTGTATGGGAAGCTCTTTTAAAAGGGGGTTGATAAATTTATGGTGATGGAGGATGATTTGACTTCGGGTGGTGGGCACATAATGCTATATACAGATTATGTGTTATGGAAATGTACACTTAAAACCTATATAATCTTATTAACCAATGTCACCCCAATGAATTTAATTTAAAGAAAAAAGTAACTAAGCCATGAAAAAAAAAAAAAAAGAGGGACTTGCCCAGCCAGTGTGGCTCAGTGGTTGATTGTCAACCTATGAACCAGGTCACAGTTCAATTCCCCGTCAGGGCACATGCCCAGGTTGTGGGCTCGATCCCCAGTGTGGGGCGTGCAGGAGGCAGCCGATCCATGATCCTCTCTCATCATGGATGTTTCTCTCCCTCTCTCTCTCCCTTCCTCTCTGAAATCAATGAAAACATATTTTTTAAAAGAGAGACTTGACTTACCCGGAAGTGCCCACGTTGCCCCTTCTCTTTCTCTCTCCCTCTTTTCTCCAGCCTCGCATGCAGACACAGTGGCTAGAGTGGCATTGGCCATGTTGTAACCAGGAGGCAAACTTTAGGGTGGAAGTTGTGTACTAAGAAAGGCAAAGCAGCAGGATGGAAGAGCCAAAGAGAAAACGCTGGAGGCAAAGTTGTGATGGGCAAGGTGAGGAGTAGGGACTTGGATGACTTCATGGGCTTGTCAGGCCACCACTGAATTGCCTACCTCTTCCTGCGAAAGAGAAAAATTACCTCGCAATTTCTTTAAACCAACCTTTATTGAGTGTCTGTTACTATCAGATGAGCACAATTCCTAACTGATGCACTCACATCCATGTGGTGGGAGCCATGTTCTCCCCATCGCTCTTCTTTAGACGAGACCAGTGTGAACCTGATGTGTACTGTTAGGATGGTGTCAGTTGGTGTTTCCCTCCACTTCCAAACACAGTGCCTGACTAAAAGCAGGTGCTCAGTAAAATTGAATGGCCAATCGGGCCTGGCTTAGACTGGATTTATAACTCTTAGACGCCCATCTCCAATTTGGTCAGTGTAGCCACGTTCTGTAGCCATTGTGGTTCCTGCTTAAAAAAAAAAAAAAAAAAGCCAAACCTTGCTTCACTTTCAAGGTAGTAGAGTCCAAAACAAGCAGGAGGGGATTTAAAGTAGCAAACGGCCATTGAAAACAGATCAGGCCAATGGAAACAGATAGATGATGAAGGAGAGATCCCAGGTCTGTGTTCATCTTTCTGTTAGTCCAGCTCTCGGTGGTACATTTTGTATCTGTTGTTCATCTCTCCTGCCCTTTAGAATACAAGTGCTCATCTGCTTAAACATTTGTAAAACTATCATTTAAAATAAAGTGACCTTCATGAATAAGTAATTATATCATGGCTGAATAAATAATGCACAAAGGCAGGAGGGAGGAGGACACATTCATGCTCACAGGTGACACATAAAGAATCAGTGGCACTCTGCTAGGTCGCCAGGACAAGGGAAAACCATGAGGGAGGAGAGAGGAGTCAGATGCAATATGTCCAGGAAAGATCTCTACAAAGACTGGAGGAAGGAAGCCTTGCAAACCAGATAAGACATGGTCTTCAACTTTCCAAAATGCATTTCAAAATGCCGGAATCGCTCGCTGGCATCCAGCTCTCCTTCCAGGCCGTGGGAACTGTGCTATCCCCATGACAGACCTACAGCCAAGGAAAATCAAATTCAGCCAGCCCCTTGAACAAGCAGGGCTGGAGAGCATGTCTGTAGGAAAGCGTTTCAGCTATAGAGTGTTTGAATTTCTCACCTATCTTTTCCTTGTGACACAAGGTCAAGAGCTTCCGATCCTAATGTGAAGAAGCTGTGGTGTATGATGGGGTATTCACAGGGGGCAGGGTGGACTCCCAGGAATAGAGTCAAGAGAAGTCATAGGTTTAGACTTTCTGTCCTTCCTCTACTCCTAACCTTGCCTATCACAACTTTGCTTCCAGCATTTTCTCTTTGACTCAGCATATTTTTAATTTTATTTTTACATGTTATTTTAAAAACGTTTTTAATTTGAAAATGTTTAATCTTACAGAAAAGTTATAAAAATAGTATAATGGACACCCAAATACCTTTCATCTAAGTTCACTAGTTGTTAACATTTTGCCAAATTTGTTTTCTATTTCAATATGTTTTTGTGGAAATGGGTGCGTGCATGCACACGTGCACGCACACACACACACCTTTTTGTGAAAGATCCAAGAGGTTTAAATCTAAGTTTCAGACATCTTGACATTTCACCCAAACATACTTCAAGCATGTTTTTCTTAAGAAAAAGAGATTCTTACGTAACTATCATACATTTAGCACAGCCAGGAAAATGCTCACACTCAGTAAATGGAACACTGATACGATACCGTTATCTAATATGCATTCGTATTCATATTTCTTCAATTGTACCAATAACAATAGTGCCCTTTATACTGTTTTCCCAAGATCCAATTAAAGATCACACATTGCATTTAGCTGGCATGTCTCTTTACTTTCTTTTAAAGAGAATCCCTGAACTTTTTTTTACCTTTCATGACATTGACATTTTTGAAGAGTCCAGGTCAACTATTTTGCATAATGCTCCTGAATTTTTTGTCTTCTTATTTCCTTATGATTAGAACCTTTTTCTCCCCCACAGGAATACTTCAGTGTGATTTGTGTCCTGAGTACATCATATCAGAGAACACATGATATCAGTATGGTGACATTAAGTTTGATCATTTTGTTCAAGTGGTATCTACCAGACCTTTGCACTTACAAAGGTACCATTTTTCTTATTCTTGGTAATTAGTCATTATAATTGATAATACTTTGAGGCTGTGTGAATATATTCTTCCCTAACAATCTTTTCACTCAATGATTTTATATCTATTGATGATTCTTGCCTGAATCAGTTATTATAATGGTAATTGCAAACGTTGGTTTGCTAATTCTAACAATTTTACATTTATGAGTTAGCATTCTTCTGTAAACCATGTTGCCTGCTCCTCCTCCCCTCCTTAATTTTTTAAAGACTAGTGTTGGTTTGAATTCCTTTTTACTCAATGCGTTATAATTTATTCCAATCATTATTCATTTCAATACTCAAATTGTCCCATATTTAGCAAATGGGAGCCCTCTCAGACTGGCTTCTGTATTTCTTTTACATGACCCATCAATTTTTGAGTACGCCCATATTTTCTGGCACAAAGTATTCTAAACCCTCATTTTACGCTCCCTACTCCAGCCTGGAATTAGAATCATGCACTTCTCCAGCAGCCCTGGTTCTTTTTAGTGGGATGTATCTCTACAAAGTTCTGGGCACTAGGTGTGCTTATTGCTATTAAAGTGTTATCCACAGCCCTAGCCGGTGTGGCTCAGTGGATAGAGTGTTCGGCCTGCTGACCAAAGGGTCCCGAGTTCGATTCTGGTCAAGGACACATACCTTGGTTGCAGGCTCCTCCCTTGTCCGAGCCCTGGTCAGGGCTTGTGCAAGAAGCAACCAATTGATGTGTCTCTCTCACATCGATGTTTCTCTCTATCTTTCCCTCTCTCTTCCACTCTGCCTAAAAATCAATGGAAAATATCCCCAGGTGAGGATTAACAACAACAAAAAGTGTTATCCACAGATATTTTAAACAGAAAAGAAATAATGGTTGCATATATAACCCACATAAACTTGAGCTATACCACGATCCAGTCTTAACATAGTGCTGTTTTCAAAGAAGTTCAATATTCAAGAAATAATTTTAAAATCAATTTGATTTTAAAATTTTTGTTTTATTTATTTATTGGTTTTGAGAGAGAAAGAGAGAGAGAGAGAGAAACATTGATTTGTTGTTTCACTTTTTTATGCATTCCTTGGTTGCTTCTTGTATGTGCCCTGAATGGGAATCGAAACCACAATCCAGCCAGGGCCAGCAATTTAATTTTTAATAAAATAATTTTTTAATTCCAAAGGAGGGTTCTGTTAATATTACACAGGAAAACTGTTTGCCATATTTATTGAGGTGTACTTGACAAATAAAACTCACATATATGTAAGGTGTATGACTTGGTTTGATATATGTATACATTTTGAAATAATTGCCATAATCAAGCCAAGTAACCTATCTATCACCTCACATAGTTTTCTCCTCTGTCTCACTGGATCTGAGAAAGGGTGGCCCAGAAATTCCTAAAAAGAGTCAGTTGTAGACCACACATACTCTCATCCAACCTCCTTTCCCCCATTTGCCCACTTCCTTGTATCAGCAACACTAGCTGGAGGCCAAGAAATGCTTGAACTTCCCAAATTTTCTTGGTTCCCAGAGTTCATAGACCCCTTAACATCTCAGTATTGTTTTCATGGAGCTCATAGGCCAAAATAAATACCTACGAGTTACATCTATGAAGTAGTTGAATCCAAACAACTTAATAGGTATTTGTGTTTTAACAGTTTACTAGCCTTTTGATAAAAGAATACATATTGGGGAAAAACAATGTATTTATTTCATTTTTATAAAGCTGCAGTTCCTACTAATGGAATGGGAGTACCTGTTAGTCACTGCAGTTTCTCAAACCTTGGCCTCTAACTGGACACCACCGCATTCATTTCCACTTAGCCCGAGTGTGGCGTAGGCTCTGCCTCTTGGTTTGTATATACACACCCTGTGATGTTTGCCCAATGACAGCATCACATAACAACACATTTCTCAGAATGTGTCCCTGTCATTAAGCGGTATATGACTATAGTAGGTCCCGAAATGAAAAACAAACAAACAAAAACAGGTTGAATCCTAACTCTGCAACTCACTTTGTGATCTTGAAGAAGTTGCTCAGTACCTCCATTTTCTTCCATGTAAATAGCTATGGTGAGAGTAGCTGCCTGAAGAATTGTTGTGTTTATTTAGTGAGATAATTGCCCCCAGAAGATTTCGTTCAGGACTCGGCACATAATAAATGCTCACTAAATGGTAGCTATTATTATTAAGTGCCAAAATGAGTAGTAAAGATAATAAGTGCTGTGAGGTGACTGGAGGACAGGGACACTTAAGTTCGTTTTTTGAGTGCCGTAGAGGTTTTGAATAGACAGAGGTTGAGGGAGGGGAAAGAGGACTTTCCAGGTAGGAGGGAAAAGATCTTTAAAACTTAAAAGGTCACCCCCAAAGAGTAGTTGATTTTAATTTTAATTTGTGTTTTTAAAAAGGTCCGACTGCCTTTTAGAAGCATCCTTATTTCAAATTTGATTTGCTCTACTCATTACATTTTGCAGAAGAGTTGAATATGAATAGCATGTTTTATTATGCATATGAAAGAAAAACATTTCCAATCAAATTCCATGCTCTCTATCTTTAAGGTCCCCTCTGGTTTATCCTTTCTTTAGAGTTATTTGTCTAGTTGCTATTTTGCATTTTAATTTGACTCTGCCTTTTATTTATTTGCACTTATTACTGGAATGCTTTTTTAAACTAAATAGTTTTTGGTGTTTCCTATTCAGTAGTTGATGAATGTTTATTACTGTCATTCATTGTTCAGGAAAATGTACCACATCCCACCTCAATCAGTGCACTCCATTATCCGTGGGGTGTAAACCACTTCATAGTCATTAAGTGAATATGTTATTTGGGAATTAAATCAATGGAAAGAAAAGAAAAGGGTATCCGAAGGTGGTAGGAGGTGAGAGCTGCAGTGATGAGGCTTATGAGGAGCAGCCCTTTCCCAGCAGGCAGGACGTACATAAAAGGCCTCAGGCTCCCCCCTTCACCTCCCCACTCTGCCCCCCAGTCCACTAAATCTAACAGAAACGGGCATCGATCTCTCTTTCAGACTGGAGTGTGGAGGGGGATTGAACAAACACCTCCGGAACATATTGTCTTGGGTTGTGTGTCTAAGAAGACCTTGAGTCAGGAGTTTGACTGCCAGTTGTTTATTTGGGAGGTGAATCTCGAAAGCACCAGTGGGAGACTGGGGTCCTGGGACAAGAAGGGAAGGAAACCAACAAAGAGTGTGTTATTGTCAAGAAGTGTACAGGGTCATTCACTCATTTAAAATATTAAAAAGAATAAATGCTTATTGGAGAAATTCCAGAAAAGCTATATATGCATAGAGATTATGTACTTACATAGTATGACATGACATAAATGTCAAGAACTGTGAAGGGTCTGAGGTTTGGCCTTACTTGCAAACTAACCAGTTAGCCTGCACAGATGCATAGATTCTGGCAGAAGACGGGAGACTCCTGGGCTAGAGGCAAAGGAACGCGGCACTCGCGGCACACCAGGGACCCGCCATGTCTCCCAGGGTGGTGGAGAATGGTACAGGTGGGCGTGCACATGAGGATTTAGAATCCAATTCCCTTCCCTCAGTGGCTGGGGTTGCTCCTGGCGGCATGAACTCTGTGGCGCCTTCTGCAAACTTTCCCAAGGCGACTGTCTCCATCTTCCCAGGAGAACATGCGTTCACATCTTTAAGTGTCTTTGTTTCTTTTCTTTTTCGTTATTACCAGTGAAGTGTGCCCTTGTAAACTATTGGCTCTAGGGAGGAGCGGCCTAGGTGCCTCCTGTAGTTGGGCAACGTGATGGCCCTGCCTGTAGGGCCCAGTATTGTAATAGGAGAAATTTCTACCTTGAAGGTCCCTGAACATAGTCTCCTCTTCCCTGTACTCCGTAAGACAAGGCGTTCAAAGAATTAACGAACGTTACTATAACAAAACGCTTCCATTATTACCTTACATATTAATACATTTTCTCACTGTCTATACCTATAAAAATTAAAAATAGGAACCTAATTGCTGTTGAACTGCTCTCATTTTTTGCATAAGTACTGGTCAACCATGGATACATAGACTGTTAAGAAAAAGCCCATCCAACTTAATAAGTGATGTATATTAAATAAAGGTTTAATTTTAAAATCTATAATAAATTATGTTGTTTTGATCGGTTGGTACTATTTACTATAAGGATAATTTCACCTAGAACACATATTTAATACCTAGAGCCTTTTGGTCACAGAAACATTTAAATATTTATATATTGGTGTGTGTGTGTGTGTATAATTTTTCCAGCTTTTTTGACATACATATATATATAATATGTATATATATATATATATATGCATATATTTTTGTTTCTGCAAAGTGTGGTAGGATGATTAATAAAATATTTTTAAACCTAAAATAGATTACATTAGTATAACGTTTTGCAGGGAGAGTAAAATGGAATGGTGGCATCTAGGAGTCAGAAACAATGCACTATATCCAGCTGTTACAGAACCTGTTCAAGTTTGTTTTAAAAAGACAATGGTGGATATTAAAACACTAAAGAATTTAGAGTCCATTAGATGCATTCGAAAAAGTAATGTTGCCAAAACCGGTTTGGCTCGGTGGATAGAGCGTCGGCCTGCGGACTGAAGGGTCCCTGGTTCGGTTCCGGTCAAGGGCATGTACCTTGGTTGCGGGCACATCCCCAGTGGGGAGTGTGCAGGAGGCAGCTGATCAATGTTTCTCTCTCATCGATGTTTCTAGCTCTCTATCCCTCTCCTTCCTCTCTGTAAAAATCAATAAAATATATTTTTTTAAAAAGTAATGTAAATTTTATTTTAAAATGTCAATTTAAATTTGTTGGGAATTATATTCTGTGATGGAAATTGCTGGCTTTTCACCAAAATCCATTCTCTCCATTATTGTAACTGAGATAATAGTGTTTTGTTTTGGGAGGTACCAAAAGTTATACTCAGAGACTGAGTCTATCTTTGCCTGCAATTTATTTTATTTTAAAAAACAAACGAACGTTTTTTGTTTTTTTTATTTCAGAAAGGAAGCAAGAGGGAGAGATAGAAATGTCAATGATGAGAGAGAATCATGGATGGGCTGCCTCCTGCACGCCCCACACTGGGGATCAAGCCCGCAACCCAGGCATGTGCCCTTGACTGGGAATCGAACCCTGACCTCCTGGTTCATGGGTCAATGCTCAATCATTGAGCCATGCCGGCCAGGCATTTGCCAGCAATTTATTTAGCACAGGTTCACTGTGGGAATTATAATAGTTTCACAAGCCAATAGTATACAGGATAATATCTCTTAATAAGCCAAATAAAAAAATAACATACTGCAAACAAATGACAGCGTAATCACACTATTGTTTCAGGCAAGGGGAGATGAAGGAGTAAAGTTCAAGTTTATTATGAGATGTACCTTTTATACAAGGAGGCGTTCTGGAAAGATGTGGCCAACCTGGAGCTGACTCCAGCTGCCAGCGCCAAAGTAAGCGTCCCCTCGGCTGGCCTTGTTGCTAGGGAACCGAGACACCGGTGCTGGTGGGCAGGCCGAGCTGCTCCCGGGCTGTTCCTCCAGAGACCGCTGCGAGTCTGATGCCACTGCCCACCGAGGAGTCACCTGGCCGGGGAGGGGCGGCGTCTCCAGGGTCTTCGGAGAGTTTTTAGGTTCGCCAAGAGCCGCCTCGCCCGAACCAGAACTCCAATAGCCCCCACGGACGGTCAGCATTTGCTGTGGACACGCCCCTGGTCATAGCTGCTGCTTCACGTGTTCTTATCAGCCAGCCCCCAGCGGGCCCCGCAGCAGCTGGACTGCCGAGCGCTTATCAAGCGCAGCAGATGTGGGATGGGGGCATCCGGGCATGCCTGACCTCATTCTTACAGCAAAGCAGCATTTCCCCTTTGTCCTGAACACGGAGATTCGAACGGCCTCCCTTACGTCGGGAACGAGTGGACTTGAAAGCATATTAACCCAATACTAAGTACTAGTATATGGATACCCAGCTCATTTCCCTTGAAACTAAATGTGACCATACGACTGAGCTCTAATCATTGGAATTTGAGCAAAATAATGAGTACAATCTATTGCTTAAGAGACATTTCCTGGCTCTGGATGATCCCTCCTTCTCCTGTCCCACTGGTGGGAATGGATATGACCACAGTGACCTTGAAAATCTCCTATCAGCTCAGCCGGCGTGGCTCAGTGGTTGAGCATAGACCTATGAATCAGGAGGTCACGGTTCAATTCCCAGTCAGGGCACACGCCCGGGTTGTGGGCTCGATCTCCAGTGTGGGGCGTGCTAGAGGCAGCCGATCTATGATTCTCTCTCATCATTGATGTTTTTTCTCTCTCTCCCCCTTTCTCTCTGAAAGCAATAAAAATATGCTAAGGAAAATAAAATCTCCTATCAAAGATGGCAGATCTGTGTAGAGACATAGAACCCTTAGTTCAGAATGTGACATGATAGAAACAAAGGTTGTGTTTTAAGCCTGTAAATGTTAGGATGCCTCTTTACTTTAGCATCTAGGCCTTCCTTAACTAATACAGGAATTGGTACCATGAAAGTGGAGTACTGCTATAACAAAAAGCTAACTTTTGAAACATTTGCTCAATGCCTAGGCAGCATATGATGAAGAAATAAATAGTGCAAGCTAGAAATCTGGGGACTCCAAAACAGCTGGTACAAATGTTACCTATGTTAACTTGGAAGGCAGACCATCTGCCTACCAAGCCCCCAGCATAGGGCAAAAGCCAGAAAATAATGTGTAGTGGCTTCTCCTTGCTTCTGTAGCAAGGTATTATAAGAAAAAGATGAGCTCAAGCAAGAAACAGCCAGTTTGCAAGCAGAGGTGCAAGGAAATGGGACCATATTTAAAAGCCTTACAGGGCTGGAAAATCCAACTGCTTCTGGACCCGAGAGATAAATTTCTTATTCAATTCTTTATCAAACATTAAGATGAACAATGGATCCAGCGTGGAGACATAGATCAGATTATGGTAATCATCCCTCTGTTGTTTCAGATGACAACAAGTTAGCTGACATTAAGAGATGAAAGGCATGGGAACAATAAGGAAGGAAAGAATAAAGCAGGCCTGAGAATTATGCCCAGAAAATGAACTTGGTTGTAGATACCGGCATGGGAAAGTGACTGGAAGCCAACTAAATAGGTACCTACTTTCATATTTCATCAATTCCTTTTAATTTCCATTTTATTGAGATGTAGTTGGCATACAGCACTGTGTAAGTTGAAGGTGTGTAGCATAATGATTTGACATATATATTGTGAAGTGATTAACATAGTAAGTTAATATCTGTCATCTCATATAGATTTTAAAAAAGAAAAGAAACTTGGAACCATTACAGACCATGGCAGTCCAACCAGAGGATCCAGATGGCTGAGCCAGAATCAGTTTCAATCCTCTGGGCCCTTTTTGGACTAAACTGCCCCCCAGTGTACCGACCATTGTCTTGGAGTTGCCATTAGGGGAAGAAAGAAGCGTCACGCCTAGAAATGGTCAGGATGGAGTCCTGCGTTTTCAAAATAGGTCTGTAGTAACGCCATCTCTTTTGTCCTGATCCTTCCCCAGGAGGCAGCTGAGAAGGGAGGATTCTTTTGGGGGGCCAACTGCATTTAGTGACCAAACTGCCTTATTAAGTTGTGTAGACCAGGAGGAGGTGAGGGAAATAGAGTCAGAA
The DNA here is from genome assembly GCF_951640355.1 of Cnephaeus nilssonii. Taxonomy (NCBI): domain Eukaryota; kingdom Metazoa; phylum Chordata; class Mammalia; order Chiroptera; family Vespertilionidae; genus Cnephaeus; species Cnephaeus nilssonii. Next base: position 131,281,661 of record NC_137071.1, on the reverse strand, counting down.
GTCCTTTAAAGTCGATTTTTGAGGAGGCTGGTCAAACCCCACAATACTAGATGCCCGTGGATGGTAGGTGAATGGAAAAACTTATTGAATACCCTGACAATCAGCCCATTGTATGTGGCTTTTGCCACAAAAGAGGTATTATTGTCAGCCTGCAAATGGTCTGGGAAGCTGATCACATGACAGAGATTAGCTTCCAGGACCAAAGTGATTTGTTTGGACTCAGCTGATCAGACTGGAGCAGCAGGACGGTCACCTGAAAAAATGTCAACAGCAGAGAGGCCCCAGGGGTAGGCCTACCAGGGGCCCAAAGGTCCAATACGGTCCATCTTCCAGGCACAGGTGGGGCCAGTGCCCCTTGTCATGTGAACTCCCTCACTGGGAGACGCAAGCCTGGCAGGTAGCGGTAGCCTCTGCATCAGAAACATGAAGTTCTTTATTCCGTGCCCCGTATGTGAGGGCGGAAGTGTTGCCATGTCTGGTCTGCGCAGCAATGTTGATAACCTGGGCAGTGCAGGCTCCATCTGCAGCTTTATTTTCAGATGCTCTCCTCAAAGAATTGGCCTTTCCATGAGCGTTTCCATGAGTAACCCAGACAGTTTGATCAGGAGTCGTAATTGGTTTCCACAGCGCATGGCCCCCAAGAGGGGGTCCTTAGAGTTTTCCAAGTGGCAGAAGCAGCAGCTTGGCCATCGGCAATAGCCAATAAGTCAGTCAAGAAAAATAACGGTCCGTCCACGGGCGTATTGGTCAGAGATATGAGAATGGCATTGAACTCTGCCCGCTGAGGGGAGTCATGTTCATGTGCGTAGTTGGTGGTGAGGCTGAATAGCTACGGCATACCATGGGCACCATTGGGTTTCCATGAGAACCATCAGTGAAGCAGGCCCAGCCATTAGGGAGCTTCTATGAATCAAGGGTCCCCTGGAGCCAGTAGCTTTGCTTCAGGCAACAGAGTGGGGGATAAATTGTTCCCCCAAAGGGATGGATAGCTGTCACTTTTCCACATAAAATTGAAGTACTGCTTGAGCCAGGCTAGCTGCTTTCTTAATATACCATTTCCTCTTGACAAGTGAAGCTTATTTGGCTCATCTCATGGGGGGTCATGGAGTCACAGAATTTTTGTTTGTTTGTTTTTAAAATATGTTTTTATTGATTTGAGAGAGAGAGAGAAACATCAATGTGAGAAACATCTATTGACTGCCTCCTGCATGCACTTTGACTGCAACCTGGGCATGTGCCCTGACCAGGAATTGAACTGGTGGCCTTTCAGTGCATGGGGACAACACTCAACCAACTGAGCCACACCAGCCAGGGCTGGAGTCATGGAGTTTGAGTTGACCTATCCCCAAATAGGGATATCAGGCTGGAGCGTCACATGGCTTCCATGGGTCAATGTTCAGTTTTTTGTGTTTTTTTTAAATCCTCACCTGAGGATATTTTTCCATTGATTTTTAGAGAGAGTGGAAGGGAGAGGAAGAGACACAGAGAGAGAGAGAGAGAGAGAAACACCAATGTGAGAGAGACATATCAATTGGTTGCCTCCTGCATGCACCCCTACCAGGGCCAGGAGCCTACAACCGAGGTACGTGCCCTTGACCGGAATCGAACCTGGGACCCTTCAGTCTGCAGGCTGACGCTCTATCCACTGAGCCACACCGGCTAGGGCAGAAAATTAGTCTTTATCCATTGCAGAGACTCTTAAATTTTAAGATGCACGGAAATCACATAGTTCACATGTAGATCCCAATCCAACAAAGATAGGGGCCAGGGAGTGTGTAAAAACAGAACTCTTTCCATTTGCAAAGCATGGGTGGACCTATAGAGTATTATGGTAAGTGAATAAGCCAGTCAGAGAAAGACAGGTATCACGTGATCTCACTCATATGTGGAATCTAATGAACAAAATAAGCTGATGAACAAAATAGATCCAGAGACATGGAAGCATGGAACAGACTGATGAATCTCAGAGGGGAGGTGGGGGTGGGTGCGAAGAGATCAACCAAAGAATATGTATGCATATATGCATAACCCCTGGACACAGACAATAGGGTGGTGAGGGACTGGGGTGGGGGGTGGGGGCGAGGGAGGGCTAGAATGGGTCAATAGGGAAAAAGGGGACATATGTAATATTTTCAGCAGTAAATATATTTTTTTAAATCTGCTGTAAGCCTTTAGCTCCTGTTAGTCTTTCTTATTAGCCACTCAGGGCCGTTGTATTGAGATATTGCATTAGTTACCAACTCTGATGCCTTTAAGTCCTTAGTCAGGGCTGTGATTTCTCTTTCTTTCTGGCATTCTTTAGCTTCTGAGGCAGGGAGGTGGGTTAAGAAGCTGTTTACACTTCTGCTATATACTGAATATTTGTGTGTCCTCCCTTCCCCTCCTTTCATATATTGAAACTTAAGCCCCAATGTGGTGGTAGTAGGAGGTGGTGTTAGAAATGCTCATCAACAGTGTCACAGGAATGAGACAAACACTCAAAACTGGATTGGCAAGGCAAATTTACTTCTGCATCAGGGAGCGTGCCAGCTGAAAATCATGGGCAAAGCACACTGAATGGGAAGTCCATTCGGGTTTTATTCCCTGATGCGATCTGCCCTGCCCCTCACTCTGACTCTGACTTGATTGGTCAGGGCTCAGAACTCGGATTTCCATTATTGGAAGGGGAGGGGTAAGGCGGAGTCCAAGATGGCGGCGCCCTGAGAGTCTGAAGGTCAGATCAAGATGGCAGGACCTAAGAGGGCAGCGAGCTCCTTCCTTTGACAGAAAAGATCACTGATTCATTCTCACAGTGGTGATGAACTCCTTTAGCTTTTTCTTGTCTGGGAAACTCTTTATCTGTCCTTTGATTCTAAATGATAGCCTTGCTGGGTAGAGTAATCTTGGTTGTAGGTCCTTGCTTTCCATCTCTGAATATTTTGTGCCAATTCCTTCTGGCCTGCGAAGTTTCTGTTGAGAAATCAGCTGACAGTCAAATGAGAACAGCCTTGTAAGTAACTAACTGCTTTTCTCTTGCTGCTTTTCAGATTCTCTCTTTGTCTTTACTTTGGCATCTTAATTATGATGTGTCTTGGTGTGGGCCTCTTTGGGTTCCTCTTGTTTGAGACTCTGTGCTTCCTGGGCTTGTATGTCTATTCCCTTTGCCAAGTCAGGGGAGTTTTCTGTCATTATTACTTCAAATAGGTTTTTAATTCTTTGCTCCCTCTCTCCTCCTCTGGCACCCCCATGATAAAGATGTCCCAGAGGCTCCTTCAGCTGCAGGGGGGGCTGCCTTGGTGGAAGGCCCTGTGACCCTCCGGAACCTGGGAGGGTAGGCGGTCTTAGGAGGAGCTGCCCCAGGGCCAGTTCTCATCTGCCTCTCTGTCTGGAGGGAGGCTACCAGTGAGACAGTTTCTTATCGCCTCCCTGGCTCCAGTGAAGTATGGTACCTTCCACCTGGCCTCCTCCCCCTTAGGGCAGAGCTGCAGGCTATAACGCTACTTGGGCGCAGTCCAGACCTGACTCCATGACTCATGATGCCTGTCTTCTGGCCTCTTTTGTCTTAATGTCCTACAGGACGAGGGACTCAGGGAGCTGAGACCATGATGGTCTTTCTTTTCCTGGCTGTGTGAGGAATAAACCGTATGAATCAATCTGGGCTTTGTTGTCCTACCAGCCAAATCCATATGCCCGATCCACAGATTCTCACGGGCCATGTAAAGAGGTCCGGGTGACACCTGCACGTGCAGCGGGGGGTGTTGCAGCAGGGAAACTGAGCTCAGAGAACCTGCATCTTCATAATGGGCAGAAGCATGCCCGCCCTTCACTTCAGAGACAGACTGAAAATTACTGCGTGGCAAGTGTGCTTGCCCTTTGCTCCAGATATAAACGTTCTCTTTATTTAAAAAAAAAAAATATGTCTTATTGATTTTTTACAGAGAGGAAGGGAGAGGGATAGAGAGTTAGGAACATCGGATGAGAGAGAAACATCAATCAGCTGCCTCCTGCACACCTCCTACTGGGGATGTGCCCGCAACCAAGGTACATGCCCTTGACCGGAATCGAACCCGGGACCCTTCAGTCCGCAGGCTGATGCTCTATCCACTGAGCCAAACCGGTTTCAGCACGTTCTCTTTATTATACTGGACAGTAAGCATGCCTGCCCTTTTCTTTGGAAGGAGACACTGTCTCTTCAAGGATGTATTCTAGAAACCCTCTTAAAAAGATAGTCCAGAACAAATTACAGTCAGTGGCTCACTTGTGAAATACACAAAAACATGAGCGACCTGTGGGGAACTTTCTCCCAACAAAGACTACATATTGTAAAATACCATTTAGATTAGTTGTCTTCATTCAGTCTATATATATATATATATATATATATATATATATATATATATATATATAATGTTTTATTGTTTTCAGAGAGGAAGAGAGATGGGGAGAGAGAGACAGAAACATCAATGATGAGAGAGAATCACCAATCGGCTGCCTCCTGCATGACCCTCACTGGGGATAGAATCCACAACCTGGGCATGTGCCCTGAGCAGGAATCAAACCAAAATTGAACCATGACCTCCGGGTTCATAGGTTGACACACTCAACCGCTGAGCCACACCGGTCAGTCTTTTACAAACATTTGTCATTTTAAAAAATGAACCTGGTTTAGGTTTATTGAGCAAATGGCTATTATAAATGTCACCTCTGGTAGACATGAACAATTGAATTCTAGGAATATGAAATAAGACCAAGCCTGACTGAGGCAAATTTAGTTCTATGACTTGAAATAAATTTTATAAACATAAGTAAATAAATAAAAGTAAGATCTTAAAAATGCCCGCACTCTAGAAGAAAAGGGATCATGATGTTAAACCCAGTACGCTATGGTCACGTGTATGTGGATAAAATGGGTACCAAGACCGTGAGGAGGAACGCGGGTTGCTTGAAGAAGCTTCCAGAATTAAGAATCCCACTGCTAGAAAAGAACATACCTAAGTAACTTTCAAAAACAGTATTTTGACTAAAAGTTATACTTGGATTTTCAACTGTGCAGGCAGTTGGCACCCGTAACCTCCATGTTGCTTAAAGGTCAGCTGTATATCCAGCATGCAAGTCCTTTGTTACCTAGATATATTATGAATATTTTCTCTTGGTCTGTGGCTTTTTTTTTTCTTAATACTGTCTTTTGAAAAGCAGAAGTTTTCATTTTTATTACGTCCATTTTTTTTCAATGATTTTCCATTGTGGCTGGTGTTTTTTGTTTGCTGAGAAATATTTATCTTAAAACTGAGAAGATTTTTCTCTAATTCTTTTTCCTGAAGTTTTAGCTTTAATGTTAAAGTCTTTGAGCTGTTTTAAGTTAATTTTTGTGTATGATATCAACTAAAGGTCAAGGTTCACCTTTTCCCACCTATCTCCTTACCCTCTCCCCTTCTTAGGTTCGTTGGCTGGAGCACTGTAAATTAGACTAACCAAAGACAGATGAAGAAGAGAAAAGCAAGCAGACATTTGTTAGCATGTTTATTATACATACACATGGGAGCACTCAGAGATGAGTAACTCAAAAAGGTGGTTAGAACTTGGGCTTGTATAGCATCTTAACAAAGAACAGTACATTTTTAGAGAAGTAACGAAACAAAGGCAAAGGACTTTGAGTTTCTAGGGTGGCAAATTGTGGGAAGGCAAATATATGGGGGCAACCTTTAAGGGAAGAGAAGATCTAGTTAGTATACACGGAGTGGCCAGATGATGATGATCTCTGAACGCATAATAATCTGGCCACTCCGTGTACATCCTATAGAATAAAAGGCTAATATGCAAATGGTCCCCTCGACCAGGAGTTCGACCAGCAGGCAGGCCGGCCAACCGCCCGTGTCCCTTCCCCCTGGCCAGGCTGGCCGGACCCCACCCATGCACGAATTCATGCACCGGGCCTCTAATACACACACACACTGAGTGCCTAGATTATTATGCGTTCAGAGATCATCATCATCTGGCCACTCTGTAGTTTGCTGTGTAGATTCCTTGGTGATGTGTCTGGGCTGATCAGGATCTAGAGTTGTCTCCAGTGATTAAGGGGCTGGGGACACTCAGGTACAAATGTATGTCCTGCTCTTAGGCAAATGGGGGAGGGCAGAGAGCTCTTGTATTTGCTTCTTGTCAATTGCCTTTCATTTAAGTTATTCTTGTGCCCCAATGACATGTCCTGCTATTTTTCAGTGCTTAGTGTTTATATTATAATTGCCCTTCCCGTATTTTATTCCCTGCACGTCATCCTGAGGTCCACAAGGATAGGAAGTATCTCTAGTTCCTACTTCCGTATCTGAAACAGTCGATGCTGAATTGAACTTTAGTTTCAAATTATTGCACTTCACTCTTGCCCCACAAATGCCAGAAAATGAGTGTCCAAAGAAAATGATTCTCTGGCAGGATCTAGAGGCCATGGTCCCTCATACAGTCTTTTATCCGTACTGTTTTCAATTTGTATCGCATTTGTGTGAGCAAGAATTCATAGCTAATCTCTGACAAACTGATTTATATTGCAGCAAATTGTATCCCCACTCTGAGATGATTTGCATTTGAAAGTGAAGGCTGAAAGGAGAATTCCTTTTGTCAAAGAGGAATTCCAAGCATCTGTTCCTGGCCAAGGAGGGGAATTTTTTTGAAGGGGCCAGAAACTGTTTTGGGGAACAGCTACCAAATCATCCCATAGAAGGAAGTGATTTTATTTTAGTCACAACTAGCAAGAACGATCCGGAAGGCTTGGACAGAGTCCTTCCGGTGGCCTGAACGTGGAGGGACAGGGAGAATGAAGGCACCAGCAGCTAAGGAGTTAAAGAGAAGTGATGCCTCTGCCAGCAGTGTCTGGGACTCTGTCCAACAGCGTGCTGTCAGCAGCGTCAGCCAGCAGGAACGCATGATCTCCCACCCTTTGGTTTCAGCGGTAATATTAGCTGAGAAAACACTCCGGGTTTTTGGTGTTCATGTGGTGTAGCTCACTCACTCCAGACATGCTCCTTTCTCCAATAGTTACCGCCTACACTTTCTCCCTCTCCCTCTCCCCCTCCCCCTCCCCTCTCCCCTGTTCCCGCTCCCCCCTTTCCCCTCCCCCTCCCACTCCCCCTTTCCCCTCCCGATCCCCTTTCCTCTCCCCCTCTACCTCTCCCCTCCCCCTCTCCCTCCCCTTTCCACTGTCCCCTCTCCTCTCCCCCCTTTCCCCTCCCCCTTCCTACTCCCCCTTTCCCCTCTACCTCTCTCTCTCCCCCTCCCCCTCCCCGTCCCCTCTCCTCTCCCACCTTTCCCCTCCCTCTCTCCTCCCCTCCCCTCCCCTCTCCCCCTCTACCTCTCCCTCTCCCCCTCCCCTTCCCCTCTCCCCTTCCCCTCTCCCCTGTCTCCCCTTTCCCCTCCCCTCCCCCTCCCCCCTTCCCTCTCCCCCTCTACCTCTCCTCTCCCCTCTTCCCCTCCCCCTCCCCTCCCCTTCCCTCTCCCCCTCTACCTCTCCCTCTACCTCTCCCCCTCCCATCTCCCCTGTCCCCTCTCCCTCTCCCTCTCCCTCTCCCTCTCCCTCTCCCTCTCCCTCTCCCTCTCCCTCTCTCTCTCCCTCTCCCTCTCCCTCTCCCTCTCCCTCTCCCTTCCTTCCTTTCTGTTTATTTTCCCCAATACAGTATCCAGTTTGGGAAACCAATGCACGCCTCCCAGGACAAAAAGGCAGGTTTTCAGCTGTAAAGTCACTTTCCCCCCATTGCCGTTATAGTCTGAGTCAAAGGGACATAGTGGCCTCAGGTCTTCACATTTCTGAAATCAAATGCCCTCCCTAATTCTCCCCCGCCCCCAAAGCTCTTGTTAAATGGATGGTCAGCGACTCGATACTCCCCAGAAATGCCCCTTTTGTCGTTCCCTCCGTCCTGCTGAGGCTGCTTGGACTAGGAGTCCTCCCCATCGCTGCTGAGGATAAAGCACAAAGACAGGCCATGCGCTACACTCTAACCCAGTTCCAATCCACGGAAGTCACTGGAGATTTCTCCTGTGCAAAGCCCCGCGGCGCATATGGAGCTGAAGAATTGAATTCCACCAAAGCATATTGAGGCTCACGTGGAGCCAGCACTAAGGCTACGGAGGGGACACCGCGGCCCCTACTTTGAGTAGCTCCGTTGGTCAGGGAGACCGGCTACAGACAGTTATAAAACAGTCATGGTTTTACAGTTAAGTAATACATGTTTTTACTTGGAATTTTCATTGAGATCATTGTAGATTCACATGCAGTTATAAAAAATAACAGAGACTGTGTGTATGCTTTTCCAAGTTTCCACCAATGGTAATATTTTGGAGAACTGTATTATAATATCCACAACTAAGATATTGATATTGATACAATCCACTGATATTACTCAGATTCCCCTAGTTTCACTTGTACTTGTGTGTGCATGTGTGTGCGCGTGTGAAGTCCTATACAATATTATCACCTGTAGAGGCTCATCTATCTACCACCACAGCCAAGATACTGAACAGTCTCATCACCACAGGGACTTCCTGTTGCCCTTTTATACACACTCTCCCTCCCACTCTGTCCCTGAACCCTGCAACCACTAATTTGTTCTACATTTCTAAACTTTCTCATTTCAAAAATGTTACATAAATGGAATCACACAGTATGGAACCTTTTGGGATTGGCTTTTTTCAGCATAATTTTCTAGAGATTCATTCAGGTTGTTTTGTGTATCAATAATTCATTTCTGTCTATTGCTAAGTAGTATTCCGTGGTATGGGCATACCATACAATGCCATAGTATTTAGCCATTCATCTGCTGAAGAACAGCTCTACTGATTCTCATGTTAGGCTATTATAAATAAAGCTGCTGTGAACATTCATGTACAGATTTTCATGTGGACGTAGTTTTCATGTCTCTGGGATAAATGCCCAGGAGCGCAATCGCTGAGTTTCATGGTAGTCACATGTTTAATTTTAAAAGAAAGGGATAAACTTTCCAGAGTGCCTGTACCATTTTCCAGTCCCACCAGCAATATAGGAGTGATCCCGTTTCTCTGTGTCTTCTTCAGCATTTGAGATTGTCATTCTTCTTGATTTGTAGCCACTCAGATGTGTGTGTTTGTGGTGATATGTCCTTGTGGTCTTAATTTGAATTGCCCTAATGGCTAATAACGTTCAGCATCTTCCCATGTGCCTACTCGCCATCTGTGTATCCTCTTCGGTGAAGTATCTCTTCATGTCTTTTGTCCATTTTCTGATTGGATTGTTTGTTTCTTATTGTTGGGGTTTGAGACTTTTACCGAATATTCTAGATGGTAGTACTTTGTCAGATATGTGGTTTGCAAATATGTCCTCCTTGGCGATAGCTTGTCTTTTCAGCCTCTTCATGTAGACTTTCAAAGAACAAAAGTTCTTCATTTTGATGAGGTCCAATATTTGCTTTTATTGACCATGCTTTTGGTGTCAAACCTAAGAACTCTTTGCCTACCCCTGGATCGCAAAGATCTTACCCTATGTTCTTTTCCAAAAGTGCACTTCACAAAAGCCTCTTACTAATTTCAGAGAAATCACACTGGAGCTTAATGGCAGCCAGGCAGTCCATTAGACTTTAATCAGAACGCTATATGAGTGGCTCAGGCTGCCGTAACAAAATACCGCAGAGTGGGTGGCTTAGACAACAGGAATTCATTTTCTCGCAGTTTTGGAGGTTGGAAGTCCAAGGTCAAGGCGCCATCAGTGTTGATGTCTAGTGAGCCATCTCTTCCTTGCTGTGTTCTTACACGGCCTTTGGCCTGTGCACGTGGAGAGACAGAGGATGCTCTCTGGTGTCTCTTCCCCTTCTTGTAAGGACACCAGTCCGATTGGCTAGGTCCCACCCTCTGGCCTCATTGAACCTGCATTTCCTTCCTGAAGGCCCTGTGTTCAGTGACAGTCACTTGATGGGTTAGGGCTTCAACATATGCATTTGGGAAGGGGGGTGAGGAATGGTAAGCTCCTTCTGTAACAAACAGCCAGCAGGTGCCACCTGTGCTGGCGGTCCTGGCCCGCATCTGTGTGGGCATCGGCGTTCCACAGCCCGGTTTCAGAGGTCCCCCTGAGCGAATGCCAGTAGTTCCTGCGCCTGTCTGCTTAGTGTGTTCCTGTTCCCTCACCTCTCTGCTTCTCTGGGAGTCACCCCTGCCTCCTGCTCTGGGAAGGAGGTTCTTACCCTCAGAACTGCTGGCTTAGTACAATGTGCCCTGGGCACAGGTGACTAGTCCAGGAAAGGGACCAGCGGCAAGCTGAGCCGATCACAACCCTTCTCCGGGAATTGTAACTCTTAATATGGAAGCTCACTGGGGCCACTTTATCTGCTAACGAAATCGAAGCGTGGGACCCTCGGTGGAGGCCATGTCCTCCATGTGGACCGGAAAGAGATGGGGCGTTGGCCATGAGGATGAAGATGGAGCAGAGGCAAAGAAAAGAAAGAAGTAGAAGCAAGGGCCAGAAGGCATTCCGGCCCCGACCCCTCTCCCGCTTTGTCTTATTCGTGGGTTCTCTGAAACACCCCAAAATAAATTGCCCTTGTTGCTCTGAGGAAGCTGAAGGGGGCAGGGGAGGATGGAGAGGGGAAAGCAGCCCCACAAAGCTCCTGCCCAGTGTCCTCTCCCTGCTTTCGTCCCTTCGGAACTGACCTCAGGGCTGGCCTGCTCTTTAGACCAGCTCTGTCTGTAAAACATAATGCGAGCCATGTAGGCAATACTCGATTTTCTGGCAGTCGCATTGTTAAAAATAAAAAGAAATAGGTGAAATAAATTTTAATAATATGTTTTATTTAACCCAGTACTGTACATCCAAAATATTATTGTTTCAACATGTTATCATTCAACATGGAACTCTGGATTTTAAAAATTGCTCCAGGGACCCAGTTGGTGGCTCAGTAGGTTGGAGCATTGTCCCATACACCAAAAAGATTCAATTCCCTAGGTTGTGGGTTCAATCTCCAGTTGGGGCATATATGGGAGACACCCAATTAATGTTTCTCGATCCTCTCTCTCTCTCTCTCTCTCTCTCTCAAATAAATAAAAACGTATCCTCGGGTGAGGATTTTTAAATTCTCATTCAAAGGACTTGGGAAATATGTCCTGTTCGTTGCCTCAAGAAATTCCTCTAAGAAGTGGGGGCTGAAAGAGGCTCTCTGGCCAGGCTAACCCCTGGGTTTCTCCATGGTGGCTCTGTGCCCTGGGAGCCAACACAACCATGTGAGAATTTCTGGTTTCAGTTTGCAACCACCTTGACCACTAAGTGCAATCCACCTGTGTATCTGTCTGTCATCTGTTCTCGGAGGAATTCTGGGGTCAGAAACCGCTGTATCGGAGTCTTGCCTCTGTGCTTATTCTGAGGGCTGTGACTTGAGCAAGTTATCTCAACTTCTCTGAAATTCTCTTTTTCCACCTGTAAAATGGAGATAATGACACTGCCCATCCATCACTTCCAAGATGAGGATTAAATGAATGAAGTATGAAAAATGCGAGAAGGGTGAAAAGCACAGTAGCCTATGTTAAGCTCCCCACAATTGGCCATTATCATGAGCTGCGTGTTATCTCCTCTCCCACACCTAAACCTGGACATGGACATGCATAACAACTTCCCATTATGAAACAGAAGTGGAATATATGCAGCCAGGCCCACGCCTGTCAGCAAAACAAGAGAAAACTGCACAAGCAGGTGGCTCAGATCCCCATGGCACCTACTGTTGACTGCTACTCTGCCTCCCGTTCAGTTATGCCCGCGGCCTCATGGCCTCCCTCCCCTAGGCTCTGTTACCGGAGGAGGACAAAGCCTGCTGCCCTGAGGGGTCTGCATGGTGTACTGGCACCAGCCCATTTAGCAGCCCCTGGAAATGACGATGAAGAAAAACTCTCCAAGGAGGCAGAAAATGTGGTTGTTTACCTTGTGGGGACTGCGATGGCCAGGCTGCTGGATCCACACTGCCGTGTAGGCAGTGACTAATGGATTATTCAGTTGGTCAGGGACTTGGAAAGAACAAGGTTGGAAAACATATGTGGGTGGACCTCTGAGACTAAACCCGAAACCTGAAAGCATTCCTATCCATGTAAGTGTCCACCAGGGGCATCTACTGGAGAGGAGGCTCTCCATTTATTAGGTGGACTGAGCTCCCCATCAGCCTCTTCCTCCAGCGACCCTGGTGCTTCCTCAGGGATCTGGTGAACTCAATGTCAAGGCATCCACAACACAGGCTCCCCTCACCCAGCCCACTGCTGCACGCCTGACCAGCCAACAGCAGAGGCCAACCCTGAGTGTTTGATATGGACCCTGAGGGGTCCAGTTGGTGGAATAGACATGAATGGGCCTTGAAGCGTGGAGTCGGCCTGGCCTAGCTGAGCCCAATCTAAGTCAGCTGAGCTGCAACCAACCCACAGAGCTGCGAGCTAGAAATCAAATGTTTGCTCTATTAAGCCAATGAGGTAATGGTACTGTTTGTTATTTAGCAGAAACCTAGCATAGTCCTTTTATTAATCCTCACTGGATTATACTGATTTGATTGTACCATCTGTTTTCTTTTGGAACTCTGACTGAATCGCTACCTTTTTGAAGATGATGCAAGGATACATAGGTCTCCAGCTCAGACCTCTGCTCTCAGCCCCAAATCCATAGATAATGGTCTGCTAGGTATCTCCTCCTATTTACTTACTTACTTACTAGAGGCCTGATGCACGAAATTCATGCCAGAGTAGGCCTTCCTTCCCCTGGCTGCCGGCACCGGCTTCCCTCCAGCACCCGGACCCAGGCTTCCCTCACAGCCCCAGCTTCGTCCAGAAGGTCATCTGGAAGGACGTCCGGAAGGATGGACGGTCTAATTAGCATATTACGCTTTTATTATTCTAGACCCTCACCTGAGGATATTTTCCCACTGATTTTTAGAGAGTGGAAGGTAGAAGGAGAGACAGAGAGAAATATCGATGTCAGAGAAACACATTGATGGGTTGCCTCCTGCACTCACCCCGACCAGGGCCTGGGCGGGGGAGGAACCTGCAACCTTGACTGGAATCGAACTTGGGACCCTTCAGTCCTCAGGCCGACACTCTATCCAGTGAGCCAAACCAGCTAGGGCTAGATATCTCCTCTCAGATAGCACAAAAGTACCTGAAACTCAACCCTCAATCCTCTGTTACAAACCTGGTCCTCTTTCAATGGTTCCATCTCACTTAATAGCACTGCCCATTGAGGAAACCTGTGAACTCTCCTCCCTGTCGCCCCTGGGTTCAAACTATGGCCAGGTCGTGTTGATTTGACCCCCTAAACCTCTCTCAAATCTGTCCCCTTCTCTTCCCACCAGCACCACCCTAGCCCAAGCCCTCAATATCTCTCACCTAGAGCAAGCTCCCAGTTAGCCCCTCGCCAGCTGGTCCTCCATACAACAGTCACAAAGATCAGTTTTTAAAAATTCAGTTTCAATCATGTCCTCAATGGCTTCCCGTTGCTTTCAGGATAAAGACCAACACACTGAACATGGGTTCCAGGGCTCCGTGTGGTATGGCCCCCGCACTCCTGCTTCGTCCCCATCTCTGCTCTTGGTTTGCTATCAACAGTCACACGGCCTTCTCTCTGCTATATACCATCTCATTCCCCTGCTGTTCCCTCTGCCTGCAAAGCTCTCTCCCTCTGCCTGGTAACATCCACTCATGTTTACCTCTCAGCCCAAGCACCTCTTTAAGGAAGTCCTCACTGATCTCGCTAAGCCTGGCTCATAGCATGGCGTATGTTACACTTGTATGATTGCTTGATAAATATTGGCCGCCCCGCCCACTCACCCACTATAATGTGATCGTCAAGAAGCCAGGGGCTGTGCCTGATTTCAGTCGTCACTGTATTCCCAGAACAGAGTCTGGCATATCCTAGGCATTTGACACCTAACTTGGTAAATCAGGTGTTGAGCTCAACGTCGCTAGCGTTCATGTCCGCTCTAACCGCTCAGCCATGCTTCGGAGGCCCTTTGTGGGGGCTCCGGGGTGACGGGAAAGCAGCCAGCTGGGTGGAATGGCAGCCTCCACGCAGGCTAAGCCGTGGGTGAGAACTTGAAGAAGCCCTTTTCCTGCTTCCCAGGTCCGGCCTGCTAAGAACAGCGTGGCAGGCGCCAGCATCCGGCTGGCCAGACAATTCTCAAGGAATGCTTGGCCCAGGCCAGGAAAGAAGTGCCAGGAACCCCGGGACAGAGCCTTTGCCAGGAAGCCCTCTGACCCACTGAGCTGCGCCGAGAGGTGGCTCTAAATGCTCCTGATTCATCACCAAGGGAGATGCTCAGCCATTCCCGCACGCTGCTGCTTTTCTTGTCAAGTTTCACCCTCTGCCCCTTCTAGAAAGACCTCAAACAATGGCTGCCTTGAAATTTCCTCAGATGGTTGGCTTGGCTTATGCCCAAATATGTCTTGTCCTGCACTGAGGTGTTGGGGAAGGAGGCATGGACAAGTTACCCTCCCGGCTCTTGCATTGCATGATTCTGTTATTTTTAATCCTGAGGAGTCCTTTCCCCTTTTTAAAGAGCGAGTTAATTACATGCTGATTGCATGAGTTGGCCTCCATCCCGAGGAAGGAGGTAGGGAATTCCAGGTACATGAGTCATCTTGCCACCAGGGCTGGAGGCAGGTCTTCAGTCCTTAGCCCATGGCAAGGACAAACTCTCTCTCAAGGTCAGACAATGTCCTGAATCCAGACTCACCAGGCAGCCTGCCCTTGCTAACAGAGCTTCTCTGAGGCCCAGGAGGGACCTGGATGAGGGACCTGGACGATCTGGCCCTTAGAAAGCTGTGAATTCAGACTCTAATGTCCCATGTGAGGCAGGATAGGGGAGTGAGTGCATGGGTGGGTCCTGAGTTGGGCGGGTAGAAAAGGTGTGTCTCTTTATAAGATGGAATACTATACAGTAGGTAAGGTGGGTGACCCAGAGCCACATTATCAACATACGCTAATTTTTAGGACATAACGTTGGAAGGAAAAGGCAGGTTGCAGAAGGATACATAGAGTGTACTACAATTTCTAAAACGTTAAAATATGCAAAAATGTGTAACTCATTTAGTTTAAATATACAGGGTGTTCCAAAAATGTATACATACTTGAACAGCAGACAGCTCAATTTTGAAAATGAAATGTATTTTCATAAACACCGCCTTTATAATTATTCAAAGTGCATGTATACATGTTTTGGGACATCCTATATATCCCTAACTTATAGGATTTATAATATGTACATATGTGACATGTATGTACTGAAAATATTAAAACATACGTGGAAGTTATAACATCAAATCTGTGGTTGTCTCAGGAGTAGAGAGAATAAGCGTGAGAAGGGGGAGATGGGTGTTTGTGGGCTGTTCTGTGTGCCTTTTGTGTCTCTGAAATATCCCATGATGATGTTTTTAAAGCAGGAAGGGTATGTTTCCAGGGGCTTGGTTATTAAATCAAACCACTGACTTGTATATTGATTGGGACAGTCGCTCAATTACGATCACCCAAGTTACCAGTGTCCCGCGGGCAAAATCACCCCCCCTCCACCCCCCAGCCCGGGGACTTTCCTCAGGATTGCAGCTGAAGCTAAATATCCCCGCCCCCACCACCGCGTCCCAGCTGGGCCGCCCCGGCTCCTTTCCCTTCTCCTCGGTGTCACTGCTGGGAAGCCCCTGCCTCTGCTCACAGCCTCGGGACACCTTCCCACTCCTTTTCCTGCCCTGCGTCCTCCGATCCCCCCCCCCCCCCCAGCGGCAGCAGCTCCCACTTCTGCCTGCGGAGTGGAGCAGGGAAGAGAAGGCAGCTGCGTTTCTCTTCTCCAAGTTGGAACTCGGAGTGGATTTTCGCGGGGAAACAGCACTCCACCCGGTCACTGGTTTCCTGATCGTCGTTAATACTGCAGTCTCACTTCATTATGGTGACATGGCTCCGGGGGCCTGCTTGGGAACCAGAGGCAACCAGAAGGAACTGAGGAAATCTGGTCTGAATCCTGACACAGGGTTTCCAGCAAACTTCTGGAAGGACACCAATTTTTAAGTTGTCAGTTCCCTACAAAGCCCCAGGGGCCAAGCTCCATTTTCCTGGGCCACAGGTACCGAGTCCAAGGAACCGAGGTTGCTGGTGGGTGAAGTAAGACAGGGGAAGTCCAAGAGCATTTCCTGAGACACCAAAGGACGTCATGGCTCACCTGCCCCGCTGCCTGCGTTCTTTACAGCGGCCGCGCTTCCATGGAGAAAGCCTTTCTCTTTGCAGCCTCGCATGTGGAACATGAACAGTATAATAATGAACTCCAGTGCAAGGTGTCATCATTTGCCACACAATGTGATTTCTAATTGCTAGAATCATACCGCACAATGGAATAATTTCCTACCCAGGAAAAATGATTTCTCTGCCTGAGTGATGATATTCTGTTGAAATATAATGCTGTTCCAGACAGTGACTACATAATGTCTGGAGTCCTTTTTAAAAAATATATAACCTTTAAATGCTAAGCATTAGGAACAAGGCAGTAGCAAGTGATAAAACATGTTCCCAGATGAAGAGAATTCTTTGGGTCTGTGTTAGAAGCTTCTAATTACCCAATGTCCTTGGATAAAATAGTGAGTCAATAAATTTACCATGCGCAGACAGTCTCTGCTCTGTTCCTTTAGAGAAGATCAGCTGTGTGACAAGCATGGAAATGGATTTTTCCATAATAAAGTTGGTGTGCAGTATAGCATCTGTATTTGAATAGGCACACAGACCAGGTTGTTAATTTTAATGCACCAATTTACTCCTCATTATGTGCGTCACCAGAGCCGTAAAAGCAGGCTTCTCTTTAGAAAATGGAATTGCACGACATTTGTCAGCCCGTGACCTCCGTGCCTATGGGTGTGCAGAGCACTAGATGCTCTCTAGGGATACAGGAGAAAGAGAAGACATGGTCCCTGTTCTCAAGGAGTTTAAAACACAGGTCATTCGTAGGTGTTCGGAATAGCAAGGAGCCAGACACCAGGAAGATGAGAGGAGTGAGGCCCAGTGAGGGGAAATGACCACACTCTAAACCAAATAGAGCTGATGAGGTGGCCTGCCCTGCCTGCGGTCACACAGGTTGATTACATGAGGACACTGGGACCCCAGGCCAGGGGTCCCGATTCCAGATTTATTCTCCTCCCTCCCATCAAGGGAAGGCCGAGGTGAGGATGTACCAGCGCAGAAGGAGAAGAACAACTTCTACCTGCTGGTCGGGGAGACAGGCTTGGGTTTGAGTCGCAAATCTGCTACTTAGGTTGTTTCATCTCCCTGGACTTGGATGGCATCTCATTCTGATGGTTCTGGTGAACATCCGATAAAATAGCACCAGGGTTTCAAAGGGCACTGGGTTCTCTCCACTTTGTATGAGCCCTCTGGGCTAAGGGAGAGGAGATGGGGAGGGGCAGGAACCCTGGACTGCAGAGAGAGGTCCTGCATATCTGGTAAGGATGTGGTGGTACCCTGGGCAGAGCGAGGTGATAAAACATGACCCCTCATCAAGTCAAGGCAGAATTTGTTCCTCCAGCACACTGTTGAGTCTGTTCAGTATTTGGAATGAACAATCTAACCCAAACTGCAAAAGTAGGCTCTAGTCCAAGATGTAGCACCAGAGTAAGGGAGGTAAGTGCAAAGAACTTGAAAGCGCACATAAGGTTTTCCGTGTCAAGAGTTGGAAATGATTCCATGAAGGAATCGGGAAAACCAGCCAAGGGGTTGTCCCCACCTTTACCTCCTCTCAAGCATTTCCAGCAACTGTTTTGTTTGTGCAGTTCGGAATTACCAAGTAGAGCAGACACCCGTTCGTTACCCACCCACATCATTTCTCCTTCTAGACACCTCGAGGGCCATGTGCTCAGGGCAAGTGTTCCCCCTCACACCCAGACACTTAGGGCAATTCCTGGTGCGGTGAGGCATGGGTATATGATCCAAACTTGGCCATTGAAATCTGAGGGGCCATCAGTGGATGAGTGGATAAAAAAGCTGTGGTGCATTTGCACCATGGAATACTACTTGGCTGCAAGAAAGAAGGAAATCTTTTTGCTACAGCATGAAGGGACCTGGGGATTATTATGCTAAGTGAAATAAGCCACTCAGAGAAAGACGAACACCATATGATTTCACTTATATGTGGAATCTAATGAACAAAATAAACTGACCAACAAAATAGAAACAGACACATAGATATAGACAACAGACTGACAGCTGTCAGAGGGGAGAGGGTTTGGGGAACTGGGTGAAAAAGTGAAGGGATTAAGCAATGGAAAAAACTCATAGACACAGACAACAGTGTGGAGATTACTAGAGGGAAAGGGGGTTCGGGGAAGCAGGAGAGGGTAAAGGGGGGACAAATGGTGACGGAAGGGAGACCTGACTGGGGTGGTGAACACACAATGCAATATACAGATGATGTGTTATAGCATTGTACCCCTGAAACCTATACGATTTTATTAATCAACTAGTAGCCCTGCGCACGAATACATGCGCCAGTAGCTCGCTGCCGCCCTCCAGTAGCTCTCCACTCGCTGCCCCGCCCTCCTGTAGCTCCCCCTGCACCTCCCCCCCCCCTCATAGCTTGCTGCCCTGCCCCCTCCTGTAGCTCTCTGCTGCCTGCTTGTAGCTTGCTGCCCCACCCTCCTGCTGATCCGTGATCTGGTCGTAACATGGTCGGTCATTACGCATCAAGGTGTAACGACCATTTGCATATTACATCTTTATTTTATGGGATGTCACCCCGATAAATTCAATTTTTAAAAAGAATACGGAGCCCTGACCGGTTTGGCTCAGTGGATAGAGTGTCAGCCTGGGAACTCAAGGGTCCCGGGTTCGATTCTGGTCAAGGGCATGTACCTTGGTTGTGGGCACATACCCAGTGGGGAGTGTGCAGGAGGCAGCTGATCAATGTTTCTCTCTCATTGATGTTTCTGACTATCCCTCTCCCTTCCTCTCTGTAAAAAAATCAATAAAATATATTCTTTAAAAAAAGAATACGGAAAAAAAAGAAATCTGAGGGGAAGTCTGCTGCAGAGTATTTGGGAAAGTTTTCCTTAGTCTCAGGAAGGAACACAAGACATTGCCCATTTTTGCTTTTTTGTGAGGATGTGATGCTTGAAGCTGCAGCCATCTTGTGATCAGGAGGCAAAACTGTGAAGGTAACACCCAACATACTAAAGATGGTGGAACAGTAAGAACTCTGGAACCACCTGCCTCTAGACATAGTACATGAGTTAATAAATGCCATTCTTTTCAAGCCAGTTTTAGCCAAGTATTCTCTCCTTGCAACCAAAAGCATTCTCACTAACACAACACATATTTCAGTGCCATATTGTTCTTTGTAACGTTATGAATACTCGTTTATTAGGTGACGCAGCCAAATAAATACCAGTGAGAGAGAGCACAGGCTTCCAGTGCAGGAAGAGACAAATGAGGCACTGCTCTGAAGAGAGTGAGTAGGTGACCAAAAAAGGATGGGAAGTTGGAGGGAGTTCCCTTCTCCAGATTGGAGATGGAGCTGTAAGTAAGCGACCACAAGCCACGTGCGCTACGTTTCCCCTCACCTACCAAGTTGCAGGTACATTGTATGCATTAGACTTTCTCCACGGAAGAAGTTATACTCTTTCAATGTGCAACCACAAACTAAGGGAAAAACCACAGCACTAAGCGTGGTTTCAGCAATGTTTCTTCTATGTAGTACTAGTAGCCCTGTGCACGAATTCGTGTGCCAGGAGCTCTCTGCCGCCCTCCTGTAGCTGTCTGCCCGCTGCCCCGCCCTCCTGTAGCTCCCCCTCCCCCCCATAGCTTGCTGCCCTGCCCCCTCCTGTAGCTTTTCGCTGCCCACTTGTAGTTCGCTGCCCCACCCTCCTGCAGATCTTGATGTGGTCGTTACGGGGTTGGTCCTTATGCCTCAAGGCGTAACAGATAATTAGCATATTCCTCTCTTATTATATAGGATTACTGAAACTCTCTGTTTGCTCCTCTTGTTCATTTTCCCCTCTTTAATGGGCCAGATGAGGAGATTTTAAAGAGGTTTGGATTTACTGGGTGATTATTCTGTGCCAGACACTGGGCTAAGGGCTCTATAAATATTATCTATTTTAATCCTAATGGCAACTGTGGCAGATGCTGTTAGTTGGCTACATGCTATCCATTTTGCCCAGACGCAGCTCCCCTCCCTCATGTGGGCAGGGGAGGAGATAGCCACACTCTGCCTCTCTCTTCCCCTGCCCACGCCAGGGAGGGGAGCCACCTGCTTTCGTGCAGGGTGACACGGTGCCCAGGGGAAAGTGCCACCTTCCCACACTTCTTTGTTTGGGGTGGCCTGCGACAGTCTTGGACAGTGAGGAGTAAGCCAAGTTGCTGCTTGGGCCACTCAGGAAAGCTTTTTTTTAAAAATCATTACAAAAGAGCAACAAAATATGTATGTGAAGTTTGTATTTGCCTCCTAGTAATGTTCAGAGAGAGGGTACATCCTGCATAGATCTGGGTTTCTAAGAAAAATTTGGGCCACTTGCAACTCCATTACCCAGTTTTCATGGGCATACCTTTAGGCAAACTCACATATGCAAATTTTGCAAGTACTTATGACATAATTTTTTAATCTGACAATAAATAGGCGAGATCAAATTCTGGCTTAATATTGTGACTTAATATTGGTCATAGCAGTGCCAGGACGCCCGGGGCCAAGCATGGTTTGTTTGTGAGACGGTTGCTCACACACATTTCATTCTATAATGTGGACACTTCACAGTAAATAACCCAAGAGAAAGAACGGTTTGGAAATAGTGCAGGGGGCTGGTAAAGCATTTTAGTTTCCATAAAAGTCAACTTCTTTAAGTAAGCACCACAAGGTCTCATTTTTTCACACGCTTTCCTGCAGATTTTAGTTTTTACTTTTTATTTGATCATAAATAGATTTTAATCATGATTTAAACATATAAAGGCCTGGTTTCACTTTTGTTTTTTGGTTTTTCATTTGTTTGCTTTTTAAATATATTTTTTATTGATTTCAGAGAGGAAGGGAGAGAGAGATAGAAACATCAATGATGAGAGAGAATCTCGATTGGCTGGCTCCTACATGCCCCCCACCAGGGGTTGAGCCCGCAACCCGGGCATGTGCCCTGACCGGGAATTCAACCATGACCTCCTGGTTCATAGGTCGATGCTCAACCACTGAGCCACGTCAGCAGGGCTCACTTTTGTTTTTAACTTCCTTATTGATTTATTTTAAATTGAGATATAATCCTATATAATAAAAGGCTAATATGCAGATTGTCCCCTCAGGAGTTTGACTGGGAGACTGGGAGTTGGATCGCTCGCTATGATGTGTGCTGACCACCAGGGGGTGACGAAGAATATGGTGGGTGACCAGCGGTGACAGCAGGGCGCTGAGGGAGCAAGGGAAGGAGGAGGCAGGAGGTGGGGAACCTGATCGGCCCTTATTGCCAGACAGGCCTAGGGACCCTACCTGTGCACGAATTCCATGCACTGGGCCTCTAGTTGACATATCTATAATAATAAAAGCGTAATATGCTAATTAGACCTGATGTCCTTCCAGATGAAGTCAGGGCTGCAAGAGAAGCCCGGGTCCGGGGTGCCTGCCGGCAGCTGGAGGGAAGCGGTGCCGGCAGCCGGGGGAAGGAAGGCCTACTCTTGCACGAATTTCATGCACCAGGCCTCTAGTAAACATATAACATAATATTAGTTTCAGGTGTACAAGGAACACTTTTTAAAGGGGCCGACTCAGTTAGCTTGTCTCTGGCTTTTTGCCCTTTGTCCTTTGCCATCTTCCTGGAATATGGATGTGATCCTCGGAGGTGAAACATAAAGACAAAAGCCAAGCAGGATCTTACCCAAAGCTAAGAGGAGCCTAGATGCCCATGGCAACTAAGGTGATAGTGTAGTAATCCCGGCTGCCTTCCCCTCAGCTTTATTATGGAGAACACTATACTCCTGTTTGGTTCAACCTCTGTGGCCAAGTTTCAGTTTTATGCAGCTGAATACACACCAACTGATAACAGTTGTACGCTGAAGTTTACCTGCTCAAACATTGTGAAATTGATCACGCACAGGATGATTGAAGCTCGCATGTAGGAGTTAGAAATCGAGTAAAAGAAGTGTCCCAGCCTCCTCCTCCTGGACCCTGCTGCACTCTCCTTCCCCAGGGGAGACAGCCACCGACTTCCTGTGGCAATATTTCCTCCAAGCTTGTTGCCATTCCCTTTAAACATTAGTCTCCTGTTCTTTATTTTTTTTAAATATATTTTATTGATTTTTTACAGAGAGGAAGGGAGAGGGATAGTTAGAAACATCAATGAGAGAGAAACATCGATCAGCTGCCTCCTGCACCCCCCCCCCACACTGGGGATGTGCCCGCAGCCAAGGTACATGCCTTTGGCCAGAATCGAACCTAGGACCTTTCAGTCCACAGGCCAACGCTCTCTCCACTGAGCCACACCGGTTAGGGCTTGTTCTTATTTTTTAAAGCAATGAGTTTCCTCCCCAAATTACATTATGACAATAAACAAGATTTTTTTTTTAAAAAGCGAAAACTCTAAAGGGACAAAAAGGTTGGCAGAGAAAACAGCAACAAAATTTTAGAAGCAAGAAAGCAGATGGACAAGCAGTTACCCAGCCAACCAGATGAGGCTGAGTCTTAAGTTTCTCAAGAGGGTTGGGAGGCCGAGAAGCAAGCTCATTTCTGGTGTGAAACTCCAGAAAGACTCGGGATCTGGAAGCGACCCATACCTCTGAAAGGGGAGTAGAAATGGGGCTGGAAAAAATGAGAGGTTTCATTGAAAGTGGGTGTATCGGCCAGGATCTGTCAGGAGACAGAAACCACACCAATTATTTCAACAGAAGGAATTCAATATAAAGAACTGCTAACTAGGCATAAAGTTGTTAACTCGGTAACTGAAAGGGTGGAAAGAGGACTGCAAGGTATGGCCCCCAGGGCTGCAGGGGAAAGGGGAAAGGATGGAATTATTAGAACCTAGGAGCTCGGAGGAGGGGCCTGTGGGGCTGGGACCCAGGCCTCTGGGAAGGGGTTGCTGCGCGGCCAGGCTCCTGTGGCTGGCGTGGGCGCCGTGGCCAGGCTGGTTCTGTGAGTGTTGGAAACGCTGCAAACTGACTTCAGCTGTTGCTGCAGGAAGGCCCTGCTGCTGCAGTGACACCTCACCGGTGCTGCTCACAGCAGTGGGGTGGAAACAGGAAGTAGCTTGCCCTTCTTGTTCCCCCCCCCCCCCCCCGCCTGCCAGTTTCCCTCTGTTGCCCTCTATGGGCCAAGCCTACCAGGGAGCAGCTGGCAAAAGGATGGTTTTCAGGGTCCCAACCACGGCGTTGCAAAGCTGAGCGCAGAAGAGCTGGGCTGAGAGCTGGGAGACAATAGCCCAGTAACTGGCAGCACTGGTCTCAGAAGCAGTGCAAACCCAGCTCTCCAACCGCAGCAAGGCCATGCTGCTCCCTCCGTGGCACCTGAACACCGAGGCGTGTTCTCTGGAGGGTAGGGTGTCTCTGGACTGGGGACGTTAAGCACTGTTGAGAGGGGGATCCTGTATTGAAAATAGGGATTAAGTGAAGGCTTGCTAAACATCAAGACCCCAGCCACCTTCTCCCAAATGACCTCCACTTCAAATCAGATGTATATTCTCCAGGCAGGGAGTTGGAAGCTTCTCTGAGAATCTGACAGCCCTTATATGGATACTGGAGGCCCAGTGCACGGGATTCGTGCACCGGTGGGGGGCGTGGCCTGCAGGGATCAACCGCTGTGGAGAACCGCTCATCCCGGTCAGCCGAGCAGTGCTCCCACTGTGGGAGCGAACTGACCACCAGGAGGCAGCTCCTGCATTGAGCGTCAGCCCCCTGGTGGTCAGTGCGCGTCATAGTGACTGGTCGTTCCACCATTCAGTCGCTGGGCTTTTATTATATAGGACAAGGCTAGCTATAGTACAGTGACATCTACCATCAGTAACCCCCACCAAGCTCTCTTCCAATCAGGTTTCAGGTTGTAATATTAAATGTGAGCAAGTAGCCTAGGACTACCAGCCATCATAGAAAACTAAGGTCCAAGACAGAGGCTAAAACACCGAGAAAGAAAGATCTTGGAGGAAACTATGCTGAGAGATATCTTTGGAATTTTAATTTTCTGAGAATAAGAAGACATTGCAACCAAATAAAAAAATAGTTAGAGAATAGGAAAGAACTACAAATAGGATAGCAGAAGTGAAAAACCCAGTAAGAGGAGTAGAAGCTAGATTGAGGAAATCTTCCAGAATATGGAGCAAAAAGAAAATGGGAGATAAAAGATATAAAACCACTGGGTCAGTCAGGAAGTCCAACATGTGAATAATGAGTTTTAGAGTAAGAGCATATAGAAAATGGAAGGGGGAAATCATCAAAGAAATGATCAAGAAAATTTCTCTCCTTGAAGGATACATTTCCAGATTGAAAGGGCTCACTGTGCATGAGCTGAGAAAAAAAAAAAAACTATAACAAGGCACATAATCATAAAGTTTTAGAACGCAAGGGACAAAGGAAAGATTCTGTGAGCTGCAGGGAGAAAATGAGTTAAACCTGGCTGGGGCCAACTTCAGGAAACTTTGTTAGAGACCTCAACTTGCTGCCCAAGTGCTCTGGCAATAATTAAATGCAACTATAATAAATGGCTATCATTTATTAAGCACAAAGACTTTGTCATCTCTTTTAATTTTATAACCATCCAACAAATCAGATAACCCTGTCCACATATTAAAAATGAGGAGATTGGAACTCTAGGAGGTATGTGACTTGAATAAGTTCACATGGCTATTAATAGTTAATAACAGTAGCCCAGCCAGTGTGGCTCAGTGGTTGAGTGTTGACCTATCAACCAGCAGGTCACGGTTCAATTCCTGGTCAGGGCACAGGCCCAAGTTGTAGGCTCAATCCCCAGTGCGGGGCGTGCAGGAGGCAGCTGATCCATGATTCTCTCTCATCATTGATGTTTCTGTCTCTCTCTCCCTCTCCCTTTTTCTCTGAAATCAATAAAAAATATATTTTTAAATAATTAATAACAGTAGCTAATATACATTAAATGCTTACCATATGTCAGATGCCCCATGCGATAACATACAGTTTTGGTTGCCTAGCCAACAGCCATCCCACATCTTACCTGCTAACAGAAGGCTAATTTTGTTCAGATACCTATTCCTCAGAAAAAGGGACCTTATCTCAAGCACAATTGTCCAAGCCAATCAGAGTGACCCTATTCCCTTTTGTCAGTGATCGAGTTAAATGCAGGCTGTGGCCAGAGATGTGGGAAAGGAAGACAGTGAGGAATTTCTGGGAAAGGTTTTCTTTTAAAACGACACAAAAGAAAGAGATGACTCTTCTGCTACTACATATTGTAGTGTGTGGGTGCGATGCCTGGAAATGTGGCAGCCATCTTAGGATCATGAGGGGAGACAGAAAAAAATTAGTTACAAAGGGTCATGTATCAGAATGGGTCCGAACATATCAACAGCAATATTTGGAACCTAGAAGACAATGGGGCATTCAAAATGCCAAGGATTCTATACCTTCAAAACAATCAATTAATGTGAGCATAAATACATTTTGTCCGGGCCAGGTAGCTCAGTTGGTTAGAGCATCATCCCCATACACCAAGGTTGTGGGTTCAATCCTTGGTCAGGGCACTTACAAGAATAAACAATAAACACATTTTCAGATATGCAAAATCTCAAAAAATGTATCTCCGATGTACCCAATTTTCAGAAGCTACTGGAACTGTTGCATCAAAACAAGGGATAGAACCAAGAAAGAGGAAGACCTGGAAACGGAGAAATGAAGGATATAACTCAAGAGGAAGGGGACAGGAGCTCCCAGGATTACTAACGCAGTGAAAGGCAAGCCCAAGACAGCAGCTGAACCAGGAGCAGAGAGAATAGATAGAGATGGGAACGGGTCAGACATCTCCGGGAGGGGATTCTTCAAGGAGATGAAATTGATGGAATACTTGAATTTGAACATATTGAAAGGAGATTTAGACAATAAAGGAAGATTCGGGGGATGAATTGATTATAAGTATATAGGAAATGACACAAATGAGAAAACCAAGAAATTTTCATTTAAAATTTAATTCCAGGCAAAAGGAAAACTTGAGTGGGCAAGGAAAAGTAATCACGGGGTAAAACTTAGTGATGAATTATCCTATATAATAAAAGGCTAATATGCAAATCGACCAAACAGCAGAATGACCAGTCACTATGATGTGCACTGACCACCAGGTGGCAGATGCTCAATGCAGGAGCTGCCCCCTGGTGGTCAGTGTGTCCCACAGGGGGAGCACCGCTCAGCCAGAAGCCAGGCTCACGGCTGGCGAGCGCAGTGGTGGTGGCGGGAGCCTCTCCCGCCTCAGCTGCAGGTGGGCGGGAAGGAGCAAGGGGTCCCGGACTGCAAGAGCCCCAGACTGTGAGAGGGATGTCTGACTGCCAGCTTAGGCCTGATCCCCCCAGGGGATGTAAGCTGGCAGGCGGACATCCCCCAAGGGGTCCTGGACTGCGAGAGGGCGCCAGCTGGGCTGGGGGACTCCCCCCTCTCCACAGTTCATGAATGTCATGCACCGGGCCTCTAGTATTTCTATAACCATGGTAATATAATATTGGTTTAGCCAAATTATGATATATCTATACTGTATTGGGAGGCCTGGGGAATGGAATGTGTGGCTGTATGTGGTAAGCAAGGAGAAGGGAAATTGGTGAAATAGCAAAAGTCTTCATTTTTCAAATTGAGCCATCGACCGATAACGCCTCCCTACACTGCACAGAGTGAGAGCTGTCCCTACAGGCATGCTATGTCCTGATAGGAAGGGAAACGCCAGGAACAGTTAGGAGAGAAGCAAATGGTTGCCTGTGGGGAGTGGGGAATGGAGGCAGGCGGGGGGGGGGGGGGGGTGAGGCCTGTTCTTCTGTTACTAGCCTTTATTATTAACAATCATAAACACTACATTTAAAGCTCAAAAAGCCAACACAGTTTTTAAGAAAAAGAGCCAATTATTAACTCGAAGGCTAATACGAGTTAGTCAAGAAAGGAGAGAACATGGCATGTGCTCAGCTGTGACCCCGAGTTACAGAATGTACAGCTGTGTTCTCTCGGCCTTGCACATCCACCTACCCGTCCCCAGCAGCTCGGTGCCCGGGGCAGGCCTCGATGGGCTCTGCCCACACACTCCTGGGCCCTCAGGCTGCCAGGTGGCTCTGCCCGTGGCCAGGCCCAGCGGGGGAGGAGGGGGCGGAAGGAGGACCTTGGCGATGCTTGGTCACTTTAGGCGGCTACGCGTCTTCACCACAGGTACAGCTGCCATCAGGAGGCTCTGCCTGGGTAGCTCTTGGGCTCCAGGTTCTTTGGGGCCTCCGAGGGGTAATGTAGCCCCACAGTTTCACTGGCCCCGTCTCTGCTGGTTTCCCTATCCCCCGCCCACTTTGACAAATGGTCCCTTATTAAACGCTTCTCAGATTACTCAAGTTGAGCGTGCTAGGACCCTAACTGATACATACAACCATGATAATAAACATGGATTTTTAAAAATATATTTTATTGATTTTTTACAGAGAGGAAGGGAGAGGGATAGAGAGTTAGAAACATCGATGAGAGAGAAACATCCATCAGCTGCCTCCTGCACGTCCCCACCTGGGGACGTGCCCGCAACCAAGGCACATGCCCCCGACCGGAATCGAACCCGGGACCTTTGAGTCCGCAGGCTGACGCTCTATCCACTGAGCCAAACCAGTCAGGGCTAAAAATGGATGTTGACTTAAAAAGTACACGATATATTGGGAGCTAACGAGGGGAAATGTGTGTATATTTGAAGAAGGTGCATGGAAGGGAGCTAAATGTTCATTTTCCATAAGAAGAAAACGGGTTATCCATTTTAAAGGCCAAAACAAGAAATAGGAGCATATTCATATTATTTAGAATATGGAAGTAAATCTCAGAATAGCAAAAAGAGCTGAAGAAATAACGATGTTTCCAGTTTATTATGTGAATATCTGAGGAATGGTTTCTACAATTGCGTTCTTTGGACTGTGGTTTGAGACCACCCTAAATTAGTAGGTTTTGAAATCTATTTAGTGAGCGTCAGTCAATTCTTTTATTAATTAGACCAGAGTAGAAATGATCAGCGCTTATCACAGCAGTGAGAGTAAATATGGTTTTGTTAAGCTGTTTTCTATTTCTCTGTGTGAGAGATGTGCAATGTATTCGAGCTGGCCTCAGAAAAGCTTGAAAGTCACTATTCTAAAAGATGCAATGGTGCCTGAAGATGGGGGAGAGAAGTCAATATCCTAACCAAATGGGGTTCAAAGGTGATGTCCTTCCCTGTGGATGCAGTTAATTTCAAATGGCTGACAGGAGCAATAAACCCCTGCACTTGCATGTGTCCCTGCCACGTTAACAGGCCTCCATGCAGCTCTTATTATATGCACCCTGTGCATTGTAATGTCTCAGCTTCCCAGCTAATAAAGAAACCCCTAGCCTCTCTGTTGGAATGATGTATTGCTTTATCGTGGAAGTCACTACCTACAAGCCAGTCTAATTGTTCAGGATGGGGCTGGGGGAACACCACAATAAGGCTAGCAAGCAAGAATGGAAATTGCCCTAACCGGTTTGGCTTAGTGGATAGATAGAGCGTCAGCCTGCAGCCTGAAGGGTCCCAGGTTCGATTCTGATCAAGGGCATGTACCTTGGTTTCGGGCACATCCCCAGTAGGGAGTGTGCAGGAGGCGGCTGATCGATGTTTCTCTCTCATCGATGTTTCTGGCTCTCTATCCCTCTCCCCTCCTCTCTGTAAAAAAGCAATAAAATATATGTTTTAAAAAAAGAATGGAAATTGCATCCAGTATAGTAGGAAATGGATGGAAATGCAGACCTATTTGCAATGAACTGATATTTAAACTACCAGCCAGGCGATTCAGGGCTAAAGCTAATAGAATTCCCCAAACGTAAAAACGAAGACACCATCTCATAGGAATAAGCATTTAACTCTTCTTTTGTTAGAAAGTTGGAAAATGAAGCCCCAGATTGAGGAAACAGATTGAAAAAGTGTACCGTTTTCAACCTAGGAAAGAAGTCCATTGCTATTAGATCTTCCTAACGATACCGTGTTTATCACACATGGCTGAAGCTTTGTGTAATGATGGGATTCCAGCTATACTTATTCTATAATTTATGTCATTATATGAATATATACATTGAGAGGAAAATGAGGAATAAGAAAAATGTAAAACTGTTGATTCCCATGCACCAGAATGCCCATCCGTTTGAGTTCTTCAGGGTCCTAAACACAAGTGGTAAGTGCCAAATATTTGACCTTGAGAATAAGCCCTGATCAGTGTTTTCAAGTATATTTTTTTACTGTAACCACTAGTGGTGAACGGATCACCAATTAAAAGTTGGTCCTGCCCTGGCCAGTTTGGCTCAGTGGATAGAGCGTTGGCCTGCGGACTGAAGGGTCCCAAGTTTGATTCCGGTCAAGGGCATGTACCTTGGTTGCGGGCACATCCCCAATAGGGGGTGTGGGGGAGGCAGCTGATCGATGTTTCTCTCTCATCGATGTTTCTAACTCTCTATCCCTCTCCCTTCCTCTCTGTAAAAAATTAATAAAAAATATATTTCAAAAAAATTTTTAAAAGTTGGTCCTTACACAACTTTTCAATCAGGTGGCATACTCAGGTCTGTGTGAGTGAAAGGGGTTGTCCCTGGGGGCCTGGTCATTCCACGGAGACTATAGAACCTCGTGCTCACCCACGCGCTCCCTTTCTCATGCTTCGTGTGATAAGGACCGGGAAGGGGTGACACGAGGGCTGCTTCTCGCCCCCCATACTCATGCCCAGCAGCACACAGCGCGTGGCTCCTGCCGGACTCCCCTGAGCCAGGCACCCAGGGAGCTTTGCTCATGAGGTTCTGCCCTTGAGGAGTTTCATCTCATTAGGTCTCAGGAACCAGCCCAGGCATGGGATCAGCAGCATCTTAAAGCAATCGAGTGTATGGATGGGGGTAGAGGTTCGGCTGCAGAGCCCCACCTCCCGATGCCACCCCGTGGCCTGTTGGGAGGAGCCCTGCCCCCTTTGCCTGGGCTGCTGACGAGGGTGAGCCTCTCATTTTCTCCAGGGCGCTCAGCTGGGCCAGCACGTGAGCGTCAGGGCCAGCACGCCCTTCTGAGCTCCCTGCTGAAACCTGCTCACCGAATCCCAGAGGCCTGTCTGCCTTAGGCTCCATTTACCGCCCGTCGGCTACAGAGAGCTTGGTCACAGGAAGTAGGGGTCAGGGTAGCCAAGCCCCACGGACTGCCTGCCAGGCCCGTCTTCTTCCTGAAGCAGCCACGCAGCGAGACGGCGAGACAGAACCACGCGGCGGGCGCATCAGGCAGATTCTTGGTTGCAAACAACATCCATTTTGCTTGGGATTGAGGGACACAGGGGAGCTCCCAGAAACTCTAGGATTGTGAGAGAATCAGGCTTGTAAGCCTGAACTGGGCCATCAGACCGCTCCCACGCACGCCAGAGCTGCGTATAGGGCGCTCCCCTGGGACCTCGGCCACTGCGATCCTGAAGGCCGGAAGTCTCCACCTCCTCACCAGGATGGATTCGGTGCTGTGCCCGAGACTGTGCCTTGACTGTTCCAAATCAAACCCTTTTGTGTGTGCATC
The DNA here is from genome assembly GCF_951640355.1 of Cnephaeus nilssonii. Taxonomy (NCBI): domain Eukaryota; kingdom Metazoa; phylum Chordata; class Mammalia; order Chiroptera; family Vespertilionidae; genus Cnephaeus; species Cnephaeus nilssonii. The sequence continues at coordinate 131,251,002 of NC_137071.1, read as the reverse complement.
GTTACATCCCCACTCCCTGGCTGCAGGTAAGGCTGAGAAAGTATACTAGAGGCCCGGTGCACGAAATCCATGCATGGGTAAGGTCACTAGGCCTGGCCAGCAATCAGGGCCGATCTGTGGGGTCGCCTCCCTTTGCAGGGTGACTGGCAGGGCGATCTGAGGGGGGGGGGGAGCCATTAGCACCCACCTTGGCTGGCCTGGGGCCTGCAGGCTGGGGGCAGCTCCTGCATTGAGCGTCTGCCCCCTGGTGGTCAGTGCGCATCATAGCGACCGGTCATTCTGCTGTTCATTTTGCATATTAGGTTTTTAATTTATAGGATATAGATATATATTTCAGAGAGGGAGAGAGAGAAACATCAAAGATGTGAGAGAATTATTGATCAGCTGCCTTCTGCATGCCTCCTGCTGGGGATGGAGCCCTCAACTTGGGCATGTGCCCTGACCGGTAATGGAACCATGACCTCCTGGTTCATAGGTTGACCCTCAACCACTGAGCCACGCCAGCCAGGCTAGTTTCTACCTTCTGCCTTCAGAGGCAAATGCACAAAGTTCTCCTAACATGGGGAGGGTATGTAGAGGTGCCAGCCAGCCGGAGGCATGGAACAAATGTTCATTTGTTACATGAGCCTGAGGCAGAAAGTACACAGAGTTCCACAACACATCATTGACCTCTCTATGCACCGCCTCAGGGACATTTGAAATGTGGCATGTCCCCTTCATTAGAAGAGCATAGTGACTCTTCTTGACCCTCTAAGGTCTTGGGATGCTTGCGCAGGTGGGGTGACCCAGAGCTAAAGAGGGACACGTGGCTTAGGAAGCGCCTCCTGACTCGCACACCAGCGATGTTCTGTGCTGTGAGTCACTGAGGAAAATGCTGAATTATAGCCCGGATGCCCATTGGCCCGATAAACCACGCACTGCAATGCACTTCAGTTTCTTCAAAGCGGGAACATAAGGTCTCGGCAGGGGTTAATGGTTGTATTTTAATGTCCCGCATCTGCCATAACAAATGACCACAAGCTGGATGGCTTAAAAGGACACGCATTTGTTCTCTCAGTCCTGGAGGCCAGAAGTCTGAAATCAGTATCACGGGGCCAAAGTCAAGATTCCGGCAGAGCCACACTTCTCTGAGGGGCTCCAGGGATGGAGCCGCTGCTTGTCTCTTCCCACTTCTGGAGATGCAGGCATTCTTTGGCTAATGGCCACATCCCTGCAATTTCTGCCTCAGTCCTCACATCACCTTCTCTCTCTCTCTGTGTGTGTGTGTGTGTGAGAGAGAGAGAGAGAGAGAGAGAGAGAGAGAGAGAGAGAGACCTCCCTCTGCCCCTCCCTCTTTTAAGGATAAACGTGATAGCATTTAGGGCTCACCTGAATAATTCTATATAATAAAAGGCTAATATGCAAATTGACTAAACAGCAGAACAACCAGTCGCTATGATGTGCACTGACCACCAGGGGGCAGACGCTCAATGGTCAGTGTGCTCCCACAGGGGGCGTGCCCGCTCAGCCAGAAGCCGGGCTCACGGCTGGTGAGTGCAGTGGCGTGAGCCTCTCCTGCCTCCGTGGCAGCGCTAAGGATGTCTGACCGCTGGCTTAGGACATCAGTCAGTTGGACATCCCCTGAGGGCTCCCGGACTACAAGAGGGCACAGGCCGGGCTGAGAGCCCTCCCCCACCCCCGAGTGCACAAATTTCGTGCACTGGGCCTCTAGTCTAGGATAATCTCTTAATGCCATGGTTCTTAACTTAATTACACCTGCGAAGGCCCTTTAAAAAAATAAGGTCACAGGTCCTAGGGATGAGGACCTGATATATTTTTGGGTGACGTGGTAGGTGAGGGCTGTAGAAGAAGGTGGGACTAGAAGAATGAGGCAAGACTGGGGCCAATACGTTATTTATAGCCCGGTCCTTTCCAAAGTCTAGCAAACTGGGAATTTGGCAAATGACCCCAGCCCCAGACTCAGTTCTCAGAGTGATGGATCCCTCTGGCGTGAAGCTGACTTCCAAGCTGCCACAAGTAAAGCCGCTCAGAAAGTCAAACAAAGGTTGTTCGTTAAGAACGTCTCTGGACAAGTCTAGACGCAAGTCTAGGTTTGGGCTTTCGTTTGTTTGGCAGTTACTTAAGACAACTGCTTTTTGCCAGCTCAAGAAGGGCTAACTACAAACTGGTCTAGGTGCTGAGTTTGAACTCTGCTCTGCTACCCCGAATGGTTTGACCTTGGGCAAGTCCTTTAGCTTTCTGTGCCAGTTTTCGTCTCTCTAAAATAGGGATAATAATGAGACTCACCTCATGGATGTTATAAGGCTAAAATGAGATAGTGTGTCTAAAGAATACCTGGCAGCCCAGCCGGTGTGGCTCAGTGGTTGAGCGTTGACCTATGAACCAGGAGATCATGGTTCGATTCCCAGTCAGGGCACAAGCCCAGTGTGGGGCGTGCAGGAGGCAACCGATCAATGATTAGCTCTCATCATTGAGGTTTCTATCTCTCCCTTCCTCTCTGAAATCAATAAAAATATACTTAAAAAGAATATCTGGCACACAGCAAGCATTGGATATATGTTAGCACTTATTGTTTCTTTTGTAATAGTTATTACAGTTTCCATGCTATTTTATCCAATTATTTTAATGCAAATATGGTATATATGAGCCAGACCATATTAAAGTGGCCTTTAAAACTACAAAATGAGCTTGCCAGCGACTCTCTACGAAAATAGACATTTAAACATTAATGTAGTCTAATTGAATGGAAGAAAAAGAAAAGTCCAGTTTTAGGATCAAACTGGCCTCGAATAAATGAATATTGTTGCTCTGTGTGTGCTGGAACACTGATTCCGGTGCACCGGCAAGGCTTTGTCTCCATGTAAACAGCTTTTCCCTCAAGACGTAGAGTCTGTCTTCCAGGCCCGGAATAGCTTCTTCATACTCTTACACGTCTGCATCTTCACGGAGGAGAGTGGGGCAGCTTTCTTAGCAACGTTCATAGGTCAATAGTAAGTCCCAAACATCTTGACTGCACATTTTACCCGAATCCAGTGGAACCAACAAGCAACTATAGGACATTTTTCAGGGGCAGGTGTGGGGGGGAGGAGGTCAATGGGAAAAACTTTTAAAAAATTTATCTTTAGCCCTGGCTGGTGTGGCTCAGTGGGTAGAGCATCGGCCTGCAACTCAAGGGTCCCAGGTTCGATTCCGGTCAAGGACACATGTCTGGGTTGCAGGCTCAGTCCCCAATAGGGGATGTGCAGGAGGCAGCCAATCAATGCTTCCCTCTCATCATTGATGTTTCTCTCTCTTCCTCTCCCTTCCTCTCTGAAATCAATAAATGTATTTTTTTAAAAAACTTATCTTTATTGTTGAAAGTATTATAGATGTCCCTCTCCCTCCCCCCATTGACACCCTCCACCCAACTCCCGCTCCCTCCCCAGGTGTCCCCCCCCAACTATTATCTGTCCATGTGTTATGCATATATGCATATAAGTTCATTGGTTAATCTCTTCCCACTCCCCCTTCCCTCTGTTACATGCTTCAATGTCTTTTGTTTATATATTCCCAAGAGTATTTATTTAATAAGGCCCACAACGTGGCTGATAATTGAAAACGTTGACTGAACCAGGTTCCCTTGTACAAAACGCAATACTTATGAAATGTTATCATAACTGTGAGTCACAAAAGCTGTTTTAAGCAAATAAATGGCCACTGACAGAAATAATCAAGGAGTACCAACAAAATTTACAGTAGCCATTTCACTACCCCCCCCCCTTTTCTTAGCACTTGGTCCTTTATCCTGCTATATTGTCATAGTTTTAGAAATTCAAGTTTCATAAGCTTGATTATAATCAACACAAAACAAAACGTATTGGTAGCATTTCTACTCGTTGGTATTTATTTTTTTAAAAGTATATTTTATTGATTTTTTTACAGAGAGGAAGGGAGAGAGAGGGATAGAGAGTTAGAAACATCAATGAGAGAGAAACACCAATCAGCTGCCTCCTGCACACCTCCCACTGGGGATGTGCCCGCAACCAAGGTACATGCCCTTGACCGGAATCAAACCCAGGACCCTTCAGTCCGCAGGCTGACGCTCTATCCACTGAGCGTCAGGGCTACTCTTTGGTGTTTAGAAAAGCAGCTTAGTAAGTTGAGAGAGGTATATGAAGAGATTATTTTAACATATTTTTGTCTTTATTATGGTCTCTTAAAATAGAGTTTATAAAATGTTATTTCATAGTGACCTCAGGTTTGCAAATGAGAAGAGCTGGGGTCCCCCTAAAATCAGGCAACAGCTGTGTGTAAGTCTGAGCCCAGAGGACTTAGAAAAGCAAACTGGGGCTCCTTTGAAGCTCCTATTTCCCCGGGAGACACCTGGATCGTGTTTTCTTCTGGAATCAAAGGGGGGAGGCTTCGACACCCGGTGAAGGGGAGAAAACCCTGAGTGTTGTTCATGGTCCTGGAACAGTTTTGCTTCTTAAAAGAGTTAGTGTGACTTCAAATACTCATTCTTGTCAACCCTGGAGAGCTGGTGATTACCAACCATTACATCTTAGTGACTGTTTTTTCTTTACATTTAGATGCTTCTATTCCTTGGATTGTTTGTTTTCAGATTTTCTCTGATCTTCGTTTGTATCTTAGTTTGAAGTCCTGTGGAAGCCGACTGTGAGGCAAGGGTGAGAGCAAGCAGTCTATCTGGAAAACTGTGTAGAACATAAGCCACATAGTCGTCTCCATATGGCAGTGAGGGAGCTGGGGTATTTATACACCCATGAGCCAGTCTTTGGTTGAGGGCTGCTCGTGGGGTTGTTAAAATCCTTGGTACTTCGAGCTGGCGTGGCTCAGTGGTTGAGCGTCCACCTATGAGCCAGGAGGTCACGGTTTGATTCCCGTTCAGGGCACAGGCCCAGGTTGCGGGCTCGATCCCCAGTGTGGGGCGTGCAGGAAGCAGTCGATCCATGATTCTTTCTCATCATGATGTTTCTCCCTCTCCCTCTCTGAAATCAATAATAAAATATATATTTAAAAAGTCCTTGCTATTTCCAGCCAGCCGTCCCCTGGGCAGGGCCCTCAGGCGGACGCAGGCAGCGGGAGCACACTGACGTGGTAGGGCACCAGGCGCACCTGCCCAGGTGCCTGAGGGTTTCCGTGGGAAATGAGTTCTTGCAGATAAAGGACTAAGAATCACGCCTGGCACGGAGTGAGGACTCAGTGTTACTTCAGTTGTTTTGATAACATTTGCTTGCTTTAAAAAAAATATCATGAACCATAGTCTTCCGTTGTCCAAGAACTTCTCTTTCTCTGTCTGTACCTTCAATGCGAATGTTCCCCCCTCTTTTCTTCTTACTCCACAGCTTCTTCCTAGACCATCTCTTACTGTGTCATCCAATGGTCACTTTTTATTTTTTGGTTTTTTAAAAAATATATTTGTACTAGAGGCCCGGTGCACGGATTCGTGCACAGGTGGGGTCCCTCGGCATGGCCTGCAGGGATCGGGCCGAAACCAGCATTCCAACACTGCCTGCCTGCCGCTCCTGCCTGCTGCTCCTGCTCATCCTGGCCCTGCTGTGCCTGCTGCCTCTGCCGCTCTGTAGGCTTGCTGCCACTCCGCGGTCGTCTCCTGAGGCGGCGGCCAGCTGTGAGCCCTGTGTCTGGTGCCCACTTGTCAGCTGAGTAGCGTTCCCCCTGTGGGAACACACTGACCACCAGGGGGCAGCTCCTGTGTTGAGTGTCTGTCCCCTGGTGGTCAGTGCACGTCATAGTGACCGGTCGTTTAGGCTTTTATATATATAGGATGATTTCAGAGAGTAAAGGAGAGGAAGAGATAGACACATCGATTGGCTGCCTCCTGCATGCCCCACACTGGAGATCGAGCCCGCAACCCGGGCATGTGCCCTGACCAGGAATCGAAGGGCAACCTCCTGGTTCATAGGTTGATACCCAACCACTGAGCCACACTGGCCAAGCCAAAGGTCACTTTTCTCCCTAATGCTCATATCCAGACCAGGCCATTCCTGTATGTCCTAGACTCCCCCACACAACTGCTAACCTGAGAGCTCTTCTGCGATCACACAGCACCTCAGACTCACTGCCCCCGCTGCACCCCCACCCCCTGCTAATGCAGCTCCCCTCCACTCTGTCAGTGGCCCCAGGACCAGAGACCAGCCACTCTTCATCTGAGGCCAGGGCCCTTGGGCCTAAGCTCTTTCTTGGCCCTGAGCGAGCCCACCCCAGAACAGGACCTGTAGCGATGGGGATTCTGGAGTGAGGAGCATCGGGAAGGCCAGGCACATAGAAGGGACGTTCTAACCTTGAAGTGTCTGGACCAAAGGTAGGGAAGGTGGCAGGCTGCTTCAGCTCCCTTAGAGCCGTGGTCGGCAAACTGCGGCTCGCGAGCCACATGCGGCTCTTTGGCCCCTTGAGTGTGGCTCTTCCACAAAATACCACGGCCTGGGAAGAAGTTTAAGTTTAAAAAATGTGGCTCTCAAAAGAAATTTCAATCATTGTACTGTTGATGTTTGGCTCTGTTGACTAATGAGTTTGCCGACCACTGGCTTAGAGGGACAGTGAAGGCTCACAGCTCAGTTATTGCACTAAAAGCCATGGTCAGGCCTTTCTTGTTTTGGCTGGCCTGGCACACAAACAAACAAACCAACAAACCTCTTTAGCCACCAAACAAACAAACAAAAACAAACCACACAACAACAATGGGCCCCGTAGCACTATACTTCATAGTGAAGGGAGACTAGTCAAGTAATTCTTTAGAAAATAAGGGGGGGGGTCTACTTTAGGGGATTTTCTGTCCCTCTCCGGACCTTGAAAGGCTACATTTTTACACAGATGGAGAAGAAAATGCATATGTAGTCGCCTGCAGCTGGGCACTCCATCTGGGTGGTATTCTTATCCGCTGCCCCGTGATTCTCATGTAGCCTGGCCCAGACCAGCATTTGGGAAACACCGGCCCCAGGACGAGGGTCGACCCCTCAGGGTAGCATCCTAAGCCTCCAGTGCCAGCCCTGCTCACCTCCTCGGCCTCTTACTCTTTGGCAATGGTTTTCTCCATTTTAGCTCCAAGTTGAGTTAAACACCACTTCTCTGGGGCCGGCTGATGCCCTATGCACCCCCTCCCATTGCCCTCATCTCACTGTTATCATTATTTATGTGTTTCTGTCGCCTTTAATAGCCTGTGTGAGCCCTGAGAATAGGGACCAGCTCGTATTAATCTCTGCACCTGCAGTGTAGCTGGCCCAGAGCACAGAAAGAAGGAAGCAGACAGGAAGATGGGATGGAACAGGCACGAATTTGATGAAAGAAAACAAGATGAGATGGGAAAGACTGGGAAACAGCAGGCCTCCATGCAGGTCTGAGCCACGAGGAGAAAGGAGCGGGAGGAAGGAAGCATCTTAGACTACAGTTCAGTCTGAGGCAGGTTTGCCAAGGCCAGGGGGGAGTGCTTGAGCGGAAGTCGCCTGCCTCTCAGCACCGGGCCTGCCTGCAGGTAAAGGTCGGTGGGGAGCAGCCTGTGGGAGCTGAGCAGCCTGTGGGGAGCTGCACCAGTTCTGGGCGGTCTCAGAGGCTGCACCTGGGGCCCAGGTCAGTTTCACTTCCTGGGGTCAGAGATCTGAGAGGTGACGCCTCCTGAGGGTGGGAGGGAGGACATACTGAAGCAGAATCTCTGCGCCAGGGTCCTGGGAATTTTCTTTTTAAAAGGCCTCAGAAGATTCTAAAGTATAACCACTCCGCAGGAAATAATCACAGCCTCTGGAGGGCTGAGCTTACTTAAAACGCAACAACGAACTCTTACAGCTGGGCCTCGCAGGGCTGAATTCTAGTCCCACCCTTGTGATTTACTTCACGGCTCACTCTGTACAGTTTTCTAAATCTCCCTGTTCAGTGTCCACATTGGGAAATAAATCCAAAAGAGATCCTCAAATAGAAAACTCATCTGACCCCCAAACCTCGGCCCTTTCATCGGTGTGTTACAAAACTGGGCTTAATTAACTAGAAGAAACTCGACTAGCTTCTTTCAAAGCGTATTTTGGCACCGTTCCCAGATGGCCTTTCGGACCACCCACGGTGCTGGATGACAGCTGCAGAGACCAGTCAGAGCAAAGAAGATGTAACACATTCAACACACAGGGAAACAGCCCACAAATGCAGACATTGAGGTTGGACCGGGTCTGCAGACTCCCGAGCTCTTCGAGAACAGAAATCATGATTTGTTGACATTTGTGTTTCCAGTCTTGTTCAGTCATCGGCACACAGTAGGTACTTAATCAGTGTGAATGTGGGAGTCCTGTCGCAATTTAATGTGACCTACCATGATATAGCAACACAATCAACATGACTGATAAGGGTTTTTCTCTTTAGCTTTGGTTTATTTACAAAGCATAGGACACTGAGGGAAAACCTCTACCTCCCACTCTAACCCCACCCCCTGAAATCACCAGTGTTATGTTTGGTTTATATTCTTTCACGCCATTCTGCATGCTCATACAGAAATACACAAATGCATATATGTATTAGTCAGGGTTATCCAGAGAAACAACCAATAGGATATGTATATCTGCATAGACACATCTCTGTGTGTATATGTACATAGATGTATCTGCATATACATATACACTGAGTGGCCAGGTTATTATGATCTCTGAACACATAATAATCTGGCCACTCCGTGTATATCCTATAGAATAAAAGGCTAATATGCAAATTGTCCCCTCGACCAGGAGTTCGACCAGCAGGCAGGCCTGCCAACCGCCCATGTCCCCTCCCCCTGGCCAGGCTGGCCGGACCCACCCATGCACAAATTCATGCACTGGACCTCTAATACACACACACACACACACACATACTGAGTGGCCAGATTATAATGCTTTCAGAGATCATAATAATCTGGCCACTCAGTGTATATAAAGACACAGAGACAGGTGGCTTATTTTAAGGAATTGGCTCAGATGATTATGGGGGCTGGCTAGATTTCAGGTAAGAGTTTATGTTCCAGTCTTTTAATATATATATTTTTCAATTAGAGTTGAGGTACAGTATAGTTTCAGGTGCACAACCCAGTGATTAGACATTTATATAACTTACAAAGTGATCATCCCGATAAACCTAGTACCCTCTATATGTTACACTCTTGAGTCCAAATTCCACAGGGTAAGCCAGGCAAGCTGGAAATTCAGGCAGGATTTCTATGCTGCAATTTTGAGAATTTCTTCTCCAAGGGACCTCAGTCTTTTAAGTCCTTCAACTGATTGAATGAGGCCCACCTATATTTTGGAGGGTAACTACTTTACTCAAAGGCTACTGATTTAAAAGGTAGTCACATCTAAAAAATATCTTCACATCTCCTTTGTTCAGGACCTCACCCTATGTATCTCTTCATCTGGCTATTGATTTTTCAACCTTTAATATCCTTTGTAATAAATCAGTAATCTAGTGACTATAGTGAAGAAATGAATTTTTTCTTGAGTTCTGTGAGCTGGTCTAGCAAATTAATTGAACCCAAGGAAGAGGGGTTCATTGGACCTCCAATCTATAGCCAGTCGATTAGAAGCACAGGTAACTAGGGCTTGTGTCTGGTGTCTGAAGTGTGTGTGTGTGGTGGGGGGAAGGGGGGGTCTTATATGACTGAATCCTTAACCTGTGGAATCTGATGCTATCTCCCGGTAGTTTCAGAATTGAGTTAAATTCTCATTCACACTGCTAGTGTCTGCGAATTATTTATTGGAGGGAACCCTCCCAAAATTAGACTTGGGGTCAGGAACCCGTTTTGGTATGGATATGCCGCATCTTGTTTACCTAGGCATCAGTCAGTGGACACTTCGGTTGCTTCCATCTTTTAGCTGTTGTGAGTAATGTTGCTATGAACATGGATATACAAATATTTCTTTGAGACCTGCTTTTAAATTCTTTTGGATATATACCCAGAAGTGGAATCCCTGGGTCATATGTAATTCTATTTTTAGTATTTTGAGGAACCTCCATATTATTTTCTGGAGCAGCTGTAATATTTTACATTTCTACCAGCAGTACACAAGGGTTCTAATTTCCCTACATACTCACTGACAGTTGTTATTTTCTGTTTCTTTGATAGTAGCCATCTTCCTCCTATTACTTTAACTTTCATTTTTATACATGAATATGTATAGATTTACTTATCTATAATAATAAAAGCATAATATGCTAATTAGACCAGACAGCCAGACACCCTTCCGGACAAAGCCACGGCAGTGGGGGCCGAGGCAGAGGCAGTTAGGGGCAATCAGGCAGGCAGGCGAGCAGTTAGGGGCGATCAGGCAAGCAGGAAGAGTGGTTAGGGGTGATGAGGCAGGCAGGCGAGCGGTTAGGAGCCAGCGGTCCCGGATTGCAAGAGGGTGCAGGCCGGGCTGAGGGACTGCCCACCGTGCAAGAATTTTGTGCACCGGGACTCTAGTGTATTTATAACCATGTATTTATATATTGGCTATGTACATTCTATTTTCTATTAATTTCCTACTTGTAATTTATAGTCTTCATCTTTTTTTCTAGTAGGTTGTTTGTCTTTTTCTTGTCAATATATGGAAGCCATACCCCCCCAAAAAATGTATATAAATAAAAGCAAGCCCTAGGTATTGAGTTGAAATACTAAAATTGCCATTCGTTTTAGTCACAGTTGATTACCAGCAATTTCATTCAACTGAATTTATAGATACTAATCCTTTATCTGAAATTTGTTGCAACCATTTTCCACAGCCCATTAGTTACCCTTTGACTTTTTCCAGTGTTTTCTACCACTGGAAAATCTTAATTGTCTACATTATCAAATCTGTTTCATTTCCTTTATGCCTTCTGAGTTTCTTGCATTATTTAAGAAGGTCTCCCTCCCTAGGTATTATTTAATACTCTCCTAAGTTTACTTCCTCCTGAATGTTTGCTTTGCCTTTGCATCCGATCCATCAACTTGTATAACTAAAAAAAAAAAAAAAAAAAGGGGAGGGGGGGGTCTCACTTTCTTTTCCATGTAATAGCCAATTATTCTAGGGCCATTTTTTAAAAACCATCACTGAATAAATGCCACCTTTATTATACACTGTATTAAGTTCTTATCCAATCCATTTCTTTCTTCTGTATTGTATTCCCCTGGTCTACTTGTCTGTTCGTGTGCCGATGCCCTATTCTTTTGATTACACTAGCTTTATGGCAAGTTTTAATACCCATTGGGGCAAGATACTTGTGGTCTTGTGTGTTTTTTCAGAGTTTTATTAGCAGTTACCACCGAGCTGTTGAGCTATTGTTGTTCACACAGATCTACAGGTATCCCTGGTTAACAGTCAAGTCACACATCTCAATACCTCCCTCACCTCACCAAGCTAGGCGGGTTCAACTTGAACCAACACTTGCCCTCACATCCTAGCTTTGTTCCCCTCAGGAGGTCGGTAACCAGAACTTAGCAAATCGGTTGCCTAAGAAGGCGGAGAGGAGGGGGGACAGAGGCAAGTCTCCCCGGAAGCCCTCGGGCTAGGCCTGTGGCTGTTCACAAGTGTCCCCCTCTGTCCTCAGAGTGGTAGACAGGGTCCTAAAGGAGAATGGAACAGCAGCAGAAACAAAGCACGCGCTTACGGTTTGGGTGAGGAAGAGCCTTGTTCTTAACAAATAGTTCACTGACTCCGGAGTATAAATAAAACTGCTCTGCCTGGCAGTCCGCCACAGGACTAATTACATGTGATGCGGACGCTTCCGTGCCGCAGTGGGGTCGCCTAGCAAGTGGGGAGGATACCCGGAGAGCCAATGGGGGGGGGGTGCTGACTGGACGGCGCCCCGGAGCACCTGCCCGTGCCGATGCCAGGCTATCAGGAAAGTGAACCCAATGCCCATGCTAGTTACCGCAGGTCTCCATCCGAACTCCTGACCAGCTGGGGACTGCCCCTGGCAGAAACCTGCCGTCCCCTTCAGTGGCCTGGCCCAGTGGTCGGCAAACTGCGGCTCGCGAGCCACATGCGGCTCTTGGGCCCCTTGAGTGTGGCTCTTCCACAAAATACCACGGCCTGGGCGAGTCTATGTTGAAGAAGTGGCGTTAGAAGTTTAAGTTTAAAAAATTTGGCTCTCAAAAGAAATTTCAATCGTTGTCCTGTTGATATCTGGCTCTGCTGACTAATGAGTTTGCCGACCACTGGCCTGGCCCCAGCCCTCACTGTCATTTGTGTTCTGTGTCTGTGATTTGCATGTGCTTCTATTATCCACATCATTCAGAGTCACTGGTTATGATTAGCCTCAATTCTTTTTTTAAAGCGTCATAAATTGTTATTTCTATACAGTTTTTAAATTTTATTTATTTTAGAGACAGAGTAGGAAGGGAGGGAGGGAGGGAGAGGGAGAGAGAGGGGGAGAGAGAGAGAAACATCGATTTGTTGTTCCACTTATTTATGCATTCATTGGTTGTTTCTTATATGTGCCTTGACCGGGGATCAAACCCACAACCTTAGGGCAGTGGTCGGCAAACTCATTAGCCAACAGAGCCAAATATCAACAGGACAACGATTGAAATTTCTTTGGAGAGCCAAATTTTTTACACTTAAACTATATAGGTAGGTACATTGTTATTAACTTAATTAGGGTACTCCTAAGCTGGCCTTTGCTAAAAACTCAAGGAGCCAAAGAGCCGCATGTGGCTCGCGAGCCGCAGTTTGCCGACCACTGCCCTAGGGTATCAGGACGATGCTCTAACCAGCTGAGGTATCCGGCCAGAGCAAATATCGTTATAAATTTCTTAAAGTAATGCATTAACTTGGTTTTAAAAAACCTTCATGGGGAAAAGGGAGACATATGTAATATTTTAAACAGTAAAAAAAAACACCTTCAAATAGTAAAAATGGACATAAAGAATAAAAATGGATATATAGAAAGAAAAATGGATCAAATCTCTCCTTAACTTCTTTCGTGTCTGACTTACTTGGAGAGAAGGTTCTTATGAATGAACCAAGAATCCAATCTCCTTAGATTTCTCGTTATGAGTGAGCATCCTCGTTTGTTAAATTATAAACTTGTTATGTTTTATCGAGAGGAAGAGCGGTTCTCACGTTGAGGCTAGGAATGAAGAACTGAGCTGAAGGGAGGGAGGGAGCAGAGGCCAGCGGAGCGTGGGGGGGGGGGGGGCGAGCGCAGGTGGCACCTAGGGAGGCAGCCGGTCCTGCTGAGGTCCTCGCAGGGGCAGGGGAAGTGCCTCCTGGCTTCCGGAAGCAGAGGAGCCGGAGGGAATCAGGGAGACCCTGTGCGTTGGCAGCTAGTGGGTCTGGGCATGACAGGGGACAAGACACAGCTGGCAGGAGGGGTGCAGGCACCCTCCTTGCTGGGCAGCGTGGCCTTTCATGGACCAGGGAGGATGAGCTGAGAGAACATGCCAGCTCCCCGGCAGAAGAGGGCCGTTCAGGCTGCACCACCTCCTGCTGGAACTACTGGGGAGAGAGGACACCTCAGCACCGCTCACCTGCACCCCCACCCTCCCTTGGCAAAACTGCCACAGAACATCTCCAAACGAAGATGATGTGTCCGATGGCTTCCTTCTGCCCCTCCAGATCTACTCCACTCTTCCCCATCCACTCGCACCCACCCCCCCCCCCCCCGCAAGCAGGTGGGCGGCTGAGAGGGGAGAGATCAGGGCAGCTGTTTCCCTCCACCGCCTCTTCACTCCGTCTCTGAGGGCTGGCTCGTGGCATCCCTGAACCAAAAGCCATCGCTCCTGTCGGGAGGCCCTCTTCCCCGAATTCTCTCCTGCAGTTCCAGTAACCACTCCTACCTTCTGCTCCTTCTGGCCTGTGGTTTCCCTACACCCCGACGGGCCTTTGTAACCAGTCCATTAAGCTCGTCTCAGCTTACCCAGTCCGAGGGTGCCACCTGTTTCCTGCCAGGACCTGGCATGATGCAGATGGCCCGTCTGACAGGGCCTATTGACCGAGCGTCAGGGACCCCTTGTTGTTCTAGGCGGAGGTGGGGCGGCCTGCGGATAATTGGAGGTTGCTCCAGGCACCTGCAGTGAAGCTGGGAACCTGAACTCTTTGGGGGTGGGGATTGGGTCTCACTGTCTCTTCAGCCCCAGCACCCTGGCAGGGCCTCTTCTAGGAGGGGGCACTCTAAAAGCGGGGTTCCTCTCTTGAGTTCAGGAACACCCACCTTCTCCAATGAAGGTGGCCCTGAGAGGCTGCCTTGGAATGCTTTCTGCTCAGACCAGGGAGTCCTTGAGCAGGAGTTAGACGCCAACACCCTGAGCGGAAGAACAGGCCCAGGGAGAGGCGGCCGCTGAGGGGCTGAGGCGCTGGAGCAGCGCTGGAGGGAGAATTGCTCTGACAGGGAGAAGTGGGGGGCCCCGAGGGCTCCACCCCTTCGACAATTCTGCTCGAGGCCAAAGCTGGGCCAGGGAGGGGTGCTGATCCAACTTAAGAGGAGCAGGAGGAACACATGCTCCCCCACTGCGCAGGCGGGGCCGCCTGGCCGGGTGGGCAGGGAGTGCCGGCTACCTGCGGATTTCGCAGTATGAAGAGCTGCTAGTAGTTGTTAAACGATTATGTGCATGTGGCCTTTTAACATTTTTTGAAAGTCAATGTACCCCATTTACAACTATGTCTAAATATACACGGAGTGGCCAGATGATGATGATCTCTGAACGCAGAATAATCTGGCCACTCAGTGTGTGTGTGTGTGTGTGTGTGTGTGTGTGTGTGTACATGAGGCCCGGTGCATGAATTCGTGCATGGGTGGGGTCCAGCCAGCCTGGCCAGGGGGAGGGGACATGGGCGGTTGGCCGGCCTGCCTGCTGGTCGAACTCCTGGTCGAGGGGACAATTTGCATATTAGCCTTTTATTCTATAGGATATACACGGAGTGGCCAGATTATTATGCATTCAGAGATCATAATAATATGGCCACTCAGTGTATATGTATCTTGATAAAGACTGGAATACAACTGAAAATATTTATTGTATTGAGGATTGAGGTTATTGAATAATTTTCTTTTTTGGCTTCATTAGTGTATAATTAGTATATAGAAATTACATATATTTAACATACATTTTTAAATTTTAATATATTTTTATTGATTTCAGAGAGGAAGAGAGAGGGAGAAAAAGATAGAAACATCCATGATGAGAGAGAATCATGGATCGGCTGCCTTCTGCACGCTCCCCCACTGGGGACTGAGCCCATAACCCAGGCACATGCCCTGACTGGGAATCAAACTATGACCTCCTGGTTCATGAGTTGATGCTCAACCACTGAACCACACCAGCCAGGCTAATGTACACATCTTGATAGGTTTGGACAATGCATACACCTCAATCAAAGTACTAAACATGTCCATCACCTCCAAAAATTTCCTTGTTGTATTCTTTTGTGGTGTTTTCTAGTTTGGATTTTTGTTTGTTGTTAGAACACTTAACATGAGATCTAGCCTCTTGGCATTTAACTGTAGGTACTATGTTGTACAGCAGATCTCCAGAGCTTACTTATCTTGCATTTTGCATAATTTTTCATTAAAAATTGTCAATCTCATAATATTCTTACAATAAATGGAAATGGAGGCAAACACACAAAGCAAGTATTTATATAAAATCGGGCAAAATATTTTCTCTTAAGCCTTCTTTTCCTTATCTATACAATGAGCTAAATGAGTCATAAAAATGTGGATACAAAAGAGATTTTAGTTATTTTAGCATGCCCCTAACAATCAAGAAATAGCTAATTGGTTGTGTCCCCACTGGGAATTGGGGTAACAGAACTTCTGTCTGTCCAGCCTCCTTTCCCATTTCTTCCCGGAGTCACTTGAAGACCCTCCATGAGCACGTGACGCTGGTGGGCAGGTCAATGATAGCGCCCCGCTCCCTCCTCACAGGTATGGGTGGTCACATGACCAAAGCACAGCCCCTCAGACCTTCTCTAAAACATTTGCTCTGGGAAAGATCCCGATACATACAGAACTCTCAAAAAATAGTTTAAAGAAACAACAACAATGATCCCCTTAGAAACAAACTAGATAAAAAACACGAGGAGACTTTTCACCAAAGAGGACATACAGATGCCAGATAAGCGCACAAGAAGATGTTCAACACCCTTAGCCTCAGGGACGTGCAAACCCATCGGAATGGCTAGAATGAGAGCTGGTGGCAGCACCGAATGCTGGCGATGCTGCAGAGTAACCAGATCCCTCCTGCCTTGCGGGGGGATGTCAGCGGGTCAGCCGCCCTGGAGAACAGCTTGGCAGTTTCCTACCAAATTCAACACGCACTTGCGGTGGGACCCAGCACTTGTACTCTTGGGCACGGCTATGAAAGAAATGAAAACGTATGTTTACACAAAAACCTGTCCATACATGTTCATAGCAGCTTTCTTCCTAAAAGCCCCAAACTGCAAACAGCCCAGAGGTCCTTCACCATGTGGATGGTTAGACAAGTTGTGGCACATCCATGCCATGAAATCCTACTCAGCAGTGAAAAGAAATCAGCTATTGCCCTGACCGGTGTGGCTCAGTGGATAGAGCGTCGGCCTGCAGACTCAAGGGTCCCAGGTTCGATTCCCGTCAAGGGCATGTACCTTGGTTGCGGGCACATCCCCAGTGGGGGGCGTGCAGGAGGCAGCTGATCGATGTTTCTCTCTCATCAATGTTTCTAGCTCTCTATTCCTCTACCTTCCTCTCTGTAAAAAAATAAAATCAATACAATATATTTTTTTTAAAAAAAGAAATCAGCTATTGATGCACACAGCCACCGAGGCGGGTCTCCAGAGGATTCTGTGGAGTGAGGGAAGCTAATTTCAAAAGGCTTACTGTATGATTCCATTTATATCACTTTTTTTTGCATTGAAATTTACAGTGATCTCAGAGTAAACTGTTTAATTTGTAAAAGAAATAAGGCAGCCCTGACCAGTGTGGCTCGAGGGGGCGGAGGGGCAGGGTGGGTCGTCCCGTGCACTGAAAAGTCGCCGGTTTGATTCCCAGTCAGGGCACCTGCCTGGGTTTCCTGCTTGATCCCGATCGGGAGGGGGTGCAGGCGGCGGCGATCGGTGCTTCGCTCTCACAGGGATATTTCTTTCTTCCTCTCTCTCTCAGAAATAGGATAGAGGGATTCCTAAAGAGCAGAAAGTCTATAAGGTCAAGATGAAAGCATGCAAACAGACATTTGAACATCCATCTGCTCACTCATTCATTCACTCAACACATGTACTGTTTGTTAGTAACCGGAAAAGACTGGGAACAGCCTACATTGTGTGGTGGCAAGTTAGCAGAAGAGGGAGAGAGGTGCACCATTTGCCACCTCTTTTTAAAAAAATATATTTGATTGATTTTTTTACAGAGAGGAAGGGAGAGAGAGAGCGAGTTAGAAACATCGATGAGAGAGAAACATCAATCAGCTGCCTCCTGCACACCCCCCACTGGGGATGTGCCCGCAACCAAGGTACATGCCCTTGACCGGAATCGAACCTGGGACCCTTCAGTCTGCAGGCCGACGCTCTATCCACTGAGCCAAACTGGTCAGGGCAGTTTGCCACCTCTTTAAAGGCAACCGTGGCACTAATATAGAGAGAGACTAATATTTACATACTAGAGATTTTCAGGAAAGTAAGTTCTAGAGTATATGTCAGTACTTGCCTCACTCAATCATGTGTTTTAGCTTCAATGTCACAATATTAATTACTCATAAGAATGACCTAAATTCAGAACAAAACAATGCCATTATATTCTACTAGAGGCCCAGTACACGAATTTGTGCACCAGTGGGGTCCAGTGGTCCACTCCAATCAGGGCTGGGGGGAGGGGACATGGGAGGTTGGCCAGCTGGCTCCAACCCCTGGTCAAACTCCCGGTTGAACTCCTGGTCCAACTCCCTGTTGAGGGGACAATTTGCATATTAGCCTTTTATTATATAGGATGGATGACTTAAGGATGATTCTTCATATATTACTCTTTGTAAAATTTGGAGTCGTCACTAAAGGCAAGACAGGAGTTTGTGCCTAATGTCTAGCTGGTATTCTTAGTCCCAGACATAAAGGACTTAAAGCTCTCTCTTGGTGCTGGCCAGCATGGCTCAGTGGTTGAGCATCAACTTATGAACTAGGAGGTCAGGGTTCGATTCCCGGTCAGGGCACATGCCCGGGTTGCAGGCTCGATTCCCAGTGTGGGATGTGCAGGAGGCAGCCTCTCATCATTGATGGTTCTATCTCCCTCTCTGAAATCAATAAAAATATGCTTTAAAAAAATCTCTCTTGGTGCCCTGCATGTTTGTGAAACTGGACTATAGTAATTTACATAGAAAAAGATCAACAGCTTTTAAAAAAATATTTTTATTGATTTCAGAGAGAGATAGAAACATCAATGATGAGAGAAAATCATTGATTGGCTGCCTCCTGCACACCCCACACTGGGGATCAAGCCTGCAACCCGAGCATGTGCCCCTGGCCAGAATCGAACCCAGGACCCTTCAGTCCGCAGGTCAATGCTCTATCCACTGAGCCACACCAGCTAGGGCTCAACACAGTTTTAATCTGCACCAAAGAGGAATTTGCAGATAAAAACGTCTCAGTCCTATCTACGTACATTTTCAAAATATCTAAATTTTCTCCGCGAGAAGACAGCCATCGTCTCAGATGTGGTTGCAGGGTAATAGTCTGCGCATGAGTCATAAAATAGTTCTTTTGGGGGGAAATACCTCTAGCATTACAAATAGCGTTGCAAAAACTAAGACAAGTTTTGTCAAGTCAAAAGTTTCTTTCGAGGGCAGGCCGGGCAACTCCGATGGCGGTGCCGTGGCGGGAAGGTGGTAGAAAGTGAGGGCTGGGGGGGGGGGGGGTGGACAGGAGAGACTCTTGAACCAGAGTTCTTGTTGACAAGCCTAAGAAGTTTCGGAAATGTGTGTTCAGGTGAGAAGGAATTGTACTAATGACGGAGCCATTCGATTCTAAGGGGACTGCGTGAGAATGAAAAGATCTGGGGGAAATACATTTTGAAAACACGACCATGAAGACAGCAGCATCATGAGCCAGTGTGGGCCCCGTGCGACACTGAGTATTCAGAGGAAGACGGGAGGGAGGAGGGGCCGGAGGTGGCTCGCATGGTTGGTAGCCATGGGCTTAGGGTTGGCCTGTCAGTCCTCGGCAGGTCCTGAGTCCTACCCCCGAAGGGGAGGGCCGGCCAGCCTCAGGGCTTGGTTCAGGCCGGGACATCAAGGCTGGAGGCAGGCAGCCGAGGGCCACCTGGGAGATGATTTGGTCTTGAGAAGAGTCTGGCTGTGAAGCCGTCCATCAGGAAACTGACACGGGGGCTAGGCAAGGACTAAACATGGGGGGCCTGGTGCACAGCAGGATGGAGAGGGTGTCGTGGGGAGCACCTGACCCGGGAGCGGCTCCAGGCCAGCAGGAGCCAGAACACGGGCTGGAGCCAGCAGCTGAGCAAAGCGGGGCTCAGGGACCAATGAAGGTGTGGGGGCGAAGTTCTAAGCTGGCCCCTGGAATTCCTGCCCCCTGGTGTACACGCCCTGTCACCCCCTTCCCCTGAGCCTGAGCAGGACTTGTGAGTAGTGGGCTAGTAGTTCCATCAGTTGGGTGATATCATACAAGATCTTGCCATGGCAGACTGGAGGGGGATTCTCCTGCTGGCTTTGCAGATGTCACTGCTGTGTTAGGAGAGGGCCCCAGGGCTAAGACCCGAGATGCTAACAGAGGTCTCCTGCCAACAGCCAGCAAGAAAACGGAGCTCTCAACGCTATGACTTTAAGAAAAGGAGTCCCGCCCGCAACCTACATGCGTTTGGAAGAGGACCCTGAGCTGAGATGAGGTCACGGCCCTGGCTGGCTGGCACCTGGGTGCAGCCTGGTGAGACCCTGAGCGGAGGACCCAGCTAACCTGCCAGGACTCCTCGCCCACGAAGCTGTGAGTAAGAAATTCCTGTTGTTTTAAGCCACGAAGTTGGTGGTAATGCGCTGCGCAGCCGTAGAAAACGAATGCAGAGGGGCTGGCCTGGATGCAGGAGTGTTGGCATCAAAGAGGGCGTTGTCGGTGCCCAGCTGGGTAGAGGGACCCCACGGGGCACTGACTTCCATTGAGGCAACGGCAGGGGACAAGCCACCCTGCCGCCGCCGTCTAAGGGGCCGTGGCCACTCCGCGACGTGGCGTGTAGAAGTGTCACGTGAGCAGTGGCTGTCAACGTGACAGGAGCATGTGATCTGCAACCCAGTGATTTTACGTCTAGTTTACCCCCACATATTAGCCAACATGGGAAATGACCATGTACCAGGTTCGACATTTGAACATCCATCTGCTCACTCATTCACTCACTCAGCACGTGTACTGTTAGCAACAGGAAAAGACTGGGAGCAGCCCACATTGCTGTCGGGAGGGATAGTCACATACTTTGCTGTGTCATGGGACAGCTCATAGCTGGGACAAAAGAACCAGGAAGCTTTGTATGTATCCACATGGAAAGTTCTGCGATGCGTTTTTTTTAAGGGGAAAGCAGAATAGAGCGTGCATCATGTTAAAGGAGGAGAGTAGCGAGGTTTATTCACATTTACTTACATGTACATTTAAAAAATCTCTGCAAGGTTACTGTGGCTGCTTAGTTCGGGGAAGAAGGGGACTGGACAGATGGGGACAAGCATGAAAGGGAGACCTTTCTGGTTATACTTTTATTGCCGACCCATCTTGAACTATCGGCTATATAAACTGTTAAATGCATGTATTTGAAAGTTAAAATATTTTAAAAGAAGCTTTGGCTCAATAGAATTAGGGAACCACATGATCTTTGTAGAGTCACCCCCCCACGCGCACACACACACACATCCTTGCCCAGTTTCCTTTGTTGTGTGGGACCAGGATGTCAGCACTTACCTTTCCCACCCCAGCTCCCCTGGGAGAAGGTAAGGGCTGTTTTCCCAGAAGCCACCAAGGCTTTCCATCTGCACCAAGGCCCCTGTTGGCGGCTGAGAGCCCCCTGGGCTGTGTGAACCTGAAGGGCCCGCTCACCAGCAGGCTACCACCATCTGGGAAAATGTGAGTTCAAATGACCCACCTGTCCTAACCTGCGGATCTGAATCCAGCACTAGCTGTGTACACCTGGAGCCCGTTCTGGCTGTTCGGTGCCTGTGGTCTGCCCTCTGTTGCTTCTCCTTATTTCAGGCCCTCCCCCCGCCTCCCCCCACTACTCTGGGCTTCCTCCCTCATTCTTCCTGTTGCTGCTGATTACCTTCCGTTATCAGATGGAGCCCGGAAAAAAACCCCACACAGATGGCCTGCTCAAATTGGGTCATTTGAGAAGAGTTTAATAAGGGGTTGTTTATAAAAGTGTGGGCAGAATATAGGGAAACCACTAGGGATAGGGAAGTACCTGGGGCAGGAGGAGAGAACGGCAGTAGAAAGAGATGGGTGGAGAGGGCCCCGGCAGGAGCTAAGACTTGCGGTTGATGAGAGGAGGCAGCCAGCTCACTGTGACTCATCAGAGAGCAAGCCTGGGAAATGAAAACCCCCAGCGTTCCTTCCTCCTTCATTCCCTACAGGTATTCCATTTCCCAAACTCCACTGCGGTCACGGGAGCCCATTGATTCCAACCACAGAGTTCAGCCTCCCGGGCACAGAGCATGGCGAAGGGTGGAGAGTGGATCTGGAGAGGCAAATGGAATGTATCTAGCACTCCTCCCATACATTTTAGGAAAACTTTATCATGGAAAATTTCGAACATCCTATATAATAAAAGCTCAGCGACCATAACAGCATAACGACCAGAACGACCGCTGGACCAGTTGCTATGAGGTGCATTGACCACCTCTCGGTCCCTCCCCCCAGCCCACAGGCTCCGATCACCGGATGGGGAACAGGGAACCGGGGTGGGTGGCGGCGGGGCAGGACTGGGGACTGGCGAGCAGGCAGAAGATGGCCCTGATCTCAGGCTAGGCCTAGGGACCCTACCTGCATACGATTTTGTGTGCTGGGCCTCTAGTATTTTTATAAAAATAGAAAGACTAGTATAATGACCCCCACATAACCCATCATCCAGCTTCAACAATTATCCACTTAGAGCCAATCTCATTTATCTGTATCTCCACTCTCTGTGCTTCCTTATTATTTTGCGGCAAATGCCAGATGTCATATCATTTCACCTGTCAATAATTCACATGTAACTCTAAAAGATAAGGATTCTTTTTAAACCACAAAACCATTAGCAAAATAAAGTAATTAAATAATTCCTTAATATCATTGAATATCCAATCAATGTCAGATTTCTAAGTGTCCAATAAATATTATACATGGCTTTTTAAAAAAAATTGTTTGCTTGAATCAAGATCCAAATAAGGGCTAACCCTTGCATATGCTTCTGAGTCTCTTTTAAATCTGTAACTTTCCCCCCTATCACTTTTCTTTTTCTTGCAATTTATTTGTTGAAAAAGGAATACCTTTGTCCTGCAGCATTTCCCACAGTCTAGATTTTGGTGATTTTATTCCCAGGGTCTACTTTTACATGCCCTCTCCTCTGTATTTCCTGCGAGTTTACAGTTGGCTCCAGAGGCTTAATCAGACTCGGGTCCAATGTTTCTCACTACTTGATAGATAGTGGTATAGTCTTCCTAGAAAGTACGCGGTCTGGTTGACAATTTTTGTGATGTTTGTGGCCATGGTGATTGATGCCCACATCCATTAATTCATTAGAGGTTGCAAAATGATGATATTCAAATTTATTCCTTTTCTTGTGCTGCCAATTTTGCATCTCAGTTTTTGTTTTCTTTTCAATTCATAATTCCTCATGGAACACGCTCGTGCCCTAACGCATCCTTTGTAATAGCTGCCTAATTTTCATGGTGTGGGTGCACCATCGTCTTCCTGTTGACAAGCTGTCACTTGGTGTCCCATTTTTCTTGCAACTACAATAAGCAATGCTGCAATAAAACATCCTTTTACACATGTCCTTGCTTATTAGCACGTTCCTCCCTATGGAAGATTCCCAGGAGCAGAGTTGCTAGGGAAATGTAATATTTTAATATTAACATGTTACAGCCCTAACCGGTTTGGCTCAGGGGATAGAGCGTCGGCCTGTGGACTGAAGGGTCCCAGGTTCGATTCTGGTCAAGGGCATGTACCTCGGTTGTGGGCACATCCCCAGTGGGGGGTGTGCAGGAGGCAGCTGATCGATGTTTCTCTCTCATCAATGTTTCTAGCTCTCTATCCCTCTCCCTTCCTCTCTGTAAAAAATCAATCAAATATATTTTTTAAAATATTAACATGTTACAGATTACTTCCTAAAATGGCCATAATTTTTCAATGTCCAGGAGCAATGCCCGTATTCTCACCATCTGTAGGTGTTAGAGCTTTTACCATTTTTGCCAGATTCTGGGTGTAAAACAATATCTCATTGCTTCTGTCTCTGGAGCCAGATCACTGGGTTGAAGTTCTGACTCTGCCACTTACCAGATGTGTCGTGGGGTCAAACTAGCCACTCAGAACCCGAGTTTCTTGACCTGTCACCTGGGGGTGACAATACCCATCCCGCCGGGACATGCTGTGAGACGCAGTGAGTTAGCAGATGGAAAGTGCTTCTCATTGTTTTTCTGTCTATTTTAACCTACCCTCTTTTTCAACCTGGAGCTTCATGGCCTATCACCGTGGTCGGCAAACTGCGGCTCGCGAGCCACATGCGGCTCTTTGGCCCCTTGAGTGTGGCTCTTCCACAAAACACCACGGCCTGGGCGAGTCTATGTTGAAGAAGTGGCGTTAGAAGTTTAAGTTTAAACAATGTGGCTCTCAAAAGAAATTTCAATCGCTGTACTGTTGATGTTTGGCTCTGTGGACTGATGAGTTTGCCGACCACTGGGCTATCACGTCGATGCCTCTATGGCCAGCACCTCAGTCCCCTGAGTCCCCTGCCCTCCTACCTTCCCACCAATGCAAATGCCATTCTCCTCTCCTCGGACCCGGCTGCCAGATGCAATTGTGCAAACCAGGCGGTTAGGGATCCAGGCCCTCTTTCCTCAGACGGGTCCTGAGCACTAATCAGAAATCTCTCTGTGTCACTGCGTTCATTTCCCCTCCCATCCCCAAAGCAGGTATCCTAAATGTCACATTTCCTACTCCACTAACCTTTTAGCAGACAACCTTGACTTCCTTACCTATAAGCTTGTAGACCAGTGGTTCTCAACCTTCCTAATGCCGCGACCCTTTCATACAGTTCCTCATGTTGTGGTGACCCCCAACCATAAAATTATTTTCGTTGCTATTTCATAACTCTAATTTTGTTACTGTTATGAATCGTAATGTAAATATCTGTGTTTTCCGATGGTCTTAGGAGACCCTGCTAGCGGTTCTCAACCCACAGGTCGTGACCCACAGGTTGAGAACCGCTGCTGTAGATCCTAAGACCATCGGAAAACACAGATATTTACATTACGATTCATTAACAGTAGCAACATTACAGTTATGAAGTAGCAATGAAAATAATGTTATGGTTGGGGTCACCACAACATGAGGAACTGTATGAAAGGGTCGCGGCATTAGAAAGGTTGAGAACCACTGTTATAGACATAGATTTGACAAATTGACTTGTTCAACACACATTTCCGTCTGTAGAGTCTGGAAAGACGAATGGTTTCTTTGAAACTCGGGTTTGGGGTATGATTTGGGTTATGCCAGTCAGAGGCACTTATGCGTCAGTGTGGCATGCCCTCCCAGTGAAAAGAAATATTTTCAAATCACTTTAAACATAGAGTTTTGACCACACAAACCTAGTGGAATATACCCTAAAAACAAAGTATTCTAAACAAATCTTAAACCCCCAGCTGTAGCAGCTGCCTGGGTTGCCGTATACCTAGGCAAGTGTTATACTGCTGGAAGAACAGCAGCCCATAGCTGGTTGGCATGCTGGGCCTGGTTCATGCCAACTCGGTTGTTAACTATACCAGGATGCCAGCGTATGTGAATAAAGAAAAAAATCTTAAACTACTTTCAGTTGTCTTAGTAACATTAGTATTGCTATTTTCACACACACACACACACACACACACACACACACACACGGGATAAGCCTAATTAATAATTATATTAATGTTGGTAGGAATAAATATTTTCCACAAAAGATAAAAGAGAAATGCTAACATAAAGTCAAGTACATTAAGTATAAGCCCTGTAATCATAAATTTTTATAATTTAGCCCCCCCCCCCCCAAATTGCATCTCTTAGCTTTATACACTGAAAAGGCTTAAGATACAATGACTTGGGAGCAGTGAATACATCAATACCAAAATGGTGGCCTCTAAATACCATTTCACTTAAAGGAAAGCAGACTCCTTAGAGATATGATTGAGGTAGGAAGTGTGCAAAATAAACAAACTCTCAGTGACTTCTGGGGTTGTGGGCAAAGAGCATCAACTTGAAGGCACTCCCACTGGTTTAAGATGGGACCATTTGAGCATCAAAATGACAAAATATTGCAATTGCTTAATAAACATCCATTTCTGAAAATTTATGAGTTCACAATGATACTTAAAAAATGAAACAGCCGGGCTGGCATAGCTTGGTGGTTGAGCATCGACCTATGAACCAGGAAGTTACAGTTCAATTCCCAATCAGGGCACATGACCGGGTTGCAGGCTCAATCCCCAGTGGGGGGCGTGCAGGAGGGAGCTGATCAATGATTCTCTCTCATCATTGATGTTTCTCTCTCTCTCTCCCTCTCTGAAATCAATAAAAATGTATTTTTTTAAAAGAGAAAGAATTGCCCTAGCCAGTTTGGCTCAGTGGATAGAGCGTTGGCCTGCGGACTGAAAGGTCCCAGGTTCGATTCTGGTCAAGGGCATGCACCTGGGTTGTGGGTACATCCCCAGTAGGAGGTGTGCAGGAGGCAGCTGATCGATGTTTCTCTCTCATCGATGTTTCTAACTCTCTATCCCTCTCCCTTATTCTCTGTAAAAGATCAATAAAATATATTTAAAAGAGAAAGAATCAAAGATCCTGCCTTTCCTGTATATGAGCTGAATTTTTAGGTAACCAAATAGTTGGTGAAGAATGCTCTTCTTTTTTTAAAGAATTCCAGTTACTACAGAGAATAATGATAAAATAAGAATATCATCATTTTCATCCTAATAAAATAATGGATCTTAGGGATGATAAAAAATGGCTTCTAAAACCATTAGGGGAAAGATTTATAGGAAACTGTGTAATGGATGAGTCAGGCTAACACGACCTGATCCCACTAATGAATTTTAGCATCACTACCAGAGAAACAACACATTATTTACCTCTTGATGTGATGTGATGGGAGGTACACAGAATCAACTAGTAAATACTTGTGCCTGTACAAAAACCCTAATCTGATCAAGCCTCTATAAATACCAAATATCAGGAAACACGGGGAATACAGGATGAGTCCAGTGGCACCCTGCAGGAGCAATGAACACATCCAGAATATAATACAGCCTAGGGCGGTGGTCGGCAAACTCCTTAGTCCACAGAGCCAAATATCAACAGCACAACGATTGAAATTTCTTTTGAGAGCCACACTTTTTAAACTTAAACTTCTTCTAACGCCACTTCTTCAACATAGACTTGCCCAGGCCGTGGTATTTTGTGGAAGAGCCACACTCAAGGGGCCAAAGAGCCGCATGTGGCTCGCGAGCCGCGGTTTGCCGACCACTGGCCTAGAGGATAAGTGATCCAGTTTTTCTAACAAATCAGTGGTATGGGGGGAAGGGGTGGGCTGTTATAGAACAAAAGAAACTTAAAAGCTGTAGTTACCAAATACCATATATGAACCTTGCTTGGATCCTGGTGTGACCAAAAGAACTGCAAATACTATCTTGGTGAGAATTCTGGAACTTTGAATACAGCCAGGGATGAGATTATATTCAGGAATTACTGTTCATTCTCTACGGTGTAATAGTGGCATGGTATTTCTAGTATTTGCACTGTCTTTATTAGGCAGAGATGTTCATGAAACAGTATATAGTCTAGATCAGTGATGGCGAACCTATGACACGCATGTCAGCACTGACACGCGTAGTCATTTCTGATGACACGCGGCCGCATGCCGAGGATGAAACATTTGCTGCTCCTGAGGATGAAACATTTGCGAAATAATGTTTTTTCCTCAAAGTGACACACTACCCGAGTTATGCTCAGTTTTTTGGCGAAGTTTGACACACCAAGCTCAAAAGGTTGCCCATCACTGGTCTAGATGTTGCTTCAAACCCTCCAACAGCAAAAAATATTGGGGTGGTGGCTAAATAGAACAAGATTGGCAACATATTGAGAATTGTTGAAGCTGAGTGATAAGTCCATAGGGATTCATTATATGATCATTTCTACTATTGTGTATGTTTAAAGTTTTCCATGATAAAAACATTTTTGAAAAGAAATGCTTCTTTAAGACAAAGACCAAGAAATTGTCACAGATTGGAGGAGACGAAGGAGCCATAATAACTAATGCAATGTATCCTGGATCAGATAGTGAAAGAGAAAAGGGAAAATCCAAATAATATCTGTAGTTTTAAGTACTGCACCGATGTTAATTTCTTAATTTTGATCAATGGGTTACTATATATTTGGGTTACTATAACAAAATACCACCAACTGAGTAGCTTATAAACAACAGAAATTTGTTTCTTGCCATTCTGGAGACCGGAAATCCAAGATCTGGAGCCATTTTTTTTTTTCTGCAAAAAGCTTTATTGTTTCATTTGGCCCAATGCATGGGAGAGGGCTTCAGGGTGGTTAAAAGAATGGCCAGTAGTTTCGGGGAGAGGCTCAGGCAAAAGCCAGACACCAGGGGATGCAGAGGGGCCCCTCAAAGGCCTCAGGCTCCACAGGCTCCTAGTCGTGCTTGAGGGGGAGCCTTTTGAAGAGCTACTCGCCCAGCCCAGCCTGGAGGCCAGCAGCCTGTGGGTGTGAGTCAGGTGTGGCCCATCTTCTTGATGAGCTTCACCTCCTCGCCCCGGAAGTGGTTCTGTGGGAAGTCACGGGGCTGAGGGTCTGTGTGGATAGAACCAGAGCAGCAGCTCCAGCAGGGCCTGGGTCAGTTCCTCTCCCAGGCCAGGGTGGCTGGCAGGGGGCAGCAGCTCCAGCAGGGCCTGGCTCAGGGTCCTCTCCAGGCCAGGGCGGCTGGCAGGGGGCCTCTCCAGGCCAGGGCGGCTGGCAGGGGGCAGCAGCTCCAGCAGGGCCTGGCTCAGGGTCCTCTCCAGGCCAGGGCGGCTGGCAGGGGGCAGCAGCTCCAGCAGGGCCTGGGTCAGTTCCTCTCCAGGCCAGGGCGGCTGGCAGGGGGCAGCAGCTCCAGCAGGGCCTGGGTCAGTTCCTCTCCCAGGCCAGGGCGGCTGGCAGGGGGCAGCAGCTCCAGCAGGGCCTGGCTCAGGGTCCTCTCCAGGCCAGGGCGGCTGGCAGGGGGCAGCAGCTCCAGCAGGGCCTGGGTCAGGGTCCTCTCCCAGGCCAGGGCGGCTGGCGGGGGGCAGCAGCTCCAGCAGGGCCTGGGTCAGGGTCCTCTCCAGGCCAGGGCGGCTGGCAGGGGGCAGCAGCTCCAGCAGGGCCTGGCTCAGTTCCTCTCCCAGGCCAGGGCAGCTGGCAGGGGGCAGCAGCTCCAGCAGGGCCTGGGTCAGGGTCCTCTCCAGGCCAGGGCGGCTGGCAGGGGGCAGCAGCTCCAGCAGGGCCTGGCTCAGGGTCCTCTCCCTGGCCAGGGCGGCTGGCAGGGGGCAGCAGCTCCAGCAGGGCCTGGGTCAGTTCCTCTCCAGGCCAGGGCGGCTGGCAGGGGGCAGCAGCTCCAGCAGGGCCTGGCTCAGGGTCCTCTCCAGGCCAGGGCGGCTGGCATGGCAGCCTGAGCTCTGCCCACTCCTCCTGGGAGGCCGCAGCACGTCCTGGAAGAGAATGCGGCCACCGCGCTGGGTTGGCACTTTAGGAGACACTCAGCGCCCTCAGCTTCTTCTCCGCCTGCTCTCCGAAGGAGTGGACCCCCCTCCAGAGCCGCATCCTCACGGTGGAAACAGAAGCCCAGAGCGAGGTGGGTGTGGAGCCGCAGAGGCAGGGGGGCCGGGCGGTCGACGGCAGCCTCCACCTGGGGGAATGATTTGACGAATTTGGGAGCTCAGGGTTGGTCGGGAATAAGGAGTTAAGGCAGAAAAACCCAGTGTGGTAAAGTTCCTTCCTTTTTACCGCAGCGTAGTCTTCCATTGTGTAGATGAACCACAGCTTTCTAATCCACTCATCTGCTGATGGGCACTTAGGCTGTTTCCAAATCTTAGCTATTGTAAATTGTGCTGCTATGAACATAGGGGTGCATATGTCCTTTCTGACTGGTGTTTCTGGTTTCTTGGGATACATTCCTAGAAGTGGGATCACTGGGTCAAATGGCAGTTCCATTTTTAGTTTTTTGAGGAAACTCCATACAGCATGAGCATTATGCTAAGCGAAATAAGCCAGTCAGAGAAAGATAAATATCACATGATCTCCCTCATATGTGGGATATAATGATCAACATAAAATGATGAACAAGAATAGATCCAGAGACAAATGGCAGGGGGGGGGGGGGTTAGAGAGCAACCTAAGGACTTGTGTGCATGCCTATTCGCATAACCAATGGACACAGACACTGGGGCGGTGGGGGCTTGCCCTCAGGGGTGGGAGTGGCAGGGGGGTGTCAATCGGGAAAAAGGAGACTTATGTAATACTTTAAACAATAACAAAAAAATGACAACAATAAAATTAAAAAAACACACCTGCTGTGCTGGCTGGTACCGGAGGTGGTTCTGACTGGATAAGACAGGAGCGTGGCTGGAGGCTGAGAGGAGGGGCGTCCCTGGGTCTGTTCCGTCCAAACACTGTGGAAGCAGGAGACAGACCCAGGGCCGCCCAGGGCACTGCCTCGGCAGCCACTTTTTAAAAAATAATTTTTTATTGATTTCAGAGAGGAAGGGAGAAGGAGAGAGAGAGAAACATCAATGAGAGAGAATCATGGATCAGCTGCCTCCTGCACGCCCCACACTGGGGATCAAGCCCACAACCGGACATGTGCCCTGACCAGGAATCAAACCGTGACCTCCTGGTTCATAGGTCGATGCTCAACCACTGAGCAACACTGGCCGGGCTGGAGCCTCTTTTTTTATAGCACTAATCCCATCCCTGAAAGCTCTACTGTCATTACTTAAGCCCCATCTTCAAATACCTTCTCCTTTGGGGGTTAGGGTTTCAACAGATGAATTTTGAGGGGACACAGCCATTCAGACCATAGCAATGGTTATGGAAGATGTTAGCATTGGGGAGAACTGGGTGAGGAACATGCAGGAATACTCTGGGCTACCTTTGCAGCTCTTCCGTAAATCTAAAGTCATTTAACAAAATATTAAAGTGAATGTTCTTTAGTTTCTACACATAGCAAGTTTCTTAAAGTGAACTTACAGCTTCAGAGAAAAATACATTTCTATCATTGGCTTTACATAGTTCTTGAAAGATGAGAAAATTGGCATACTTACACACTGCCTTCATGTTTCCCCCTCTCGGCTCTCCAGAATGTGGTTGGCTATGTTATTATTTCTATCTAGATGATCATGGTATATATAATATTTATATGCTGTTCTCTTTCTGTAGTTGCTTTAGTCTTTAATGGGCCCATTGATCACTCCTCGTCATTTTTGTTGTTATATCTGTTGGTAGAAATCTATCAGACAGTTGTGTCTTCAAGAAAGGCACTTGGGAACTAGAAAAGCTGCTGCTTGGGCCATTATACTTGGAAATTCATGCACTGGAGGGGGGTCCCTCAGCCCGGCCTGACCCCCTCACAGTCTGGGAGCCCTCAGGGGCGGGAGGCGACCCGATGATCAGGGGAAGGCGACGCCCCATCACACCTGCTGCTGCCACTGCCAGCAGCGCAAGCCTCAGCTGGCCCTGGTTACCTGAGCTTCAGGCGGCCCTGGGTGGCTGGGCAGCAGCCATTCGAGGCTTGCCTGCACCTTGGGCTGGCCCTGGGCACGTGGGGGGCCCTGGGCGGCTGGGGGACCCCAGAGGCAGGCGCATGGCAAGGCCAGGCCTACCTGGGGGCGGGCCCGGCCTTGCCACACACCTGCCACCCCAGCATGGCTGAGGGGACTGGGCGCCGCCATCTTGTGGCTGTGGGTGCCGCCATCTTTGAGGGCATGGCAGTCAATTAGCATATTCTCTCCTTATTGGCTGTGGGCGCTGCCATCTTTGAGGGCGGGGCAGCCAATTAGCTTATTCCCTCCTTATTGGCTATGGGCTCTGCCATCTTTGCATCGGTGTGAGGGTCAATTAGCATATTCCCTGTTTATTAAATAGGATGGCAGTCTGGCTTGGCACACTCCTTCCCTGCAGACTTGGTACGCCTTATACCTCCATCTCCTAAGGTTGGTGCTATTACAGAGAGGCTGGAAGGCGGATGAATTTTTTCCCCATTCACAAGTGATTTGTTTTCTTTGCAAGGGTTCTCATAGGATCACTGATGTTCATTAATTGAATTAGAATAGGTGTTGAAGTTACCATATCAGCATCAATTTGATCTGAGACAGGTTTGTTCTTTCAAGCTAAAATTCGAGTCTTATTTCTAGGAAAACTCTTGAATTACATATTTGAAAATGTGGGTAATGTTGTTGTTCCATTTAATTATTTTATTCAGCAACAGCAATCAGATCTGGTATACCGTACTTTCTGGCGTATAAGACGACTGGGCGTATAAGATTTTCCTGGGTTAAAAAGTCGTTTTATACGCCGGAAAATACGGTATATTGGACTATATTGATGGGATTAGATATAATGGATTAGATATATTGGACTACCGTATTTTCCGGCGTATAAAACGACTTTTTAGCCCAGGAAAATCTTATACGCCCAGTCGTCTTATACACCGGAAAATACGGTACATCCTGTGTTCTCAATATATGTCGTTTTGTCTTTAATCCTTTTAAACTTAGGAAAACTATTATAGTCTCATTCATTTTGCTCACTTTTCTCAAGCCTTGCTTCCAGGCCCATGGCTTTTTTCAGCAACATCTTAGCGGTTCTCATATACCGCTGATAGGGACGCAGAACGGTACAGCCACTCTGAAAAGCAACGCAGTCTTTTCTTATGAAATTCAACATGCACTTACCATCTGTCCCAACAGTCCTGCTCCCAGGTATTTGCCCTAAAGCAGGAGCCACCAAACTAAGGCAAGCAGGTCACCTCAGGCCCAGGATCTGCCTCTGTGTGACCCGCAGGCTAAGAATGCTGTTTGCAATGCTAAAGAGGATTTTTTAAAAGACTCTGTTCCAGAGCCTCTATGACTCACGAAGCCTAAGATATTTGCCACCTGGGCCTTTGCAGAAGGTGTTTGTCAACCTCTCCCCTAGAGAAATGAAAAGTCACGCTCACACAGAACCATGTACATTGGCTTTTGTATCTTCTCTATTCCTTTTGCACCCAACTGGAAGCAACCCAGAAGTCCTTCCCCCCGCGAATGGATTAACAAACGGAATGTGATACTTGCATCATAATAAAATTCCACCAGCAATAAAAAGGAATAAACTATTTTACACACAAAAACTTGGGTGAGTCTCAGAGGCACTGTGCTGAGTAAGATAAGTTAGTTTCACAAGGTTGCGTTACTGTATGATTCCACATATATGACACTAGGAGCCCAGCGCACGATTCGAAATCGCGTGGTGCTGCCCATTTTTGAGTCGCTGGTCCGGCCCTGCCTCCCTCTCCGGCCCTTGAAGCAGCCGCGGCCACTGCTGATCAGGCCCTCCCCCCACGCAGGCGCACGGAGGCCCCTGCCACCCTGCCCCGGACGCTGCGCACACAACCTCCTCCTGTTTGGTCAACCTGTTACAGCATCCCGGTTAATTAGCATATTTCTCTATTTTATATATATATAGATAGATAGATTCTCAAAAATATAAAGTTAAAGATACAGAAAACAGAGTGATGGCGCTTAGGATGAGAGGGAATGACTAGAAAGGGGCAGCGTGAGGAAGTCCTGGGGGTGAGGAAACGAGTCGGTATCTCGATTGTGGTGGGGATGACACAAATCTATGGTTGACAGTTCACGGAATTGTACACCAAATGAAAGGTCTCTCTTAATGTCTGAGTAATTTAAAGAGGAAAAAAATAAAAATTTCAAATTGGCCAAACATTTGAGTAAATAAACAGCTTTTTGTTGATGCTGTTAATCCTCACCCAAGGATATTTTTCCATTGATTCTTAGGGAGAGTGGAAGAGAGAGAGGAATGGAGAGAGAGATCAATGTGAGAGACACATCAATTTGTTGCCTCGTGCATGCACCCTGACTGGGGCAGGGGATCGAACATGCAACCCAGGTACATGCCTTTGACTGGGAATCGAACCCACGACCCTTCGGTGTGCAGGCTGGCGCTCTAACCACTGAGAACACTGGCCAGGGCAACTTAGCTTATTTTAAAGTGACTCATGAAAGAAAATGAAATGTTAAATGAAGCTCCCAGCAGTAATAATAGCAAAACAACGGCAAAAATGCTGGTGCCATTCCAGGTAAGTTTAGGTTGGTTATTAACTTCTGTCACATTGTCCGCTATTACATAGAAATTATGCTATAAACTATTATAGTATACTAGAGGCCCAATGCATGAAATTCGTGCAAGGGGCTCGCCCTCGCAGCCCCAGCTTAGTCATCTGGACGGTTGTCCGGAAGGATGTCCGGATGGTCGTTCTGTTGCTCGGTCTAATTAGCATACTAGCTCTTCATTATAGAGGATATACATACATACCATATATAGGAGCACACAGAGATGCTGCAGTGGCTCGGTGGTAAAGTTAATAGACCTGGGGTCAGAGGGGGGGGTCCTAGGAAGTGCCCAGATGGTGCTCTTCTGCAATCTGGAAGCCTCTGGAAGGACATGACTTATGAAGCTCTGCCCCAAAGAGCTGACGGGCCCCGCGTGCTTTCAGTGGCTCAGGCCGCTCGCTGAGCAGAAAACCAGAGCTGAGCAGCGAGCTGTGGCTCTGAGGACCTGCGCCCCCCTCCACACGGAGCCCCAGAGCCCTGACAGCTTGGCAGCCTCTCCCTGGGGGGGGGCGGGTGGAAGAGTGGCGTGTGTGTGTGTGTGTGTGTGTGTGTGTGTGTGTGCGTGTGCACATTGCAGCTTTTCCGGGGCTGCCCCAGGCACTGGCCTCTGTCTCGGAGCGGATGGGACCTGGCATACTCGAGATGCCTGGCGCTGCTGAGAACAAAGACCAGTGCAGCCCGGTGCTGCTCCAGGGGCCCTGGACGGGAGACCCACAGCCCAGAGTGGGCTGGCAGCTCCCCCCTCCGGAGGGAGAGAGAAGGGGGCAGGTGTGCCAACACTCTGGCTTGTTGGGGTATTGCCCAGGGGGGCAGGTTTCCGTCCGGCTCCACGTGGGGTGCTGAGGGCCTGGCATACTCTGCATGCCTGGGGGCTGCTAGAGGAAACAGCTACCAGCCCGCCAGGAGGTCACTGGATGCCCGGTCAGGGCGCAGGCCCGGGCTGCAGGCTCGATCCCCAGTGTGGGGCCTACAGGAGGCAGCCCATCCCTGATTCTCTCTCATCATGGATGTTTCTCTCTCACCCTCTCCCCTCCTCTCTGACATCAATACAATATATTTTTTAAAAAAGAAGAAAAAACAACCAGATGGCATGTTGCTGCTTCAGAAGACCCCAGTGCAGCAGACAGACACAAGCCTGAGAGAGTGTAGGCCCTGGATGAAAGAAACCAGCAAATCCTTCCGATCAGAAAGCAAGCGCACCCGTCTAAAGAAGGCGACGCCACAAAAGGTTTGAGGCCCGGAAGCTCGCGCCAGGCTGGCTGGTGAAGGGCTTTCCCTGTGCACGGCCGGCGCGGACAGAATGGGAGAGGTGGCTACATTTTTCCCAAACAGCAATGGGTGACAACATCAAGCTAGCAGGAGCATCAGGAAAAAGAAGTGGAGGTGTACGCAGTATCTGACAAACACCCATCATGAAGATGCACCGTGAGCTCAGGAAAACATGCATGAACCTCAATGTCCTTCAACAGGTGCATGGATAAAAGAAAAAGCAGCTCTAACCGGTGTGGCTCAGTGGATAGAGCGTCAGCCTGCGGACTGAAGGGTCCTGGGTTTGATTCCGGTCAAGGGCATGTACCTTGATTGCGGGCACATCCCCAGTAGGGGGTGTGCAAGAGGCAGCTGATGGATGTTTCTCTCTCATCGATGTTTCTAACTCTCTCTCCCTCTCCCTTCCTCTCTGTAAAAAAGCAATAAAATAGATTTTTTTAAAAAGAAAAAGCACACAGAAGATGTGGTCCAGCAAAAGAGACACACACACACACACACACACACACACACACGCACGCACGCACGCACGCACTGGAATATCCAATCATTACAAAGAAGGAAATCCTTGACAACGTGGATGAACCTTGAAGACATTACGCTGAGGCAATAAGCCAGTCACAGAAGGACGGATGCTGCATGCTCTTCCCCGTTTGTGGGTCTTTCCAGTAGTTGAATTTCTTGAAGCAGAAAGTAGCTGGTGACTGCCACGGGCTAGGGGAGGGAGCGCTGGGCAGTTGGTGTGCAGTGGGTCTGAAGTTTCAGTCCTGCAAGATGAAAAAGTTCTAGCCCTGGCCCGTTTGGCTTGGTGGATAGAGCATCGGCCTGTGGACTGAAGGGTCCCAGGTTTGATTCCGGTCAAGGGCACATGCCCGGGTTGCGGGCTCAATCCCCAGTGGGGGGTGTGCAGCAGGCAGCTGATCCATGATTCTCTCTCATGATTGATGTTTCTGACTCTCTCTCCTTCTCCCTTCCTCTCTGAAATCAATAAAGAAATACACACACACACACACACACACACACACACTAAGTGGCCAGATTATTATGATCTCTGAACACATAATAATCTGGCCACTCATTGTATATCCTATAAAAAGGCTAATATGCGAATTGTCCCCTCGACCAGGAGTTCGACCAGCAGGCAGGCCAGCCAACCGCTCATGTCCCCTCCCCCTGGCCAGGCTGTTCGGACCCCACCCATGCACGAATTCATGCACCGGACCTCATATATATATACACACACTGAATGGCCAGATTATTATGTGTTCAGAGATCCTAATAATCTGGCCACTCAGTGTGTGTGTGTGTGTGTGTGTGTGTGTGTGTGTGTGTGTATAAAGAAAAAGTTCTAGAGCTCTGCCCTACAACGTGTGCTTCCAGTTAGCAATACTGTGCTTCACACTTAGAAATTTGTTAAGAGGGTAACTCATGCTACGTGGCTTTTCACCACAACAAGCCAAGGCCAGGCGGGGCAGGAATGCATTAACAGCGAAGGCTATCAGTCAGCTGCATTCCACGCAGATGAATGGCAAATTCCTCCTTGAACCTCGGGGCAGCATACCTTCATAGCTCCGGCACCTTCCTTGTCCTGCTCAACATCGTCCGCTGTGTCCCACCAATGCTGACAGAGTGTTGTTTAATATTTCTTTATTGAATTGATTGGGGTGACATTGGTCAACATGAACCTGTTCGACAGAGTGCTTTAACCTTCATTTTCATTCACGTCCATGTAGTTTTCAATGTTCACTTGCAACTGCCTCTGATGCCTGGATTGCTTGGAGGTGTTTTGTTTTGTTTTCAAGTATTTGAAGGTTTCCATGCTACCTTTCCGAAAGTCATTTCCAGTTTGAATGCATCATGGTCAGAGAACACGCTGATGTCAACGAATTCTTCTAAAGTTGTTGAGGTTTGTTTTATGGCCCAAGATATGTTCTATCCTGGTGTATGTCCCATGGGCACTTGACAAGAATGTGTATTCTCCTTTCGTTAGGTGGAATCCTATCTAATAAAAGGGTAATATGCAAATTAACCGTCACTCCATCACAAAGATGGCGCCCATAGCCACAAGATGGTGACGCCCAGTCCTCTCAGCCCTGCCAGAGTCCCCCAGTCCCGGGGGGGCAGCCGCTGAGAGCGGGCAGCGTGAGTGGCCTGGCAGAATGCTTGCTTTGGCGCCATGGCGACGAAGCAAGCATTCCACCCCAGCCGCAGAGGGCCTCTGGGCAGCAGTCACGGAGCGGTGTGGGGGTGGGGGAGAACGCTTGGGTCATCACCCCGGCGACGAGGCAAGCGTTCCGCACCCGGCCGCGGAGAGCCTCTGGGCAGTGGGCATGGAGCAGCCAGGCCCCGCAGAGAGCTGCTGGCACACAGACCCGTGTGCAGGGCTACTAGTGTTCTATAAACATTGACTAGACTGTTGTCTGATGGTAGTGTTCATTCTTTTACATCCTTGTTGATTTTCTGTCCCCCTATTAATTAATTGTTAAGAGGGAAGTGTTGAAATCTCCAACTATAAATGTGCATTTGCCTACTTCTTCTTTTAGTTCTATCACTTTTTGAGTCGTGTATTTAGCTGCTCTGTTGTGTGGTATGTACACATTCGGGAATATTGTCTTCTCGGTGTATTGACCCTTTTATCATTATGTAATGTCACTCTCTGTCCCTGGTGATTCTCTGTTCTCTGCAGTCTACTTTATCTCATATTAATATAACCACTCCTGCTCGCTTTTGATTGTTTGAATTATATAGCTTTCCCATCCTTTTGCTATCAACCTGCCCATATCATATTTGAAGTGCATTTTTGAAAGACAACATATAATTGAGCCATGTTTTTTATCCAATCTGCCAATCAGCCTTGAAATTGGTGTACTTATGCCATTTAAATGTAATGTGATTGATGATATGAAAAATATTAAGTCTGCATTTTTTGTTGTTTGTTTTCTGTTCATTTTCTACTTTTCATGTCTCTATTTTCTTGCCCCCCTCTGGGCTACTATATTTTTTAAAAATATTTTTATTGATCTTTTAGGGAGAGAGAGAGAGAATAACATTGATGTGAGAGGTAACATTGTTTGGCTGCCTCCTGCATGCTCCCTACCAGGGACCAAGCCTGAAACCCGGGCATGTGCCCTGATGGGGAATTGAATTGGCAACCTTTCCTTGCACGGATGACACCCAACCAACTGAATCACACAGGCCAGGGCTAGAATATTTTTTAGAATTGCATTTTTAGTGTTTTGAGAGTATCTCCTTGTATAGTTTTCTTATTGGTTCTTCTAGATCAGTAGTTCTCAACCTTTCTAATGCCGCGACCCTTTAATACAGTTCCTCATGTTGTGGTGACCCCCAACCATAAAATTATTTTCATTGCCACTTCATAGCTGAAATTTTGCTACTGTTATGAATCGCGACCCACAGGTTAAGAACCACTAGCAGGGTCACCCAAGACCATCGGAAAACACAGATATTTACATTACGATTCCTAACAGTAGCAAAATAACAGTTATGAAGTAACAATGAAAATAATTTTATGGTTGGGGGTCACCACAACATGAGGAACTGTATTAAAGGGTCGCGGCATTAGAAAGGTTGAGAACCGCTGTTCTAGATCATATGTTCATGTGGTATGCATATATGTTCTTTAGCTAATCCTTTCACCTTCTTTATCTAGTCACTCTCAACCCCCTACCTCAGGTACCAGCCAGTCTGTTTCATGTGCCCACGCCTCTGGTTCTATTTTGTTCATTAGATTCCACATATAAGGGAGATCATCCTGGTATTTGTCTTTCTCTGCCTGGCTGATTTAGCTTAGCATAATGCTCTCCAGCTCCATCCATGCTGTTGCAAATGGTAAGAGTTCCTTCTTTTTTACCGCAGCGTAGTATTCCATTGTGTAGATGTACCACAGTTTTCTAATCCACTCATCTGCTGATGGGCACTTAGGCTGTTTCCAAATCTTAGCTATGGTGAATGGTGCTGCTATGAACATAGGGGTGCATATGTCCTTTCTGATTGGTGTTTCTAGTTTCTTAGGATATAGTCCTAAAAGTGGGATCACTGGGTCAAATGGGAGTTCCATTTTTAGTGTTTTTTTTTTTTTTCATTTTTAGTTTTTTGAGGAACCTCCATACTGTTCTCCACAGTGGCTGCACCAGTCTGCATTCCCACCAGCAGTGCAAGAGGGTTCCTTTTTCTCTGCATCCTTGCCAGCACTTGTCGTTTGTTGATGTGTTGATGATAGCCATTCTGACAGGTGTGATCTGATTGCTGTTTCGGGCTCTTACAATATGTTCCCAGAAGTGGGATTGCTGGGTCAACAGGCAGTTCCTCATTGTGGTTTTTATTTCCGTTCTAAAAATTCCATTTGATTATTCTTTATGTCTTGTATTTATTTGCTAAGGCTTTCTATTTCTTTGATGAGACTTTCTTTTTTTTCACTTATTTCAAGCCTGTTCATAATTACTTATTGCAGCATTTTTATGATGGCTGCCTTAAAATCCTTGTCAGAGAATACTAATCCTTGTCAGATTTCCTATTGGATTTTATTAAATTGTGTGTTTTAACAGGCCTCCTCTGGCACCAGTCTGGCCAGAGAGGGGGAATGTCACCTCATTACTGCTGGGTAGACCAGATGCTCACTTTCTCCACTAAGTCTGTGTTGACTCTGGGGGGTGGGGCGATGAGCCCCTTGTTACTTCTGGGTAGGGGTGGAAGTTAAGGTTTCTCATTAGGCCTCTGCTAATATGATTCTGGCTGGAAGTAGAAGGGGACCTCATTAGTGCTCCCCACTTTGTCTCTGTTGATACCAGAACAGCGTGGCCTCATTACCACGAGCCGTGGTCGAAGTCCAGCAGGCCTCCTCCGATGCCACCTCAGCAAGGCGGGAAAGGGCTTTGCATGACTAGTGAGCGGGGGTGGCCCTCCACAATCTCCACGGACACCAGAGAAAGGGGCCTCGTTACCACCCACTAGGGGTGAAAGTCCTGGCTGCCCACTTGGCCTTCTCTGACACCCCCTGGTAGAGGCTTGGAGCCTCTCCTCACAGCCTGGTGAAGGCTGGCACTTCTGGTTACCAGCTTCTCCGGTAGCCAGAAGGAGAGATGAAGTGAAAAAGAAAACCCAGGGAAATCACTGCCAAGTCATTCCTCGGGTCCCAGGTTTCTAGTCTGCCTTCTCTCTACCTTTCAGAATCTTCTCGTGTTTGCTTTATATATAACTAGAGGCCCGGTGCAGGGATTCGTGCACCGGTGGGGTCCCTCGGCCTGGCCTGCAGGGATCGGGCCAAAACTGGCTCTCCAACATCCTGTGAGGGGTCCTGGAATGTGAGAGGGCGCAGGACAGGCCAAGGGACTCCACCAGTGCACGAATCCATGCACCAGGCCTCTAATATGCATATAAGATCTTTGGTTAATCTCTTCCTGCCTTTCCCTCTCCCCACTTCCCTCTGAGATTCATCATTCTGTTCCATGTTTCCATGCCTGTGTGTTGAGCGTCTGCTCCCTGGTGGTCATTGAACATCATAGCTACTGAATGGTCGGACAGTCAGCTGGTCGCTTAGGCTTTTATCCTACCTAATAATAGACAAATATGCAAATTGACCGTACCTTCACTATGCCCGCGATTGGCCAGGAGGTGCGGGGGGGCGGGACTCGGGGTGGCCGATTGAGCCGGTGGGACGCTGAGCTCGCGTCGCCAGCAGTGGCTCGAGCTCAGCGTCTGTGCCATGGCTATGCTGCAGCACAGAAGGGGCCTCTGGGGCAGCGAGCTCACGTCCCACCGTGGACCATCAAAAGCGGGGAGCTGGGTGCCTGTCCACTGGTACACCAGGCCTTTCAGAAGCCTTCGCCACGCCGGAGGCTTCTGGAAAGCCTGGTGCACCAGTGGACAGGCACCCAGCTCCCCTGCAATCGAAAGCGAAAGCGTGTAGGGGACCCTACACGTGCATGATTCAATCATGCACTGGGCCTCTAGAATATATATAGATACCCGGGGTGGGGGGGAGAGTAGCTGTACTTAGTGGGAAGGGTAAGGAAAAGTACTTCTGCTCTCTTTCCAGAAGCAGAAGTCAAAATAAGTAAATTTTTATGTATTTTGTTTCCCTTCTTAGACAATGAGCTTCATGTTAGCAGAGATCATTCCTGCCTTGTTCATTGCTGTATCAGCTCTTAACACAGTGCCAGAACATAAGTGATGGTCTATAAATATTTGAAAATTGAATAAACATTTAACCAGGAAGAAACAAAACTTTGAGGAGACCCAATAGTCGACTTCATATACCGAAGAGATTGTTTTATGGGCTCAATGCGTTTTATGGAATTCCCTACCAAAAACAGAGCCAGGACCAGGAGTAGAAAGTACAGAGTAGCAGGTTTTGGTCAACAGAGGATCTGTCTTCTAACAATTCAATGAGGTAGTGAGTTTCCAGCCACTGGGAAATGCCTCCGTTGCGCGGGAGTTTGCACAAGGTGACCTCTATGCCAGTGCTTCTCTTACCGTGCACCTAGCACTCACCTGGAGCTCTTGTTAAGATGCGGATGCTGATGCAGCTGATGTGGGATGGCACAGGAGGTTCAGCTTTCCTAACCAGCTTCTAGACCAGCGGTGGT
Organism: Cnephaeus nilssonii; assembly: GCF_951640355.1. Classification (NCBI taxonomy): domain Eukaryota; kingdom Metazoa; phylum Chordata; class Mammalia; order Chiroptera; family Vespertilionidae; genus Cnephaeus; species Cnephaeus nilssonii. Next base: position 131,209,629 of record NC_137071.1, on the reverse strand, counting down.
CCGCGAGGTCTGAAAGGTTGGCGACCACAGTTCTAGATGATGTCAATGCTGCTGGTCCACAGAGCACACTTGGAGGAAGGAGTTCTCTGCCTTCCTCCTCCATAAGCATTCACGTGAGACAAATTAAAGAACAATGTTAGCCGAAACCGGTTTGGCTCAGTGGATAGAGCGTCGGCCTGCGGACTGAAGGGTCCCAGGTTCGATTCCGGTCAAGGGCACGTACCTTGGTTGCGGGCACATCCCCGGTAGGGGGTGTGCAGGAGGCAGCTGGTCGATGTTTCTCTCTCATCGATGTTTCTAGCTCTCTATCCCTCTCCCTTCCTCTCTGTAAAAAATCAATAAAAATATATTTTTTTTAAAAAAAAAGAACAATGTTAACACTGGAGTTCAGCCCATAGATGGCTGTCCCTCTAGTGGGCTGGGACATGAGAGAAAACACGGGCGTCCTGAAATGCAGCGTCCTCATGTACTTGCCCCATGTACTTCTCAACATTACGGCTTACTTCACTTCTGTCGATGGGTGCCAGGGCCTTGTCTAAACTCTGTTCCCTGAGATGCCGGCCTCCCGCGAGTTGTTAGCAGGGCTTCTTGAGGAAACGGTATTCTAAGGTCCATTGAATTTGGGAAACCTACAGCCCACACTCCTGGAAATGCACAAGGCTCATTCATTTCCTGTTGACTATAGGAGTACTGAAGTGAGGAAATCTGCTTAATTTTGTTTAGCCTAAGTATATTTGACCCACCAATCTCATAACACCTGTTAACAGCTCAAAGGCCAGCAGAGCCCACGTGACCCAGATAGGAAGTGCTATCCACGGAGGACTTTGGCATTTTTTCCTCTCATATGTTCTAGAAAGTATGTCATTATGTCGGTGTTCAAAGCAGGTGTGCCTTCTCAGGAAAACAATGAAATCCGTAACCTTGACTACCAGTGTGAGAGCTCTTGTCTTTGTTTGGACTCTTCCAGAAGCAGACCCCAAGACAAGGCCTTGTTCATAGATTTGGGGGGTGGGGGAAGGCGATCTCAGGAAGCATCAGGAGGGGAGTGGAAAGTGAAACGGGGAAAGAGGTGTGAGAAATGGCTCACCGGTCCGAATTTCAAATGACGCGCTGGGAAACAGAAGCGAGGGGAAAATGAGGCTTTTACTAACACTCTGGAGGGGAGGGGCCTATTGTGCAGGAACACGGGAGGGGCAGGGGGCTGGCCTGTTTCTTTGGCCCCTCCCCCGGTTCCTCATTGGCTGAGGACTATTTGGTCACCTATTTCCTAATAGGTCGCCGAGGTCTTGCTGTCTCCCATTGGGTGATTTTAAAAAATGGGCTGAGACCTTTCTAGCTGTCTCCACCTCGCTTTGTGTAGGGGACTCCGCGGGGAAATGTGCTGTGGGCCCTGTGCACAGCTCTCACCCCCACATCCTGTTTGCTCTGGGGAAATTCAGTAGCCGCCTGGCCACATGCTGTTTCTTTTCTATGAAGATAAATCAGAGGCCTATTTCTTACAAGAAGGAAGCCAAAAAGTGAGTCATTGAGCAGGTTGCAGTTATGGGCAACAGAGGCTCAGTCCCACCGGCGAACTCTGGGCGATAGCGTAGAACACACCTTGGGGTTGTCTAGTTACCTCCTCACCACTGAGAAAGGAAGCTGAGGAACTTATCTCCAGCTCCTGTGCTGCTCCTACGGTGTTAACTCTGGCATTTCCTGGCTGCCCTGCCCGCCTGCAGCTGAGAGCAAGTGCACGGGCTGTCACAGGTGCCTGTCCGAGGAAGCCTTAGCCTCGGAAGAGTGAGTGTGAAGGGACTCAAGTGGGGCCCAGATGGTGTCTTTGCAACAGACAGGGGTGGGCAAAGTAGGCTTACTGTTGTGGGTATGCAAAACAGTTTATTCTTGTATTGTTTATTAATTAATTATTGCTTTATTTATTATTATTATTAACCTACTTTTGCCCACCCCTGTAAAACCCTATTAGTAAATTTTTTGTTATTTTGTTTATTTATAATATACTAGGGGCCCAGTGCACGAATTTGTGCACCTTGAATGGAACTGTGAGCTGCAAGGCTGCGGTGGGCACAGGGGCGGGTCTCGGCCCATCCTCCAGGCCCCGCCCAGCCACCCCCACCACAACCCCCAGTCCCTTGTCTGCCAGCAGCCCTTCTCCTGCCACCACTGCTCCCATGTGCTGACAACGCTGGCCCCGCTCGGACCTGCTGATGGAATGATTGGGGCCAGCGCCAGCAGCAGGTGCGGGTGGCTGCTGCCCCGATCGCCCCTCAGGAGCAGGGGGAGGTGGAGAAGCCCTCAGGGGCGATCAGGGCTGGCAGCCACTGCTTGCACCCACTGACAGCGTTGGCTCCAGCTCTGGCTCCGGCTTTACTTGTGAGCGGGCCAGAGCCAGCAGTGGGTGCAAGCAGCAGCTCTGGCACCGGCAGTGGGTGCAAAAGGTGGCTGCTGGCCGCAATCACCCCTCAGGAGCAGGGGGAGGTGGAGAAGCCCTGAGGGGCCAGCGCCGGCAGCAGGTGTGAGAGCCCAGCGGGACCACGGCATGCAGGAGCAAAGAATTTTCAGTAACCACCAGAGGCTCGCCCCGATGACAGCAACCAGCGCCCCACCTTGGTTTGGCACCCCTGCTCACCTGCTCCACCATCCCGCTGCGGCCGATGCCCGCCATGTTCCGTGCTCTGCTGCCTGCTGCCAACGCCCCCTGGATGTCAGCACACATCATAGTGACCGGTTGTTCGATTGTTTGGTTGGTTGGTTGTTCCGCTGTTCGGTCTATTTGCATATTAGGGTTTTATATATAGATAGATTTTTATCATTGATAGTATTACAGATATCTCCCATTTCCCCCCTTACCACCCTCCTCCCAGCCCCTACCCCTCCCAGGTCTTCACCCCACTATTGCCCATGTGCATGGACTCTGCATATAAGTATGTAAGTTCTTTGGTTTATCTCTTCTCGTCCCCCCAACACCACACTGAAGTGTGTCAGTCTGTTCCATGCCTCCCTGCTTCGGGTCTTATTTTGTTGGTCAGTTGTAGAATATTTTTGCAAATACTGAAACAAGCCGTGTGTGTGTGTGTGTGTGTGTGTGTGTGTGTGTGTGTGTATGTATGTTAGGTCCAAGAAGCCACCTGGAATGACCAGGTTCGAAGCAGTAAAATGGGACAGACTGGGTGGACTAACGTTCACACTGCTCCCTCGCTCCCTGGAATGGCACAGATGCTCGTGGGACACACTCAGCTGTAGGGACGTGGGTCAGAGACCCAACTGCGAAGATGAGAGCAGCCCAGCATAGCAGGCAGCCCCTGGCACCTGACAGCTACGGCAGAGCGTGGTTGACCCTGTGATCCCGGCAGCAATAGGATGGCCAATCGTGGGTACACAAAGCGTCCCTAAAGGTGCTCAGAGCATGTGGCGGGATTCAGGCGTGGCTGCTGCTTAGAAAGCTAAAGGGCAGGCGGGCAGCAGGTGACAGGCATCTGTCTGCAGTCGTCGGGGCCAGTCTCCGGGAAGGGGTTGGTGCCTGACCCTGGATTCTGTGAGGGAGCCTCCCAGGACTAAGTCAGGGCCCTCAGCCTGAGAGGGTTACAAAAAGCCCGGTGCCCAGAGCAGACCCTTAACTACAGAGGAGAAATCCACCAGGAGAGGATCAGGTCCAGTTGCCATGGCAGCAAGGATGCTGTTTCTGGCTCCCAGCCTATGGGGCTAGGACTCCTGAGATGGGCCAGCCCAAGGCCAGAATTTGTCCTCGGGTTTGGGGCAGTCTGCGCCCACAGATGGGCATCAAGCAGCCCTAGCAGTAGGGGGTGAAGTTCTCTGAGACCAGGACTCAGGCAAGACCTGGCCCCTCCTCCGGCACCCGCAGCCAGGTGGGCAGGGGCTCTTGCCAACCAACCTCCTCCCTCCCGATGCCTTCTTTGTGGCCTCACACTAGTCCCCTCCTCCCCCGCCCCCTGGCCTCACTGACCCCCACCTGACCTTTGGAGCACTTAAAAACTGGCGATCAGGCCCTGGCCAGGTAGCTCAGCTGGTTAGAGCATCATCCCAATACACTCAGGCTGCCGGCTGGATCCCCAGTCAGGGCGCATATAAGAATCAACCAATGAATGCATAAATAAGTGGGACAACAAACCTCTCTCTCTCTCTCTCTCTCTCTCTCTCTCTCTCTCTCTCTCTCTCTCTCTCAACAATAAAAAATAAGATAAAATAAAAAGTGGCCACCAGGATCCTGCCCACTGGCCTTGCCCGGGGGCTGGCTTGTGGGATGGAAAATCCCGGGACAGCATTCAGAGCTCTGTCCTCTGTGATTCACAGATAGAATCTGCAGAGAATTCGAAAGGCCTTTCCTTTGGAATAATTAAACTCATCTCTCCTCAAACCCCAGCACCCGCCTACTCGGAATGGCCCCGTCCCCCCTCTCCCTGCAGTTGACACTGGACGCCTCTATTTCGGTCGGTTTCCTGTTAGCGCGCTTCCTCTCCGCTTTCTCTGCTCGCTCCTCATTCATCTGTTCCTCTGCTCCTTTCTGCGCTGTTATTTTCTTTTCCCTGAACCTGCCCCCAACCCCCTTAACAGAGCCCCCACCCCGCCCACAGCGAGATTTGGGTCTTTTCATTGATACTGACCACGTCGCCAGCAATGTATTCCTGGTAGCGCCCCCCTGAGCCTCGCCTCCTCTGTGTTTGGTTTGGTTTGTTTTGGTATTCACCCTTCATCAGCCAGCTTGCCCTGGCCAATGTTCAAGACAAAACTGCATATTTTTCTAAGATTTCTCTCTCTGGTAGCTCTTCTGTCCCCCCCCCCCCCCCCATCCCCCTTTGCCTCTGGCTTCCTGAGAGCCTGCCTCCAGGATCCCTTGTAAACCTGTGTTTATCCCACGAACAAGTCCTCATTTACTGTTTTGAATCAATGGCGCTTTGCGGCTAATGGAAAATGTGTCTCTCCTTGAAAACACTGTTTCTCCATAGAAACCCAGTCTGAAAGGAATCAGATAACCCGCTCTGGTACTTTGATTGAAATATTTCTGCATTCTCATCACAGGATGCCAAACACGTGGCATCACGTGAACTTGGAGCCAGACTTCTGACGAGATGCCCTCGGTCCCCCCAGACAGCCTCTTTATGAGCTTTCCATCACGTGTGGCTTCAGTTATTAAAATGTCCCCGCTGATCAGCCTCGCCAGCAGCCTCCTCAGCGCTCCACGGAGGAAAGCTGAGCTGGTGGCTCCTTGGCAGCGGCCTAAGGCAGAGGCCTCGTGTCTGCAGGGTTTTGTCCACTTCTCAGAAGTCCTTTGACCGTGAGAGGCGGGGAAGTCACTCGAAATCTCTCTGTCTCTCTCCAACTGCAATCCCCATTGCAGAAGTCCAGCGAGAGAAATATTATAAAATATGAACAAAACGCTCTGAGCTTCTGTATCTTTCACCACATTATGTCTAGCAAGCTACTGTCCCGGGTCTTAGTCACTCTGGGGCGGGGAACTGTTAGGACTGGCAAAGCCAGCGAGAGGGCAGCCTGGGCGAAGGGGCAGGGGAGGATTGGGGCTTGGAGAGGGGCAGGGCAGGATTGGGGCTTGGAGAGGGGCAGGGGCAGGATTGGGGCTTGGAGAGGGGCAGGGCAGGATTGGGGCTTGGAGAGGGGCAGGGGAGGATTGGGGCTTGGAGAGGGGCAGGGGAGGATTGGGGCTTGGAGAGGGGCAGGGGAGGATTGGAGCTTGGAGAGGGGCAGGGGAGGATTGGGGCTTGGAGAGGGGCAGGGGAGGATTGGGGCTTGGAGAGGGGCAGGGGAGGATTGGGGCTTGGAGAGGGGCAGGGGAGGATTGGGGCTTGGAGAGGGGCAGGGGAGGATTGGGGCTTGGAGAGGGGCAGGGGAGGATTGGGGCTTGGAGAGGGGCAGGGCAGGATTGGGGCTTGGAGAGGGGCAGGGGAGGATTGGGGCTTGGAGAGGGGCAGGGGAGGATTGGGGCTTGGAGAGGGGCAGGGGAGGATTGGGGCTTGGAGAGGGGCAGGGGAGGATTGGGGCTTGGAGAGGGGCAGGGCAGGATTGGGGCTTGGAGAGGGGCAGGGGAGGATTGGGGCTTGGAGAGGGGCAGGGCAGGATTGGGGTTTGGAGAGGGGCAGGGCAGGATTGGGGCTCCTACCAACTGCATGCACGCATATTTCCCTAACTTCCCATGATTTTGTGTATCTGAGAGTTCGTATTTTTTCAGAGGCTATATATTCCTTATTGCTCAAGTTAATAAGGGGCTGATGGCCCTAGCTGGTTTGGCCCAGTGGATAGAGCATCAGCCTGCGGACTGAAGGGTCCCGGGTTCGATTCCGGTCAAGGGCATGTACCTCAGTTGCAGGCTCCTCCCGGCCCGGGCCCTGGTCAGGACATATGCAGGAAGCAACCAATTGATGTGTTTCTCTCACATGGATACTTCCCTCTGCCTTTCCCACTCTCTAAAAATTAACGGAAAAAATATTCTCAAGTGAGGATTAAAAAAAAATAAGGGGCTGATGGATTAGAACAATGATAGAGAGACAGTGTACATGGTGGTGGAGAAGTGAGATGTGAGAGCCAGATACTCTGGGTTTGATACTTGGCTCTGCCGTGTGATAGCTTTGTGACCTTGGGCAAGTTACTTAACTTCTCTGCGCCTCAGTTTCCTCATCTATAAATTGAGAATAATGTTATAAATATTAAGCAAATTAGTATTTGTAAAGGGCCTTCTTGGAACAGTGGCTAGCACATAGTGAGCATGTTATATAATAAATTGGGCTAATTCAGATGTTTTTTGTTACAAAATCTTTCTTGGAAATAATTGGATAAGATATGACAAAAGAGGAAAACAGTATGGAATTTCCTAAAAAATTAAAAATGGAACTTCCATTTGACCCAGCGATCCCACTTCTGGAAATATATGCACCCCATGTTCATAGCAGTGTTATTTACAATAGCTAAGATCTGGAAACAGCCCAAGATCCCATCAGTAAATGAGTGGAGCAAAAAGCTGTGTACATTCACACCATGGAATACTATGCAACTGTCAAAAAGAAGGATCTCTTACCCTTTGATACAGCATGGAGGGACCTGGAGAGTATTATACTAAGCGAAATAAGCCAATCAGAGAAAGACAAATATCACGTGATCTCACTCATATGTGGAATCTAATGAACAACACAAACTGATGAACAAAAATAGATCCAGAGACGTGGAAACATGGAACAGACCGAGGAGTGGGGTCTGAGTTCCCTCCCCTGGAATCTGGGTGGAGGCTCATGACTGATATGACCAATGGAGTATGGAAATTATGCAAACGAGACTTCCAAGCCTAGGTCATAAGAAGAACATAGCTTACACTTCTCTCTCTCCTCTCCTCTCCTCGCTCTTCATATTCAGCCACCATGCTATCTGGGCCATATGAGGAGGTGACGTGTAGGTGTTTGCCATGCCATCATCAGCCCCAAGATCTGTGAGTGAGTGAGCCTTCAGATGCCTGTAGCCTCCAGTCATTGAGTCTTCCCAGCTGCGGCCAGCCATTGTGGAGCAGAAACAAGCTGTCTAGAACTTCCGTCCCCTGTCTGAACCCCTGGCCCCCTGAAGCTATATATATATATACACACACACACACACACACATACTAGAGGCCCAGTGCATGATTGAATCATGCACGTGTAGGGGGGGGAGCTGGGTGCCTGTCCGCTGGTGCACCAGGCCTTTCAGAAGCCTCCGCCCCGCCGGAGGCTTCTGAAAGGCCTGGTGCCTGAGCAGACAGGCACCCAGCTCCCCCGCTTTTGATGGTCCGCGGCAGGACGTGAGCTCGCTGCCCCAGAGGCCCCTTCTGTGCCGCAGCACAGCCATGGCGCAGACGCCGCTGGCAACGCAAGCTCAGCGTCCCGCTGGCCCAATCGGCCACCCTGGCCACCCCGAGTCCCGCCCCCCCACGCCTCCTGGCCACTCGCGGGCATAGCAAAGGTATGGTCAATTTGCATATTTGTCTATTATTAGGTAGGGTGTGTGTGTGTGTATGTGTGTGTGTGTGTGTGTGTGTGTGTATGTATGTATATCACAGCTTCTTTATCCATTCACCCATCACTAGGCACTTAATTTGTGTCCATATCTTGAATATGATGAATAAGGCTGCAATGAACATGGGCGTGCAGATATCTCTGAGATACTGACTCCGTTTCCTTTGGCTGTATACCCAGTAGTGGGATTACTGGGTCATGTAGTGGATCCATTTTTAATATTTTGAGGAACCTCCATACTGTTTTCCATAGTGGTTTCACCAATTTACATTCCCAACAATAGTGCATGAGGGTTCCCTTTTCTCTACATCCTCTAAAACACTTAGCTCTTGTTGTGTGTGTGTTTTTATCATAGCCATTCTAACAGGCGTGAGGTGATGGCTCACTGTGGTTTTGATTTGCATTTCCCTGATGATTAGTGATGTTGAGCACCTTTTGATGTACGTATTGGCCATTCATATGTCTTCTTTGGAAAAATGTCTATTCAGGTCCTTTACCCATTTCTTTTCTTTTTAATACATTTTATTGATTTTTTACAGAGAGGAAGGGAGAGGGATAGAGAGTTAGAAACATATATGAGAGAGAAACATCGACCAGCTGCCTCCTGCACACTCCCTACTGGGGATGTGCCCACAACCAAGGTACATGCCCTTGACCGGAATCGAACCTGGGACCCTTCAGTCTGCAGGCCGACACTCTATCCACTGAGCCAAACCAGTTAGGGCCCTTTACCCATTTCTTAATCAGGTTGTTTTCTTTCTATTGAGTTGTATGAGTTTCTTATATTTTTTTATTTGTTTTTTGGCTATTTGTAGTTATTCAGAAATTGCCTGTTCCTGTTCTTTGCTTTTTTTTTAAATTATGCATATGCACTTTTTAATTTATTTGTATGAACTATTTACATAGTAATTACTTAATTAGATACTGTAATTACTTTTATTAGGTGCTCCTTTATCTTTTATTATTATTATTGGTGGTATTGGAGCTTTTTTATTTCTCCAAGTTTTCTAAGTAGAAAATATCTTCACACCTACTGATAATTTTTTAAGTGTCTAACTTTATTTTTTTTAAAATATAATTCTTTATTGATTTCAGAGAGGAAGGGAGAAGGAGAGAGAGAGAGAAACATCCATGATAAGAGAGAATCATGGATAGGCTGCCTCCTGCACGCCCCCGACTGGGGATCGAGCCCGCAACCCAGGCATGTGCCCTTGGCTGGAATCGAACCCGGGACCTTTCAGTCCGCAGGCCGACGCTCTATCCACTGAGCCAAGCCGGCCAGGGCTTAAGTGTCTAACTTTAATATGCACCGTATATGCAAAAATATCTGGAGGAAGGTTGCCTTGGGCGACCCACTTAGCACTTCTCTGTATTTCCCAGATTTACTAAAAAGAGTAACTAACTTTTACCATCTTAAAAAGTATTCTACGGAATTTGTTTTCCTTTTGCAGCGTAGAAAAATGTGTGTGATTTATGTGAGTGGAATGCCAGAAGCAAGAAGCAGGATGGGAGGGGAGAGAAGGGAAAGGTGAAGCTGAAAGTGAAAATGGCAATCAGACCAGGAAGGACTTTGGATCCCACTGTGGACTGCAATCTGTGGTTGAAGGCGTTTCGGGAGGAAAGTGCTCTGGGTTTCAGAAGGAGAGTTCTGGCTACAATGGAAGCATAAATGACATTTCAGAATGAAGATGCCATTGATGATGGTGTCAGTTGTTTATTGCTGCATTAATGCTGTGTAACAAAGACCCAAAGAACCTCAGTGATGTACAACACAGCTTACTGCTCACATCTCTGTGGTCAGCTGGAGGCCAGAGAGGCGACCCTGCTAGTCTTGCGGAGGCTCGTTCACATGTCTGGGAGTGGATACCTATCGGCTGATCTAGACTGGCCCTGGTTGTTTCCATCTGTCTTCATGGGTGTTTGTATAGCTAACAGGCTTGGAAAATAGAAATAACATCTCTCTGCAGAGCAAAAGGCAAACATCCTAACTATCTATTATAAAAGATTCGGCCTGGCTGGTGTGGCTCAGTGGTTGAGTGTCAACCTGTGAACCAGGAGGTCATGGTTCGATTCCCGGTCAGGGCACATACCCGGGTCGTGGGCTTGATCCCCAGTGTGGGGCATGCAGGAGGCAGCTGATCCATGATTCTCTCTCACCATTGACATTTCTCTCTCTCTCCCTCTCCCTTCCTCTCTGAAATCAATAAAATATTTTTTAACAAAGATTTGGGTTCCCTAACCTTAGAATGTTTCTCCTGTAATGCCATCCACTGTGAGTGTAGGCATCCATCTGAGCCTGTCCACAGCACCCTCAGCAGACCTGGGGGGCAAGGGAAACTGATGCAGCACACTCACACTCATGCTGCTTGCTGTGCCATGAGTAAGAACATTCTTTGCCTTTAACCCAGAAATCACATCTCCTACCAGCACCCAACAAACTGTGGCAAGTCAATGGAGGAAAATCTCAGACCTTTCATAGGCTTAAATTTTTTTTCAGCTTTATTTAGATACTAGAGGCCCGATGCACAAAGATTCGTGCAAGAATGGGCCTTCCTTCCCCTGGCTGCTGGCACCGCCTTCGCTCCGACCCGGAGCCACCTTTCCGCCTTCCCATGCTGCCCAGAGGCCCAGAGCGGCTGGGGCGGTGCCTGCGTATGCAAATTAACCTGCCATCTTTGTTGGGTTAATTTGCATACTCACTCCTGATTGGCTGGTGGGTGTTGTGAAGGTATAGTCAATTTGCATCTTACTCTTTTATTAGTGTAGATAACTGACACACTAACTGCACTTATACTTAAACTGTATACGTTTAAGATGTGCAGCATAATGACGACATACATGTATTGCAAAATGATTACCACACTGAGTTTAATTAACACCTGCCACCTCATATAGTTACAATTTTTTTTTCTTGTGATGAGAACTTTTAGGATCAGCTCTCTTGGAACTTTTAAATATACCATACTCTAGTGTTAATTATAGTCACCATGTTGTACATACATTACAGCCCCAGTACTTATTTATCTTATAACGAAAAGTTTGTACCTTTCACCCCCTTCATCTAATCCCCACCCCCACACCCTGCCTCTCATAACCACAAATCTGATCTCTTTCGATGAGTTTGGTTTTGTTGTTGTTATAGGTTCCACATATAAGTGAGACCACACGATACTTGTCTTTCTCTGTCGGACTTATTTCACTTAGCGTAATGCCCTCCAGGTCTATCCATGTTGTCGCAGATGGCAGGATTTCCTTCTCTTATGGCTGAACAGTATTTCATTGTGTATACACAGACCCTTCACAGTTCTTTTAAATATATATATAATTTATTTATTACAGAGAAGAAGAGAGAGGGAGAGAGAGGTAGAAACATCAATGAGAGAGAAACATTGACTAGCTGCCTCCTGCACACCCCGCACTGGGGATGTGCCCGCAACCAAGGTACATGCCCTTGACCGGAACCGAACCCGGGACCCTTGAGTCCGCAGGCCAATGCTTTACCCACTGAGCCAAACTGGTTAGGGCCCTTCACAGTTCTTGACATTAGTCGCTTCTCTGTCTCAGCCATTGGATCTATGAGGACCTTTCACACCCATATTCCCAGTGCTGGGCACAGGGATTGTATTTAATTGGAACTTCAGATATATTTGTCAAATGAATAAATCATTTTTATTTACTCTTTATTTTCAAGAAATAGACTGAAAAGAGCATTTGACTGGACATGGCCATCCATCTCTTGTTATTGTTACTGCAAGGAAGCTTTTCCCTCCGGGACTTGCTAAGACAGCGGCATCACAGCGTGGGAGCACTGGGGTGTATTAGTCTCTAAAGAACCTTCGGATGGTGCCTGATGAGGGCTCCTCTGTACCCAACACAGTCATCCAGGGGCTCTTACGGCTGTTGCCTCCTCTTTTCTGAAAGTCACTGCGTCGGAGCTCTGCCTTCCTTCTGAACCGTTTTCCTGTAGACTTTAGCAAAGGAACTCATACCGCTTCCCTGTACACTTGTTGGCTGGATTCCCGACTATGTGTCCAACTGAGTGGGTAAGCCCAGAAGGAAGATGGGAGAAATAAAAACAGGGAATCAACTTACTCAAAAGGAGAGAAATGGATAAAGGTTAGGACAACTTGTCCATTCAACTGTATTGTGCAAGTTTTCTGCAGCTGTCTGCTCAGCTGATGAAGTCTGGGTTAAAGTTCAAAAGGGAAAGTTCTACGTGCGCATAGTTTTCAATTTAAAAAAAATGTTCAAGTATTCAAAACTCAAATCTTTTCATCCATCAAAAGTCCGGTGAAGAATTTTAATAAGGCATATGTGCCGGAGAGAAGAAATTCAGCTCAGACTTAAACATCATCACTGTTTAAACTGTATTAGTTTTAAAACCTCAGCCCTGGCACACTTCGAGAGCCTGTCTCCTGCTGACTGGCGACAATCTCTGGGCTAAATGTGAGTCATAGCTTGTGACATGGCATCTGCGAGGTGGGGCGTTTCACTTCTCACTTGGGCTCATGTTTGCTTGTACTGATTGGAAAGTAGGGACGTAAGAAGAAAGCAAATGTGGAAATAGGGTTCTCCTCATTTCGTTCAAAAGGCTCTGGACTGCCCTGGCCGGGTGGCTCAGTGGTCAGCGCATCGTCCTGTGCACCAAAAGGCTGCTGGTTCAATTCCCGGTCAAGTTCACTTAGTCAAGGGGCAGGGGCGGGGGGAATGTGCAGAGAAGTGAAGTGACATACCCCAGCTCCCACAGCGACGTAGGAGCCTCGCTGAGCCGTTGATTGACTCACACAAAGTGCTCAATAACCTATTGGTTGAAGAATAAAGAATGAAAGTGTCCCACTTCTAGGAATATATCCCAAGAAGCTAGAAACACCAATCAGAAAGGATATATGCATCCCTATGTTCATAGCAGCACAATTCACCATAGCTAAGATTTGGAAACAGCCTAAGTGCCCATCAGCAGATGAGTGGATTAAAAAACTGTGGTACATCTACACAATGGAATACTATGCTGCTGTAAAAAAGAAGGAATTCTTACCATTCGCAACAGCATGGATGGAGCTGGAGAGCATTATGCTAAGTGAAATAAGCCAGTCTGAGAAAGATAAATATCACATGATCTCACTCATTTGTGGAATAGAATGAACAACATAAACTGATGAATAAAAACAGATCCAGAGACAGAGAAGCATCAATCAGACCATCAAACCTTAGAGGGAAGGTAGGGGAGGGTGGGGGTAAGGGGGAGAGATCAACCAAAGGACCTGTATGCATGCATCTAAACCTAACCCAGTGGACACAGACACCAGGGGGTGAGGGCGTGAGTGGGGGGACTGGGGGGTAATGGGGGAATAAGGACACATATGTAATACCTTAATCAATAAAGACATTTAAAAAAAAAGAATGAAAGTGTGTATCCCATGTTTTCTGCCTGCTGGTTCAGTGCCCTTTCCACTTAAGCAATGTGCCCTTATGGAAAAGTCCACAGCACGTGGGCTGTCATTGAACAGATAAACATGTGAATTAAGATGGTAACTGTCAGCCATCAGGACTGGAATGTATTCCTTCTGGAAGGCTGGGCCCTTGCAGGGGGCCAGGGACTACCTGGGAATGGTGACATTGGAAGTAGGATAGGCCCGTGGTCGGCAAACTGCAGCTCGCGAGCCACCTGTGGCTCTTTGCCCCTTGAGTGTGGCTCTTCCACAAAATACCACGGCCTGGGCGAGTCTGTTTTGAAGAAGTGGCATTAGAAGAAGTTTAAGTTTAAAAAATTTGGCTCTCAAAAGAGATTTCAATCGTTGTACTGTTGATATTTGGCTCTGTTGACTAATGAGTTTGCCGACCACTGATCTAGAACATATAACAACTGTTAACCTACATGCACCTAAACAATCCAAAATACATGAAGCAAAAATTGACAAACATTAAGGAAAAAACAGACCAGTCAACAATAATAGTTGAAGACTTCAGTAGCCCCATCCAATAATGGAGAGAACAATTAGGCACAGGTCTAGCTGGCAGGTGATCAACTAAGAAGTGAAAGATGTGAACAGCACTGTCAACCTTTTGGACTAAACAGATCTCCAGAGAACACCCCGAAATAGCAGAATATGACTTCTTCTCAAGTACACGTGAAACATTCTCCAAATCAGACCATATGTTAGGCTAGAAAACCTCCATTTGAAAGGATTGAAATGATTTTAAAAGGATTGAAATAATAGAAAATATGTTCTCTAACCACAATAGAATAATATTAGAAAGCAAAAAGTGAAAGAAATTTGGAAAACTCATAAAGAAAAGAAAATTAAACAACATGCTCCTAATTAACTAATGTATCAAATAGTAAATCAAGAAGTAAATTAAAAATGCTTTGAGTGGAATAAAAATGAAAGTACAACATAGCAAAACGTATGAGATGCAGCGAAAGCAGGGCACAGGTTGAAATTACTAGCTGTAAATGCCCATGTTATCAAAGAAGAAAGACTTCAAATCAGTCAATAACATAACCCTTCACTTTGAGATACTGTAAATAAATTGTAAAAAATTAAACTTAAAGCAAGAAGAAGGAAGTAAATAATAAAGATTAGAGCATAACAACAAAGTAGAGAATAGAAAAACAATAGAGAAAATGAAAACCAAAAGTTGGTTCTTTGAAAAGATCAACAAAGTTGACAAACGTTTATCTACATTGACAAATAAGGAGAAAAGACTCACTAAAATCAGAAATTAAAGGGGGAATATTACTTTGACATTACAAAATAAAAAGATTATTAAGTAATGCTATGAACTATTATATGCCAACAAATTAGATAACTTAGATGAAATGGACAAATTCATCAATTGGCTGCCCACACTGGGGATCGAGCCCGCAATCCAGGCATGTGCCCTGACCAGGAATCAAACCGTGACCTCCTGGTTCATAGGATGACCACTGAGCAATGCTGGCCCAGCTCAGGTGTTTTTTTTTAAAGGGCCAGAGCATGAACTTACTCGGACTCAATCCCTCTGAGCTCCAGCACCAGGCAGCTTTGGGGGACCCAGTCTCTCTCCTGGGAAGCCATTTTATCTTCTTCTTTTTTTTAAATATAATTTTATTGATTTCAGAGAGGAAGGGAGAGGGAGAGAGAGAGAGAAACATCAATGAGGAGAGAGAATTATGGGTTGGCTGCCTCCTGCATGCCCAACACTGGGGATTGAGCCCAAAACCCAGGCATGTGCCCAGACTGGGAATCAAACTGTGACCTCCTGGTTCATAGGTTGAGGTTCAACCACTGAGCCATTTTATCTTCTTAAGTTCAGGGTTTCTATTACTACCAAAGGAAAAAATAGACATAAAGAGTATTGGGGGAAAATTAGCAATCTATTCACAGCCTCCCATTTTGAAACTTGAAATTTTTTATTTGGACAAAAAAAAATTATCCCCTCTGGCAAGAGAAATAAATGGATTTTCCCCTCTTTTCTCTCCCTTAGCTTAGTAGTTTCCACAAAAGAATAGTTTTTAATTCTAAGCAATGAAAGCCAAAGGGAAAAAAGTTGCTGAAAACTAGATTGTTTGTTTGTAATAAAAAAGACCTTGGGCCCTAGCCGGTTTGGCTCGGTGGGTAGAGCATCGGCCTGCAGGCTCAAGGGTCCCAGGTTCGATTCCAGTCAAAAGCATGTACCTTGGTTGCAAGCACATACCCAGTAGGGAGAGTGCAGGAGGCAGCTGATCCATGTTTCTCTCTCATCTGATGTTTCTGACTCTCTATCCCTCTCTCTTCCTCTCTGTAAAAAAACAATAAAATATATATTTTTCCACTGGTATGGAAAGACCAACCTAAATTTTGTAATTGAGCACCTGTGCATACAAAAGTACAGGGCATTTTGAGACGCAGGGTACTATCTGATCATCATCTGGACCGTAAATGATTTCTATATTTTAGACACTTGGAAATCACATGGGTCAGGAACAAATAATGTACCAAATCTCAGTGCAAAAAAAAATTCTCCAAACATTGTATCTGTGAATCCAATTTAAAGCCTAATAAAGATTTGGAGAATTGAATTCAGATGCAGGAAAGGCCCCTGCTGCTTTTGTAAAACCAAATGAACATGATTTTGATTTTTAGAAATGCCAAACAAAAGAAGGACTGAACAAATTAAGTTTAAATCTCCACAATCTGGTCATGGGGGCCAGTTAGAGTTGAACTCCATAGTCAGTGCCCTGTCTTTGGGTAAAACTTTGAGGTAAGACTCTCTTATCAGACTCTGACCAAGTAGTGACTTTACATGCTGGCCCTGAGGTTGTGAACTGTGGTCAGTGCTAAAGAGTTTTGATCAGGTGTCTGAGTCTAAGACACTTGAAGAAAGACAGAACGTGGTGGAAAGAGATTTGGGGGGCTGGTCCTAATTGGAGGTGAGAGAGAGCATGAGGGTGCCCCAGCTCCTGTGGGAGGGCAGGGTCAAGCTGGTCATTGCCATGAAGCCACAACAGAAGTTCTTCCAGAGTGGAACCAGGAGCCTGAAGCCTAGAAATTAACTAGGTGAAGAGCTGGCAAGATAACTTGACCTTGGCCTTCATCGAGTACTTGTCAGTGACCTTAGTCAGCCTTTACAGGCCCAGCCACCCACCTGCAAATCCCTCGCTGGACTGTGCCTTAAAGGCCCCACAGTTGACACAAAAGAGTACAGACTGTGTGATTCCATTTATCCTATATAATAAAAGCCTAATATGCTAAGTGTCCAGTCATCTGTTCAACCAAACAAAGCATAATATGCTAATGATATGCTAAGACCGCTCAACTGCTCACTATGACATGCACTGACCACCAGGGGGCAGACTCTCCAACCTGTAGGTTTGCTTGCTACTACAGTCCAGCCAATCAGGACTGAACAAGATGGGCTGGACACGCCCTGGAGCCCTCCTGCGGTCCCTCCCTGACTGGCCAACCTCCCATGTCCCTCCCCAACCCCGATCGTATACTGGTGGGGTCCCTTGGCCTGGCCTGTGCCCTCTCGCAATCTGGGACCCCTCGGGGGATTTCAAAGAGCCAGTTTCATCCCGATCCTGCAGGCCAGGCCGAGGGACCCCACTGGTGCACGAATTCATGCACCGGGACTCTAGTATCATATAAAATTAATAGATGGTGATAGAAGTCAACATATTGATTACCTTTGGGGGAAGAAGAACAATGTTGCAGATGAGGTCCGAAAGCAGTCTCCTAGAGAATTCTCTTGCTCAGGGAAGGCTGATCTTTTTGTTCTGTTAAGGCCTTCAACTAATTGGGTGAGGCCCACCCATATTTATAGGACAATCTGCTTTCCTCAAAGTCTGTCAATTTCATTGTTCATCTCATCCAAAAAACACCCTCACCGAAACATCCAGAATAATGTTTGAGCAAATATCTTGGCACCCAGCGAAGCTGACACATACAATTAACCATTACAGGAAGGTAAGGGCCGGGAACGAATTTGCATGCTAGTGTTTAGGCTTGGAAAACCAATGCAGATTTAGAGGCCAGGGGATTGGAGTGAGGGAGCCTCGAGGCAGGAGAGAATTTAGGACTATCCAGACGTGAGGGAAAGCAGGAGGATCACAGTGAGCCTGGAGGGGAGGGAGCAGCGACAGGCAGTGTGGAACTGACAAGACTTGGCAACTGACCAGTCCTGGGGGATGAGGAAAAAATACGCACCAAATGGCTTTGTAAGTTTCAAGCCTAGGCGGATGGTGAAGTCACTGAGAAATGGAGGGACCGGGAGTGAAGTTGCTTTCCGCCCTGAGGGCTCCGCTGGGTGAAGGGCTTGGGGCGCGTTCAGGTTATCAGTTGACGTGTAACAAAGCAACCCACTATGGTGACCTAGTAGATTCTTCATTTTGCTCACGAGTCTGAGGGCGGCTGGATTCACACAGCAGTGCTCCCTCTGCACCATGATGCATTGTGTCATTTTTGTGTTGGTAACAGGAAATTAAGTCTTCACATAGGAATTATTAAAGGGATGATGAAAGTAAACTGATCGGATCTTTTCTGCATATTATCTACTGCACTTGTTTTTTAAAAACTTGATTACCATTTTTGTCTACGGACACTGATTAATTCTCGATCCTACCTCATTGCCCTAAAAGACAGGGAGAATTTTATCTACTGTTTGTGCCTCTCCTGTGCCAGAGTATGAAGTGTCTGACATGCTTCATAAATAGGACTTAGTTGGATTACTCATCTAGGTTTTAAATTAACTTTATATTTTCCTTTGATTTTAGGGGTGTGTGTGTGTGTGTGTGTGTGTGTGTGTGTGTGAGTGATAGCTTTTAGTGTAGCCAGTATAGAATACAGCATGGTTCCTTTGTCTATTTTTAATTGGATTATTTAATTAATTTATTTATTTACTAGAGGCCCAATGCATGAAGATTTGTGCAAGAATGGGCCTTCCTTCCCCTGGCTGCCGGCACCACCTTTGCTCGGGCCGGAGCCACCTTTCTGCCTTCCCACGCTGCCCAGAGGCCCGGAGCAGCTGGGGCGGTGCGGAACACCTGCATTGTCGCCATGGTGATGACACAGGCATCCCACCCCGCCCCCAGCCTCTTGGCGCCTGTGTATGCAAATTAACCCGCCATCTTTTGTTGGGTTAATTTGCATACTCACTCCTGATTGGCTGATGGGCACCACAAAGGTACGGTCAATTTGCATCTTTCTATTTTATTAGTGTAGATTGTTTGCTATTGAGTTGTATGAGTTGGATATTAACCCCCTCATATATATGATTTGCAAATATTTTCTCCCATCCCATAGGTTGCCTTTTCATTTTGTCGATTGTTTCTTTTGCTGGGTAGAAGGGTTTGGGTTGCTGTAGTCCCACTCGTTTATGTTTATTTTGTGGTTTGCACTTTGGGGGTGAGAGCCAGGAAATCTCTGCCAAGACCAGTGTCAGGCACCTGTCCCCCCCCCCATTTCCTTCTAGGAGTTTTGCAGGTTCAGGCCTCATGTTTCAGCCTTTAGTGCAGTTCAGGAGCGTCTGTGAGAGTGGCGGAGATGGGGTCCAGTTTCCCGCCCCGCGTGTGCTTAGCCAGTGATCCCGGCCCCGCTGGGTGCATGCCGGAGGCAACCAATCGCTGTGTCTCTCTAACATTGAATGCAGCAGCATAACAGTAAGGAAGAAAAGGATGACATACTTGGGGGTCAGCAGGGGGGAGGGGGCCAATGAGGGGGAGGGGAAACATCTGTAACCCTTTCAACAATAAAGAAAACATTTTTAAACGAATCCATTTTATGTTAAAAAAAAACACAAAAGGATGGCACACTTGCACCTTCGGAGCTGAGGACATTGGAAGGGGAGAGTAATTTTAAACGGTTTGCGCTGCCACTTGGGTCATCATGGTGGGTGCTGTACTGAATTGTGGAAACGTGCTGAAGGCAGGGGACTTCACATGCTCCGCCTCCATCACATGCCCCGCCTCCATCACATGCTCCGCCTCCATCACATGCTCGGCTGTGGGCTCTGCCGCTACCCCAGGGCAGCCACCAGGGCCGAGGCTGGGGGCCCGCGCAGGCCGCAGGCGGGTTGCACACCTTCCCATCAGCTCTCCATGACTCTCCCTTCCCCGCCCCACGGGGGCGGGCAGGACTCACCTGGCTTCTTGAACTCCCCCGAAAGCTCTGATTTGTCCCCACGGCACCAATGCAGCCGGCAGTGGCAGGTGACTCTCTGATCCCCTGGCCCCCCTTCCAGACACCCACTTCCCAAGTGCTTCCCACGCCTGGGAGAGGCTTCGTTCACACCATGCTCACGGGGGCCCTGCTTTCCTGTCTGAACCCTGACTGACACAATACTTACATTTTTAAAAAATATATTTTATTGATTTCTTACAGAGAGGAAGGGAGAGGGACAGAGAGTCAGAAACATCGATGAGAGAGAAACATCGATCAGCTGCCTCCTGCACACCCCCGACTGGGAATGTGCCTGCAACCAAGGTACATTGACCTTGACCGGAATCGAACCTGGGACCCTTCAGTCCGCAGGCCGACGCTCTATCCACTGAGCCAACCCGGTTAGGGCTATACTTATATATTTTGCTTCACTTTAAACGAAAAATAGCATAAGAAAAGCAATGTCCCAGATTGTAGGGAAGAATTCTACCTTCTCTTTAGAATCTGTATATCGTAGACCATGGCGGGGGGGGGGGGGGCGGAAGAGAGATTATTAAAGGAACTAGAGGATGAATAATGTATGCCTTACATATAGACCAAAGTGGGAAAGGAAATGAGAAAGGAAGAACTGAGAAAATAGAACTGTAGGGGAGGGTGGGGGTAAGGAGGAGAGATCAACCAAAGGACTTGTATGCATGCATATGAGCCTAACCAATGGACACAGACACCAGAGGGGTGAGGGCATGAGTGGGGGGGTTGGGGAGTAATTGGGGGATAAGGACACATATGTAACACCTTAATCAATAAAGAAATTTAAAAAATAGAACTGTATCTTGTTGTTTTTTGTTTGTTTGTGGTGTGTGTTTTTTTATTTCAGAGAGGAAGGGAAAGGAAGAGCGAGAGGGAAACATCAATGATGAGAGGGAATCATTGATCGGCTGCCTCCTGTACGTCCCCTACTGGGGACCGAGCCCACAACCAGGGCATGTGCCCTTGGCCGGAATCGAACCCGGGACCTTTGAGTCTGCAGGCCCACACTCCATCCACTGAGCCACACCGGCCAGGGCTGTATCTTGTTTATATGAGACGCATGGATAGAAAAGGAGAAGGAAACGGAAGTGACGTTGTCTTTATAGTCTGGAAATTTTCAGTTAAGTTTTACCACAGTGTCTTAGGACAGAGGGAAAGAATGTAACCAGCCAAGACTACGTCCTCTGCAAACTGAAAGAAAGGGAGTGAGTCTTAACCAGGAAATGCAGGGTGTTGTCGTTGTTTTCCACATAAAGTGTACAATTACATGTGAATAGGAGCAAAGACCATTTCCAAGGGTTCTTAAACATAACCCCACAGGAGTAACATCCACCCGGGATCGCTGAAGTGCAGTCAAGGTGTCGATGCCTGTTATCATTTCATTCTTCTTGAACTTGTTCTGTGACCCAACAAATACACTGAGTGGCCAGATTATTATGATCTCTGAACGCATAATAATCTGGCCACTCAGTGTGTATATTAGAGGCCCGGTGCATGAATTCGTGCATGGGTGGGGTCTGGCCAGCCTGGCCACGGGGAGGGGACATGGGCGGTTGGCTGGCCTGCCTGCTGGTCGAACTCCTGGTCGAGGGGACAATTTGCATATTAGCCTTTTATTCTATAGGATATACACTGAGTGCCCAGATTATTATGCGTTCAGAGATCATCATCATCTGGCCACTCAGTTTAGTCTCTCCTTGAGCACTCTCCATGTGCACTGGCGAAGAATGTGTGATCTGATGTTCTGGAATGAAAGGCTCTGTAAGCGTCAATTCTGTCCATTTGGCCTAGTGTGTCATTTAAAACCGATTTTTCTCTTTTGAAAAAATCTATTTTATTGATTTCAGAGAGGAAGGAAGAGGGAGAGAGTGATAGAAACATCCATGATGAGAGAGAATCATGGATCGGCTGCCTCCTGCACGCCCCACACTGGGGATCAAGCCCACAACCTGGGCATGTGCCCTGACCGGGAATCGAACTGTGACCTCCTGGTTCATATGTCGATGCTCAACCACTGAGCCACACCGGCGGGGCCCAATATTTCCTTATTGATTTTCTGTT
The DNA here is from genome assembly GCF_951640355.1 of Cnephaeus nilssonii. Lineage (NCBI taxonomy): Eukaryota > Metazoa > Chordata > Mammalia > Chiroptera > Vespertilionidae > Cnephaeus > Cnephaeus nilssonii. The sequence continues at coordinate 131,187,914 of NC_137071.1, read as the reverse complement.
TGGTTGATCTGTCTAGAGCTGTCCATGGAGTATTAAGGTCCCAACTATGATTGTGTTTTGATCTGTTTCTCCTTTTAGTTCTGTGAGTAGTCGCTTTATATATTTCTGTGCTCCCTGGCTGGGTGCATATACACTGAGTGGCCAGATTATGATGATCTCTGAACGCACAATTATCTGGCCACTCAGTGTAGATCCTATAGAATAAAAGGCTAATATGCAAATTGTCCCCTCGACCTGGAGTTTGACCAGCAGGCAGGCCGGCCAACCACCCATGTCCCCTCCTGCTGGCCAGGCTGGCCAGACCCCACCCATGCACGAATTCATGCACCGGGCCTCTAATATATATATATATATACACACACTGAGTGGCCAGATTATTATGCGTTCAGAGATCATAGTAATCTGGCCACTCAGTGTATACAAGAAGTGTTATATTTTCTCGATGTGGTGTCTCCTTAATCATATAAAGTGTCCATCTTTGTCTCTTGTTGCCTTTGTTGTCTTGAGATCTATTTTGTCAGGTAGAAGTGTGGCCACGCCTGCTTTTCTGTGATGTCATTTGCTTGGAGAATCATTTTCCACCCTTGCACTTTGAAGCCACTTCGTCTCTGCAGCTTAGGTGTGTGTGTCTCCTGTAGGCAGCATATGTTTGGGTTTTGCTTTTGGATCCATTCTGCTCCGCTTAAGTCATAAACAAATGAATTGGAAATCGTAAGAATTTAGGGATTCAGCATTCTTTTTCTAGGAGATGGCACTCTCCATTGGTGAATTCGGACCGTTTACATTTAGGGTAACTATCGATGTGTGAGGATTTTTATACGAGAAGGCAACAGGGAGAGTTGGCAGCCAACCTGGAGCTGACTTCCAGCTGCCAGCGCCAAAGTAAGCGTCCCCTCGGCTGGCCTTGTTGCTAGGGAACCGAGACACCGGTGTTCGTGGGCAGGCCGAGCTGCTCCCGGGCTGTTCCTCCAGAGACCGCTGCGAGTCTGATGCCACTGCCCACCGAGGAGTCACCTGGCCGGGGAGGGGCGGCGTCTCCAGGGTCTTCGGAGAGTTTTTAGGTTGGCCAAGAGCCGCCTCGCCCGAACCAGAACTCCAATAGCCCCCACGGACGGTCAGCATTTGCTGTGGAAACGCCCCCTGGTCATAGCTGCTGCTTCACGTGTTCTTATCAGCCAGCCCCCAGCGGGGCCCGCAGCAGCTGGACTGCCGAGCGCTTATCAAGCGCAGCAGATGTGGGATGGGGGCATCCGGGCATGCCTGACCTCATTCTTACAGCAAAGCAGCATTTCCCCTTTGTCACGAACACGGAGATTCGAACAGCCTCCCTTACGTCGGAAACGAGTGGACTTGAAAGCATACGAATTTGGAAATTCAACATTCTTTTCCTAGGAGATGACACGTATCCTATATAATAAAAGGCTAATATGCAAATTGTCCCTTTGACTGGGAGTTCGACCAGGGGGCGGGGCGGGGCTGGCCAAACGCCAGCGGCCCCTCCCCACAGCAGGCCCTGCCCCTGATCACCCCCCCTCCACTCTGATTAGGGGCAGGGCCTACCCGCCAACCTCCCGTGTCCCCTCCCCCTGGCCAACCTGGCCCGATTGGCCCCTATCATGGTGGGCCAGCATGACCCCACCTGTGCACGAATTTGTGCACCAGGCCTCTAGTATAGAATAAACATTCTGCGCCGTCATTCTTTCAAAATCAAGCTTGTTCATCCCCCTCCCCCATCCTCACTCAGTGAGCATTTTCACCCAGTGTCTTGAAAACGCGGCTGCCCCAGGGAGCTGGGTCGGCCACTTTATCAAATAAAAGGTGGCAGATGTTGCCAATTCCCCTCCCTGCTCTAAATTCCTAAGCCTGGCTCCCAGAGCAGTGACATTCCTTTTGCACCAAGCACATAGAGACTGTCTCCTCCTTGGCTGCTGTTTCCAAGTCTCCTCACTCTCACCTGCTGCAGAGCCTCCGCCCGTCCCTGCAGCACCGAGACTGTGAGTGGCCGGGGTGTGCAATGCGGGGGACAGGCAGCCGGTGGCTTCTCGCACTGCCCTCCGTCACGTGAGCACACAGGAGCCGCTGTCCAGGCCCGAACTCCAACAGGTCACCTCGTGGACACAGGAAGGCAGGCATCATCTCCACTCCTCGGAGCCCCAGGACCCCCGCTCTCGTCTCTGTATGTGGTTTCACCTCCAACTTCTTGCGTTTACTGCTGGAGGCCTGTATTCGTTTCCCGGAGCTACTGTAACAAATGCCCCAAAACTTGGTGGCTTCCAACAACAGAAGGTTGTTCTCTCGCAGTCTGGAGGCCAGAAGCCCAAGATCAAGGTGTCCGCAAGGCCATGCGCCTTCTAGCTTCCGGTGCTCACTAACCTTCCTTGGTGTTCCGTGGCCTGTGGTCATATCACCCCACTCCCATCTCTCCCCCCATCCTAGCACCTTCATCTCTGTGTGTCTGTCTTCTCCTCTTCTGTCTGTCTTTGTTTAAAATATATTTTTATTGATGTCAGAGAGGAAGGGAGAGGGGGAGAGAGATAGAAGCATCAGTGATGACAGAGAATCATGCATCGGCTGCCTCCTGCACATCCCCTCCTAGGGGTTGAGCCTGCAACCCAGGCATGTGCCCTGGACTGGAATTGAACCTGGGACCTTTCAGGCCAACCCTCTATCCACTGAGCCAAACCGGCCCGGGCTCTTCTGTCTGTCTTGAATCTCTCTCTGGCTTTCTCTTCTAAAGACACTTGTCATTGGAATTACGGGCCCACCCAGCTAATCCAGGGTAATCCCAGCATCTTGAGAGCCCTAATCTAATTCCATCTGCAAAGACCTTTTGGCCAAATAAGGTCACAGTGACAGGGTCCAAGTGTAAGGACATGGATACATCTTGTGGGGGCCGCCGTTCAACCTACTACAAGACCTTATCGTCCTGAATTCAGGAGTCTTTCTTTTTAAGAGGTTTAAACCCTGTCTCCATGGTGCCAAACTCCTTAACACTGCCTACTGTATTCGGAAATGATCCTTAACACCACAAAGAGTTGCCTTTCGCTCGAGAATTCCCATGAGGTAGTTCATCCCAATTTTCTTCTCTCAGCTCTGCGGTCTCTGTATCTTTTTCTCCTTCCTCATCTACCTTCACTGACCTGTGCTGGCTCCAGCCCCCACTTCCTACAACTAGAAATCCTCTCTCCCCTTGCTACACAGACCAAGGTAGCCTAGCGCAGTGGCTCCAGATGTATGCCTACATATGTATCGCCCTCTTCCGCAAAGGATCGTCCAGTTACCAGGATTCACTCTTTCTGGTGGTGAAGGGAAAGTTGTTCAACAAGCTTTGTCCCTTTTAGGATCTTTTTAAAATGTGGTTTGTTGATTATTGGAAAGCCTGCATCAGCAGCCTCAGGAGCCCAAATTAAACATTTTACTAATGTATAATTCTCTTCATTTTACCTCATTTTACTCGGGTGTTAGGTAAATTCGATGTGGGCAAACTTTGGTGAAATTAGTGAGGAGCTTTGGAATAACAAGAAAAATGATCATTGGCAATATTCATTGAATTTGTGAACATGAATTACTAGTATAGCGAAGGAAAACTACAGCAAGGTTTATTAACAATTTAGATTGTTGGCAATTGCAGCAATGATTGGGCTAGAAATCTTCCATGTTGTTGAAGAAGAAAGACAAAACTAAACTTTCAACTCTGCAAATTAACTTGGTTAATCACGTAGATGAGGGAAAAGAATAAGGATCCAAATGTATTTTTACATTTAATAAAAGATTTACAAAATGTTTTTAAAAATGTGGTTTATTAAGGAGAAATTCGCCTCACATAAAGTGAGCCACCTTAAGTGGACAGTTTGGTGGCACTAGTGCATTCCCCGCGCTGCGCAGCCATCGCCTCTGTCTAGTTCCGGAACATTTTTGTTACTCCAAAAGAAACCCTGTCCATTAAGCAGTCACCCCATTCCCTCCCACCCCCCGCCACAGGCAGCCGCTCATCTGCTTGCTGTTTGTGTAGAGCTGCCTGTTCTGAACGTTACATGTAAACGGAAGCATCCCCTATGTGGTCGTCTCTGTCTGGCTCCTTTCACTTGACATGATGTCTTCAAGGTTCATCATGTTGTAGCATGTATCAGTACTTCATTCCTTCTTACGGCTGAATAGTATTTCATTTTATGGATATACCACATTTCCTTTAACCATTCATATGTTGGTGGTTGAGTTTATTTTTTAGCATGTCTTAAATTTTAAAAAAAAAAATTTTATTGATTTCAGAGAGGAAGGGAGAGGGAGCAAGAGAGAGAAACATCAATGATGAGAGAGAATCATGGATCAGCTGCCTCCCGCACGTCCCCCCACTGGGGATGGAGCCCACAACCTGGGCCTGTGCCCTGATCGGGAATGGAACCATGACCTCCTGGTTCATAGGTTGACACTCAACCACTGAGCCACGCCGGCCAGGCTAATTTTTAGCATTTCTTATTGCTGCGTTTCATCCATTCTTTTCACAGATGTTTACTGAATGATAACTATGTGCTGGGCACAGTTCAAGGAGCTGGGGGTGTAGCACTTGACAAACGGAACACAAACCTGCCCTCATGACGCTTACATGCTGGTGGGGAGACAGATTATAAGGAAGATACACACCTGAAATCTGAAGTCTGCTAGAGAGCAGTGCTAAGCAGAGAAGGGCTGGTGGTGACCGGAAGGGCCCGAAAGAGGAACTTTGGGGAGTCACTGGTGAATTTCTGTCTCTTGATCTGGGTGCTGGCTACACGGGCGTCCTCCGTGTGTGAAAATGCGGTGAGCTTGCACTTTTCTGAACATACACTGAGTTGCCAGATTATCACGATCTCTGAACACATACTAATCTGGCCACTCAGTGTGTGTGTGTGTGTGTGTGTGTGTGTGTGTGTGTGTGTGTCTATATATATATATTAGAGGCCCGGTGCATGAATTCGTGCATGGGTGGGGTCTTGCCAGCCTGGCCAGGGGGAGGGGACATGGGCGGTTGGCCCGCCTGCCTGCTGGTCGAACTCCTGGTTGAGGGGACAAGTTGCATATTAGCCTTTTATTCTATAGGATATACACTGAGTGGCCGGATTATTATGCCTTCAGAGATCATCATAATCTAACCACTCAGTGTATGTTTACTTCAATAAAAAGTTTCTTAAGCTGATGTGCTTCATTTCCTTTAAAAGCAGCTTATTGCATCTGTGTCTGGTACTGACTCTCACAAGACTTCGAATGTGTCAACCCAGATGGGTTTGCTACCCTGAGGCCCAGCTCAGTCCCTGACCCTGCTCTTGAGTGTTTAGGATGTCACCACAGTGAGGCGCCGGTTCCAGCGCTCTGCCATTCACTTATGTCCTTCAGGTTTCTGGATCATTCCAGCCCTCCCCTGCCTGTGGACAGGGCTCACAATGACCGTGTTCGCAATGCTAGCGTGTTACCTTGTTTCTTTTAAAACACATTTCCTGCCATTATCCGGAGCCCACTTCGGCTCCTTTTGAAATACTGACCTTCGCAAGCACAAACATTTTGTTTTTAGGGAGAGAAGGACTGTGGCATCATGGGTGTGGAGGCGAACAGCACAGGCGATGATGGGCGGTGATTATGTTCCGAGAAGAAGGGGTCACCCTGGGGTGTCAATTAACAGAATGGCCGGAATTTCTCTCTCCTGAGGTTCTGTCCAACCTGACCTAAATCAAGAAGCAATTCTTAGTAGGCAGTTAAATGGAACCGATTTGGGTAAAGATGAGTGAATCATCAACATTGGCCTTAAGTAGGGTCCATCCCTCGTATGCATGTATAACACTTCAGAACTTACTCAGCCAACATCTTGTGGCTTCAGACACAAGGGAACTTGATTTTCCCACCGTGTGATGGACTGGCCCTCCATTATGTGAATGCTGTTCGCCACCCGCATAACGAAGCTGAGTTGAGATGTAAAGGTAACAATTATATACACTGAGTGGCCAGATTATTATGATCTCTGAACGCATAATAATCTGGCCATTCAGTATCTATCCTATAGAATAAAAGGCTAATATGCAAATTGTCCCCTTGACCAGGAGTTCGACCAGCAGGCAGGCCGGCAAACTGCCCATGACCCCTCCCCCTGGCCAGGCTGGCAGGACCCCACCAATGCACGAATTCATGCACCGGGCCCCTAATATATATATACACACTGAGTGGCCACATTATTATGCGTTCAGAGATCATCATCATCTGGCCACTCAGTGTATACCGACCGAGAGGCTGCTGAACAGCAAGGCAGGAACAGGTCCTGGAGGATGATCTTTGCGAGAAGAAGAGGAGGGAGGACACTGAGTCTTAGAAAAGTCTGAACCAGAGGGGACGTTTATTAATCCAAATTAGAAGGAAGTTGGCCTAGTTGATCGAGAAGGGGTGGGTGGGATTTCGTTAAGAGAGGAGACTGCAGAAACGCTGATATCACTGGAAAGGTAGAGAGAAATGTTTGTTGAGCGATATCTGAATATGCAATTCGCAGAAGCTGCTAACTCGAGGACAGGGCTGCCAGAAAGTTGAATGCTGGCCTGGAGCCAGTGCCAGCGGGGTGCGATGCTTCTAGCCAGCAGCTCTCGGAGCCAGCCAGACAGCGCGAGGGAGGAAGAGGGCTACAGGAAACTGTGTGCTGTGTGTTAAGTTGTCAAACTGTACTCAGGGCCTGGGCAAAGCCCCTATAAGTCACAGACCAAGAAAATCTAGCTCATATGTCAAACTTCCTCGCCTTTTTAAAAATATATATAGTTTTTATTGATTTCAGAGAGGAAGGGAGAGGGAGAGAGATAGAAACATCAATGATGAGAGAGAATTATGGATCGGCTGCCTCCTGCACGCCCCCCACTGGAGATCAAGCCCACAACCCAGGCATGTGTCCTGACCGGAAATCGAACCTGGGACCCTTCAGTCTGCAGGCCAATGCTCTATCCACTGAGCCACACCGGCTAGGGCCTTCCTCGCCTTTTGGTAAGACAGATGTGTCAGTGACCAAAACAGAGCAAGCAGGTGGCAACCTGAGTGAAACTGTGTGGCTGTAGCCTAAAGAGGAGATGGTGCCTGGCCGGTGTGGCTCAGTGGTTGAGCCTCGACCTATGAACCAGGAGGTCACGGTTCAATTCCCTGCCAGGGCACATGCCCATGTTGCGGGGTCGATCCCCAGTGTGGGGCATGCAGGAGGCAGCCGATCCATGATTCTCTCTCATCATTGACGTTTCTCCCTCTCTCTCTCTCTCTCTCTTTCTCTCTGAAATCAATAAAAAATATATATATTTAAAAAAAGAGATAGACCTTTAATTCCTTAGGTCAAGGGTAGGGGCCCATTGCTGAAAACCCATCCTTTTTCAGGTGCTAAGTGGAGCTGTGTGCCATTTGCTATGTTGTATTTTGAAATTATAATCCAAATTTCTAAATGCGAGGAAAGGGCTCAGGTAAACATCACAAATTACCAGGTGATTCCCCACGTGACTCCGTTAGCTCACAGTAATAAAACCCAGTAGTAGCCCTAACCGGTGTGGCTCAGTGGATAGAGCGTCGGCCTGCGGACTGAAGGGTCCCAGGTTCGATTCCGGTCAAGGGCATGTACCTTGGTTGCGGGCACATCCCCAGTAGGAGGTGTGCAAGAGGCAGCTGATCGATGTTTCTCTCTCATCGATGTTTCTAACTCTCTATCCTTCTCCCTTCCTCTCTGTAAAAAATCAATAAAATATATTTAAAAAAATAAAAAAAAATAAATAAACCCTGGTAGCCATACAGCGTCTTATTGTGAGCAGAGCACTGGAGGCCGCAGGTCACTGAATTCGTTCCTCAAGGCCTGGTGAGGAGCTGCGCTAAGGCCCAGGCCTCTGGGAGTGAAGGAGCCCACCAGGAAGGAGGTCACTCTGGAAGCTTCCAGCGCTGCCCCTAAGGCCAGTGCAGCACTGAGGCTGTCCTCGCTCCTGGGTCCCAAGATCGAGGAGACACAGTGGTGATGGGGACCCCGAAGGGGACATCCCACACAGAGGGCCGCCTCCAGAGAAGCTGTGGCCGTCTGTCCGGGAGCACAGAAGCCTGGGAGCCTGCAGAGAGAAAACCCGGGCAGTACACCCCTGGCTTTGCTCCGCCCCTTCCATCTTGCCGGGGCTCCCACTGGCCAAACCCTTGTATCTCAGCGTAGCAGTCGTAGCAGTCGCCTCCTCCCTCACTACCCTAGCCAGAGTCCCTGCCCCTCCCTCCCTCCCCCCACATACCCCGATTCTCCATCACAATATTCTGTTTCTTTTCTTCACAGCACCTACCAGCGCTAGAATTCCTTTTATAGGTTCATTTGATCATTGGCCATCTCCCAAGCAGCCTGTAAGCTCAAGACAGCAGGCCCCCGATCTCTTCACTCTGACACCATCCTGTACCCGCAGTGTGAGCCAGAGAGTGGGTTCTCACTCACTATCTGTGCTTATTGGTAAACTCGCCTTCTGTGAAGGTTAGTCCTGGTCAGAGCCTTAGGACTTTGTGTCAAGTCCGGTTTCCTGGGTGAAGAGCCTGAAGATGGAGGAGGAGCAAAGGCAGTTTGTATTATTCAACTCGGGCTGCCATAACAAAGGCCATAGACTGAGGAGCTTATACACAGGAAGTGTTTCTCTCACAGGACGGGGATGCCAGCATGACCAGGTTCTTGTGAGGTTCTCTTCCGGACTTGCAGATGATTGCTTTTTCACTGCGTATTCAGAGAGAGAGAGAGAGAGAGAGAGAGAGAGAGAGAGAGGATGAAAAAGGCAACACCCAGCATCGCAGGTCATTCCAGGAGAAACGACTCCATTTGTGTAATGAATAAATTGCAAGGGAAAAAAAAGAGGAAGGAGCAACCCATGCGCTTAGGACTTGAGAGAGAGAGAATGAACTTGCTCTCTGGTATCTTTTCTTATAAAGACAACAATCCCATCCAAAGGCCCCACCTCCAAATACCATCACATTTGGGTTAGGGCTTTCACACATGAATTTGGGGTGAAGGGACACAATTTAGTTCATCGCAGTAGTGGCATTTACTAGAAAAGTAATGAAGAGCAGATTCATGGACTTTGAGCATGGACCCAACCACCATCACATTTATTCACTTAACAGATATTCGTTGAGTACCTGCTATAAATCAAAATTGTGGCGTTGAGCCTTGGAAAAGATGTAAGCATAGAGAAGACGGTGCTGGCACTCAAGGAGAGAATAAACTTAGTACGGTGAGCGCTCAGCTGGAGATTCGTACAAGATGCCATTGGAGTGCGAAGAGGGAGGAATGGGTCCTGCTGAGGGAGGCAGGACAGCTTCTCTGGGAGGTGACACTGGAGTTGTAATTTGAAAAATGAGTAAGAGTTCACCAAATGGAAAAGCGGAGTAAAGCATTCCAGACCATGGGAACAGAAGCGCATGGGTTGCTCCTTCCTCTTTTTTTTTTCTTGCAATTTATTCATTACACAAATGGAGTCGTTTCTCCTGGAATGACCTGTGATGCTGGGTGTTGCCTTTTGCATCCTCAGAGTATCTTTAACAGGTTCGTCTTGGCCCTGTATTTTATATCAACTAGTAGTAGAATCTAGAAGCTTTGTCAGAGTCAGGTTTGGTTTTTGTGGCAAGAATACTCCACAGGTGGTGTTGTAAACCTCCATCAGGGGGTTCCTGATATCTTCATTTTTGCGACATAGTGGCCATTGATTGTCAAAGTGCAGGTTCATTGCTTCATTAACTATTTAGAAGACAATGATCTTCTACATCAAAAGTTCTCAAACTTTTTGGACTCAGAATTCTTAATAGTTATTGAGGACCCCAAAGGGCTTTTGTTGATGTAGGTTATTTCTGTTGATATTTACTATATGCAATGTTAAAACTGAGAAATTTTAGCCGAAACCGGTTTGGCTCAGTGGATAGAGTGTCGGCCTGCGGACTCAAGGGTCCCAGGTTCGATTCCGGTCAAGGGCATGTACCTTGGTTGCGGGCACATCCCCAGTAAGTAGGGGGTGTGCAAGAGGCAGCTGATCGATGTTTCTCTCTCATCGATGTTTCTAACTCTCTATCCCTCTCTCTTCCTCTCTGTAAAAAAATCAATAAAATATATTTTAAAAAAACTGAGAAATTTTAGAATGTATATATTGTTCATTTTAAAGTAACAATAAAATAGCATAAATAACATATTTTAGGAAAAATAACCATATTTTCCAAAACAATTGGTGAGAAAAGTGGCACTGTGCATGTGTGTGAATCTCTTTACTGGCTTAATAGAAGACAGCGGGATTCTCGTCTCTTCTGTATTCAGTGTGTGGTAGTATGTTGCTTTGGTTGGCGTATCTGAAGAATATCCAGCCGCACACGGACATGTAATTAGAAAAGGGAGGAGCATGTTCATAGCCTCTACAGATCATTGTGGAGATTCTTTTTAGAAAGAAGTGGTAGTTTCTTAAAGGGTAAATGTGCATTTTGATGTGAAATCTGAAACCACATCAATGTACTTTTAGACTCTGTTTCCTTAAAATCTATCTTGGACTTTGAATGGATCTTTTACCCTTCCATGATTTTGTAACTTCACGCATTAGTCATTTAAAAAATATTGGTTCATTGAATTATGCAAATATTGCAAATGTTGACACATTTCCTTACACAATATCCCCCAAAATCACACTTAATTCACATCATCATCAATCTCATCAGAAAAGTCTTTAAATATTGAGACAACGTTAAAATAACAGTAGTGGATAAAAGTTTTCCAAAATTCCAAATTTCACTCGAAAGCTTGACTTTATCATTGGCAATAAACACTGTCAGTTTGTTTTCCTTCAAGTGACAAGGCTCTCGTCTTAATTTTTGAGAAAATGTCTGCCAAATACTTCTGTCTAAATAACCATAGTTTGCCTGTCGAGGGTTCTTTTGAGTAGAAATATTGTCCCACGAAAAAGTGGCTATTCAGCTCTGCACTCAAATAACTATCCACTGACCTCTCCTTGAGACAACCATCATGCAATAGTGCCCAGCCCCCCAATCTGTGGTTTCACTTCCCACAGTTTCAGTTACCCGCGGTCCAAAATATTAAATGGAAAATTCCATACTAAATAGCTCAATAAACAGTTCTTAAGCCCTAAATTGCACACTGTTCTGAGTAGTGGCCTTGCAGTGCTTGCGTTCAAGTAACCCTTGTCTTACTTCATAATGGCTCCACAGCACAAGCCTGGTGATGCTGACAATCTGGATCCGCCAAAGAGGAGCCATACACTGAGTGGCCAGATGACTATGATCTCTGAATGCATAATAATCTGGCCACTCAGTGTGTGTGTGTGTGTGTGTGTGTGTGTGTGTGTGTGTGTGTGTATTAGAGGCCCGATGCATGAATTCATGCATGGGTGGGGTCCGGCCAGCCTGGCCAGGGGGAGGGGACATGGGCGGTTGGCCAGCCTGCCGGTCGAACTCCTGGTCCAGGGGACAATTTGCATATTAGCCTTTTATTATATAGGATATACACTGAGTGGCCAGATTATTATGCGTTCAGAGATCATCATCATCTGGCCACTCAGTCTAAGGTTCCCTTTACGAGAGAAGGTGAAAGTTCTCAATACTGAAAGAAAAATCTCGTATGCTGAGGTTGCTAAGATGTATGGTAAGCACGTCTATCAGTGAAATTGTAAGAAAGAAATGAACTTCGTGCTAGTTTGGACTTCCGAGATCCTGAAAGAATCCAGGGGCTCACATGTTGAGAACAGCTGTTCTAATCCTATCATTCCCTCTTCACTGCTTCCTAGAGAGAAACTTGCTCTCATTCCCTATTTGGTTACCTGAGGTCAGTTTGTATAAAAACAGGGCAAGTTAAATTCTTGTTTTTTTTCCATTTATTTGCCAGTTTTTATTAAAAACTAGAGGCCCAGTGCACAAAATTCGTGCATGGGTAGGGTCCCTAGGCCTGGCTGGCAATCAGGGCTGATAGGGGCCTTCCAGCTGTTGGCCGGGGCCTTCCTTCATTCCATGCCACCCCCTGGTGGTCAGCACACGTCATAGTGAGCGATCGAACTCCTGGTCTCCTGGTAGAACTCCTCAGGGGACACTTTGCATATTAGTCTTTTATATATATAGATGGTTCTCTAACATCCTCCAAAGGTGGTCAATGAGAAATTTTCTGCTAGTTTCTTTCATTATGCTCGTACGCATTTAACGTATTTGATATGTTTCTATCCATTGCACTTATTTCTGTTGCTACTTAACTTGTCCCATTATTTGCTCATGGGAGCCTTTTCACATTGGCTACTGAGTCCTTTTGACGTGACCACAGCCATCTTTGATGGCCTCCTTGCCTTCTTGCAGAAGATATTCCATGCTCATACTGTACCTTTCCTGACTCAGTCCTAGAATCAACCATTTCCCTAAGGAGCCTGGTTTCTTTCCGTAGGAAATGGTATTCAAAGACAATAATCTGGATGTGAGGGCGATCTGGCTGCGACATCTGTCACCCCATTGATCGCCAGGGTTGATTCGGCTGATCTGGCTGGCTAGGCGGGTGTCCCCCTCCTCCCTCACCGATCCAGGTGCGCCCCTCCCGAAGCTGCGCGCTCGGTCGAAGAGGACGACCTTCCCCCAGAGGAGAGGACCGGTCTTCGGTCAAGGGCATACGAGTAGCTGCGCTTCCCTGCTCGAACCTGTGTGCTGGGAAATGCCGCGCCAGTTATGCTTGTGTCCTCAGATCCTGACTCATCCCTGCAGCCTGCTCCGTGAAAATGCATCTGGGCCCTTCGAATCTTTTTTCTTTTGCAGCTGGCACAGAATCTGTCAATAGAGGGCGCTAGAGAGACACTGCAGGGAGAAAGGGTCTTGCCTCCTGGTTCCAGGGGGCTCTCTCAGCCACACCTGCAGGCGCGCAGCTCAGGCAGCTTCTCCTGCCAGCTCCTGCAGTGTGCAGCTGCCAGCGAGACTCAGGAATAGTGGCTCCCCAAGCACCCCAAGAGTGGATTCCTTCCATATTCCAGAGGGCTGTTTCCCAGAACTTTCCAGAAGGTAGATGGATAGCACTAATAGGGCACCGCACCATCCCTGCCATTCAGTGGCCATGGCAGTGACCTCTCCAGCGTGGTGTGGATCTCGGGCCTGGGAGTGGTAAGGGGACTATTCGTTGCGTGCTTCAACTCAACCCTGTGAGTAGAGACTGTACTATTAAAATCGTTTTTAAATATATTTTTATGGATTTTAGAGAGGAAGGGAGAGGGAGAGAGAAACATCAATGATGAGAGAGAATCATCAACAGGCTGCCTCCTGCACGCCCCTTACTGGGGATCGAGTCCGCAACCCCAGGCATGTGCCCTTGACCGGAATCGAACCCGGGACCCTTCAGTCCACAAGCCAACGCTCTAGCCACTGAGCCACACCAGCTAGGGCGTGACTGTATTGTGCTTTATGTCTGCTGTTTCCATATTTAGAGTTATTGTTTCTTACTAGCCAATCATGTGTTACTCTAATCTGTTTTTTAAATTAATGTGGTTAATTTATATTACTAGTAAGCTTTCCTAGTCAAATTACTGAGTAATTTCTCTTTTATTGGACCCAGCTGAATACAAATGCTCAGTGTTACTGAGTTGGTCGTTTTTGCTATACATTTCCATTGGCTATAGCTAGGAAATAATTATTTCAAAGAGAAAGCACATAAATTCACACTGATCGTTTCTATTCACCGGATTAAAGAGCTTAATTTTATGTTTTTTTCCTCTTATGCATAGGAAATCATTATTTTAAAGAGAAAACACAGAGTCGCCCGTGTCGCTCAGTGGTTAAGCATCAACCTACAAACCAGGAGGTCACAGTTCGATTCCCGGTCAGGGCACAGGCCCGGATTGTGGGCTTGATCAGTGTAGGGTGTGCAAGAGGCAGCCAATCCATGCTTCTCTCTCATCATTGATGTTTCTATCTCTCTCTCCCTTTCCCTTCCTCTCAAATAAAATAAAATTTTTTTAAGCTTATGGTATATTAGGGATTGTAACCTGTATCTGTGGTATGAGCTGTCATGTATTGTTTTCTTCCCCGTAAGGTAGTTGTGTGCCCCTCAGTGTGGTCCTCAGATCAGCGAGCGGCCTCCCTGCGTTCTGTAAGAAAGGCGTCCTGGGCGCCCCGCCCAGCCCAGGAAATCAGGCTGCCTTCACCAGCATCTCCCCTGCCGGGCGCATTTGCACTTGACGTTTCGCTGGAGAGGGTTTGCCCGGTGAGTGCATGAATGGTTCTGAGCTGGAAGTCCTGGGCAAGGAAGACATGCAAGCAACACCATCACAGGGTGTACACGGCAGGCTTTTTAGACAACCGCTGTTATGAAATACAGATATGGAATTTTCTACTAAAATGGTCATTAAAAATAGATCTGGTGCGTTGCTAGATTATTTGATTACCTATTGATCCGTGAAACATCTGTGGAAAGGGGGTGTTGGTTTTTTGCGAAATGAATAGCCCCATCTCCTGCTGCTCAGCCTTTCCCGAGCCTCATGATCGTGGACTTTGCAGAGGAAAAAAGAAACCTCTTTCAGGCTTGCTGCACTGCAGAAGCAAATTCTGTTCCTCTCCCACAGGCGGCAAAGGTGGTCACATGACTGGTGCTGAGTAAATGGGGGGATAAGAGATTCCATAGAACGATTCTTGTCATGCCTGTGCATCTGGCATCCAGTAATTTTCATTTCTGCCAGAATGTTATCCAATCTCCTTTGCCAGGAGGTTATATAGAACGTCCTAAGAATGAACGTCCTGAGAATTAGCTCTTGACTCCGCCGTTGGTAACAGCTTTTTGCATTTTCCATTGTCTTGGCATGCAGGACCGTTCTGCAGGAATGCTGGAAGCAGGGACCCGCCATGGTAATGTGGTGCTGTCATTCATTCTTAACACAGGGGCTCGGGTGCTAGAGCCCCTGAGAGTCCTGAGCACCGTCGGAGAGAAAACTAGCCGCTTTGAGGTCTGAGCTGGGCCTGTGGACACGGGGAACGGGCTGGCAGAAATCTAACAAACGATCTCTTGCTCTGGTTCTCTTTGGACTTTGCTAGTATTTCTGAAGCAAAGTTCTTACATTTTAGTATATCATTTGCAACCTATATTTTAGGTTCAGAGGAAGGTAGGTTTAAAAAATATGTGTAGGGCCTGGCCAGTGTTGCTCAGTGGTTGCGCATCAACCCATGAACCAGGAGGTCACGGTCTGATTCCCGGTCAGGGCACATGCCCAGGTTGCGGGCTCCATCCCTAGTAAGGGGGCGTGCAGGAGGCAGCCGGTCATGAGGATTCTCTCTCATCAATGTTTCTATCTCTCTTTCCTTCTCCCTGGCTCTCTCTCTAAAATTCAATTAAAATATATATATATAGATATAGATAGATAGATGATAGATAGATAGATAGATAGATAGATAGATAGATATAGATATAGATATAGAGATAGAGATATAGATATAGATATAGATGATATAGATATAGATATAGATATAGATATAGATATAGATATAGATATAGATATAGATATAGATATAGATATAGATATGCAGCCCTAGCCGGTTTGGCTCAGTGGATAGAGTGTCAGCCTGCAGACTGAAGGGTCCTGGGTTCGATCCCGGTCAAGGGCATGTACCTTGGTTGCAGGCATATCCCCAGTTGGGGGTGTGCAGGAGGCAGCTGATGGATGTTTCTCTCTCATCGATGTTTCTAACTAACCCTTTCCCTTCCTCTCTGTAAAAAAACCAATAAAATATATTTTTAAAAAATATATATGTGCAGGAAAACACTTCCTAAACTGTAAAGCAGCATCTTCATTTTGCTTATTATGGTGGGACTGGGACTCACCGTTGAGCGTTAGAAAAGGCAGTAAACTCACGAGTCCACGTTGTAGAGGCGTCCTCTGCCTGGCTCTGCCTCGCCCGGTGGCTGCGCCAGGACTCTTTCCCTGGCGTGGCGTTCGGTGCTCATCACATCAGTCTTTTCACAGGCGCAAGCCGGTTAAAATCGTCGGTTGACAGTTGTTCTCACACCTTGCTAGTGGGAATGTCCACTGGTAGAAGCCCACAGGTTAATTCTGCAACATTTGTCACAGTCACAAATACAGTACATATACTTTGTGACCCATCGACTCCACTTCTCGGGCTTTGTCCTATAGAAATGTGTACACGTGTGTGAAATAATGTAGGTGGGGTGCTATTTGGAACGCCAAAGATTAAAAGCAGCCTACACGGCCATCACTGGGAGACTAGTTACATAAATGGGGGTACAGCCCCAGAATGCCAGGCAGCTGTGGAAACAGAAAGAAGCCCTCTGTGTATGGAAATACAGTTAAGATATATGTTATTGGGACAATAATATGCTACCATTTAGTAAACGTATATGCACACACATACAAACAAAAGAGAACTATAAATAAAGAAATATATATATATATATATATATATATATATATATATATATATATATATATATACACACACACACACACACATACACATACACAAAAAGCAAGTAGCATTTCTGTAGAAGGGAAACTATATCAAGGGAAACTATATCTGGGGACAGGGACAGAACAGAGACTCTTCACTATACACTCTTTTTACACTTTGAACTTACAACTGTGTGAATTCATTACTAATTTAAAACTAGAGGCCTGGTGCATGAAATTTGTGCACTGGGGGGAGGGGGTCCCTCAGCCCAGCTTGCGCCCTCTCGCAGTCTAGGAGCCCTTGGGGGATGTCTGACTGCCACAGAGGCAGGAAAGGCTCCTGCCAGCACTGCTGTGCTCGTCAGCCGTGGGAGCGCACTGACCACCAGGGGGAAGCTCCTGCGTTGAGCATCTGCCCCCTAGTGGTCAGTGCACATCATAGCAACCGGTCGTTCCGCTGTTTGGTCGATTTGCATATTAGCCTTTTATTATATACTAGAGGCCCGGTGCACGAAATTCGTGCACAGGGGGGGATCCCTCAGGCCAGCCTGCACCCTCTCCAATCTGGGACCCCTCAAGGGATGTCCAACTGCCTGTTTAGGCCTGATCCTAGGATCAGGCCTAAACGGGCAGTCACATATCCCTCTCACAATTCAGAACTGCTGGCTCCCAATTGCTCGTCTGCCTGCCTGCCTTCCTGATTGCCCCTAACCGCTTCTGCCTGCCAGCCTGATCACCCCCTAACCACTCCCCTGCCAGCCTGATTGATGCCTAACTGCTCCCCGGCCAGCCTGTTAGCCCACAACTGCCCTCCCCTGCAGGACTGGTCACCCCTAACTGCCCTCCCCTGCAGGACTGGTCACCCCTAACTGCCCTCCCCTACAGGCCTGGTCCCCCCCAACTGCTCTCCCCTGCAGGCCAGGGTTCCCCCCAACTTCCCTTCCCTGCAGGCCCAGTCACCCCCAACTTCCCTCCTCTGCCAGCCTGGTCACCCTTAACTGCCCTCTCCTGCAGGCTTGATCACCCCCAACTGCCCTCCCTTCCAGGCCTGGTCCCCCCAACTGCCCTCCCCTGCTGGCCTGATCGCCCACAACTGCCCTTCCTTGCAGGCCTGGTCCCTCCCAACTGCCCTCCCCTGCTGGCCATCTTGTGGCGGCCATCTTTGACCACATGGGAGCAGCCATCTTGTGTGTTGGAGTGACAGTCAATTTGCACATTACTCTTTTATTAGATAGGATGACTAGAGGCCCAGTGCACAAAATTTGTGCATGGAGGGGGGTGTCCCTTAGCCCAGCTTGCACCCTCTCCAATCCGGGACCCCTCAAGGGGATGTCTGCAGGATTTGGGCCTAACCCAGCAGTCGGATATCCTTCTCGCAATCCAGGACCGCTGGCTCCTAACTGCTCACCTGACTGCCTGCCTGATCGCCCCAACCCCTCTGCCTGCCTGCCTGATCGCCCCTAACTGCCCTCCCCTGCCTGCCTGATTGCCCCTAACTGCTCCCCTGCTGGCCTGATCGCCCCCTAACTGCCTCTGCCTTGGCCCCCGCCACCATGGCTTTGTCTGGAAGGACATCCGGAAGATGTCCGGTCTAATTAACATATTACCCTTTTATTAGTATAGATGTTTACATGTTTAGAAAGTCAATATATACCGTTGTACTTACCTATTCCCTTTTAAAGCACAGTTGCCTAGAGATTGGGGAGGAGTCTGGCCAGCCCTCCATGTTGCCACCCTTTTGCTTCTCACTGGCTGGAA
Organism: Cnephaeus nilssonii; assembly: GCF_951640355.1. NCBI lineage: Eukaryota > Metazoa > Chordata > Mammalia > Chiroptera > Vespertilionidae > Cnephaeus > Cnephaeus nilssonii. Next base: position 131,169,759 of record NC_137071.1, on the reverse strand, counting down.
AATTCCTCATCAGAGTCGTTTCTCTGGGATATGTGGGACCCTCCCAGTATCTCACCTCTTCCCACAGCTCCAGCCACTTTGATCCACACACAGGCTCAGTGTGACCCCAGCCCTAGGACCAGGCGTCCTCCTTGGATAAAAAGGCTGTAGGAAGGAAGCCCTAGCTGGTGTGGCTCAGCAGAAAGAGCATAGGCCTGGGGACTGAAGGGTCCTGCGTTCGATTCTGGTCAAGGGCACATACCTGGGTTGTAGGTTTGATCCCCAGCCCTGGTTGGGGTGTGTGCAAAGGCAACCAATCGATGTGTCTCTCTCACATCAGTGTTTCTCTCTTTTGTCTGTCTGTCTCTCTCTCTCCCTCTCCCTTCCTCTATCTCTAAAAGCCAATGGGAAAATATCCTCCAGTGAGGATTCAAAAAAGAAGAAGAAGGCTGTAGGAGACCCCCAGCGCAGTTCTGGGGCCGAGCACTGGGAGCAAGTCCACTGTTGAAAATGAACGTCCCTAGTGGGTGGAATTCTGTGCCTCTAAAATGTGCGGTTTAAACAGCTCTCACTGACTCATTGGCAACAGTCACATTGGATGGAGGCTTAGGATGTCAACTTTTTTTTTAATTTAAATTCTTTATTATTTAAAGTACTAGCGGCCTGGTGCACGAAATTCGTGCACATTAAAAAGGGATTAATTAGAGGAAATATTTTGATATTGCTATTTGCCCTTTCTCTCTGATAGAAGTGTCAGAGATAAAAAGAAAATTAGTAAAATGTATATGAAAATCTTCCTCCTGTCAGAGTCTGGGGCGCGCTGCAGGACCCAGAGTCAAGTCCCCACCCACCTGTGCAGGCCTCAAAATCACTCAAGACCCAGACCCAGCCAGCCCCACCCCCATTGGGCGAGATCCAGACTGGGCTGGCCCCAACCCCGTCAAGCCTCGCCAGGCGGGGGGTGCAGCCTCAGGGCCCCCATCAAGCCCCGCTGGGCGGAGGGCGCAGCCTCAGGTCCCCCAGCGCACCCTCAGGTCCCCTGGCCCGGCGCTGGGGTGGGCGGCGCGGCCTGAGCTTCCCCATCAAGCCCCACCAGGCGGGGGGCACAGCCTCAGGTCCCCTGCCCTGGCCCAGTGCCATGCAGCCTCTGCTGATTGCTTGTTAAGGCTCGTTACAGGAACTCGGCCTCTGCAGCCATCTTGTGTTATGGGATCCCCACCTCTGCTGTGGGCGCAGCCATCTTATTATGGCATGTCGGTCAATTTTGCACATTCCCTCTTTAGGATTACATGAACCTCCTTTTTCCCCTATTGACCTTCCCCGGCCACCCTCCCCCAGCACATGCCCTGCCCCCCTACTGTTCGTGTCCATTGGTTTTGCTCATATGCAAGCATACAAGTCCTTTGGTTGATCTCTTACCCCCTCACCCCCACCTTCCCTCATAGGTTGGACAGTCTGTTCAATGCTTCTATGTCTCTGGTTCTATTTGTGTTCATCAGTTTATGTTGTTCATTCTGTTCCAGGGATGTCACCTTTTAAAGACAATACCAAAACACCGATAAGCTAATCACCATCACCAGAGACTAACAGAAGCCATAGCGGGTATTACCGTGTTAGGACAGTGGTTCTCAAACTTCTGTGTGCATCGGGAGGTACAGCTTGTTGACACACACACAGCTCTGGGCTCCACCTCCACGGGTTCTGGTTCAGTGTGTCTGGAGGGGGGCCGGGAACTGGTACTTTTAACAAGCTCCCAGGTGGTGCTCACATTGCTGGTCCAGGTGTGGAGAAAACTGAGGGAAGGACGGATTATGTGACTTGCCCAGGGTCACTCAACTAATCAGTGGTGGAGCCAGAATTTATACTCCAGAACCCTCACAACATCATTGCATTCTTTCTGCTAATAAATAAATACAGCCCGGCCAGTGTGGCTCAGTGGTTGAGCATCGACCTATGAACCGGGAGGTCACGGTTTGATTCCCACATTGCAGACTGGATCCCCATTGAGGGGCGTGCAGGGGGCAACCAACTAATGATTCTCTCTCATCATTGATGTTTCTCTCTCCCCCTCTCCCTTCCTCTCCAAAATCAATTAAAAATATATTAATAAATAAGTAATAAATACAATATAAACAAACTTGAAATCTAAAGCAAAACATGATCATTTCAGAATGATCGTTGGGATTTAGCATTATTAAAGGTATTGATTCTTTGGCAACACCTATTTTTCAGCAGCCTGATATTCTCTACTGAGTGCTAATGCTATTAACCATTAAACATGTTTCCTCAGAGTTTTAATTATTTTCAATTTAGAAGAAAAATGTGTATTGAGCATCCGATATGGTAATCAGGGATAGTAATTGTCAAAAAGGTAATTAATAAAAATTGCACTTCAGAAAAGCCTCTGCTCCACTCAACAAAATGACAAATAATTAAACATTTTTTTCTAGTTGAGTTTTTAATAGTTTAATGCAAAGCTACAGTTTTATTGGCAGTGATTCTGTTGAAGTTAAGATGATCCTTGGTCCCTTTTCTGCATTTTTCACAGTGGAATCTTTATGCATTTGAAAAATATAGAGTAAGAAACACAAATGAATCAGCAATTGTCTTTACCCTTAAAATCATGTGTCTTGCCGTGTACTTATTGTATCAATTGTGTATCAATTACATGATTTAAAATAGTAAATTATACTTGGCTGGTGTGGCTCGGTGGTTGAGCGTCAACCTATGAACCAGGAGGTCTCGGTTTGATTCCCGGTCAGGGCCCGGTGCACGAAATTCGTGCACATTAAAAAGGGATTAATTAGAGGAAATATTTTAATATTGCTATTTGCCCTTTCTCTATGATAGAAGTGTCAGAGATAAAAAGAAAATTAGTAAAATGTATATGAAAACCTTCCTCCTGTCAGAGTCTGGGGCGCGCTGCAGGACCCAGAGTCAAGTCTGGGCTGGCCCCAACCCCGTCAAGCCCCGCCAGGCGGGGGGCACAGCCTCAGGTCCCCCGGCCCAGCGCTGGGCAGGGGTGCAGCCTCAGTTCCCCCTCAAGCCCCACCAGGTGGGGGGTGCAGCCAATTTGAGGTGCAGTGAGGAAGGAAACTTTATTCAGTGCAAAAGAGCTCCACTGTGATACAGCACGGCTGTGAGGCAGCCCTGGGGCCAGGCCCCTCTCGGTTAGACAGCTCTGCTTGCTTGCTCCTTGGTGGTCTGCTCTGCTCCGTGCCAGGCTGCTCTGGCCTGCACTGGTCTCCGCTGCTCTGGCTACATGGTTCAGCCCCGGAGACACAGTCTTCAGTGGAAAGGGCAAGTGCACTCTGAGGCAGAGAGAAGCTGGCTTCTAAGGACAGAAGTCCCCACCCCTGGTCCCTGATGGGTCTGTCCTCATGCAAATGAGGACTCCAAATCCTCAAAGTTTGATTGGTCCAAAAGGCCCTGTCCTGACTGTCCTGATTGGTTAGAATAGAGCGGCTCTGTTTGGTTGGAGCTGCGCAGCTCCTGATTGGACGGGAAAAGCCTCCGTCCAATTGGCTGAAATAGGACTCCAGGAAGTCCTTTATAAGGACTGGCTCAGCCCTCAGAACAGGCTTCTCCCTGAGTGCAGTTTGCATGAGAGGCGCCTGTGCAGAACCGGCTGCCAGGCTCCGGTGTTTGCTTGTTGGTTGGTCGGTCGGTCGGTCACTTGCTTGGTTGGTTTTAAATTGTAACCTGGTTGGCCACCAGGAACCCTTATTTAGTAGTTGTCTTCGTTCTCAGGGTTCACACATCCTTCAGCTACTTGGTGGCTTTTTGGATAAGCACACCCTGGGTGGCCTGGGCAGTTTCACAAGTGTTCTTAAAAGTCAACAAGAGGATTTGAACCTCTTGATTGGCATGATTTTGTGGGGGGGTTTGTGTCACGTGACTAGCGACCCATTTTCAGAGGTTACCCGAGGCAGCCTGCAGGAAGAGGCACCGTGCTTTCCCAGACACACCAGGGGCCCCTAGGTAGGCTCCCCAAGCTTCATTCCATCCCAACCATGGGGCAGTAACATGTCACTATTGCTCTGTTGTGATACCAAATACATATTTGTGTCTGTGCTTTTACCGTACTATATGATTTGGTCTAGTAATGCTTAAAACATTAGACCTAAATGAAATTGCAGAAAAACAGAATGACTCATTACTGGTAGGCGATTGGAATAGAGATTAGATAATTTTTATTGATGTATAATTGACATACAATATCCTATTAGTTTCATGTGTACATCATAGTTATTTGATATTTATAGACAGTATGGAATGATCCCCACAGTGAGTCTAGTTACCAAATTAGGTAATTTAGGACATTTGTGAAATTTCACCCTCACTGTTGTTCAGGGCATCAAGTTGTAAAATAAAATGTGTGGGTCAGTACCACAACGTGGTAGGCAGAGTTCTAGAAGTTCCAGAAATCTCCTTTGAAGTCCCACATACATAGAATGAAACTCTATATGACTGGGCAAAGAACAACTTCTGTAGAAAGAACTACCAGGAAGTTGTATTTAATCAATTCCCAGAGTTCACAAAGGCCAAGGATCTTCAAGTTCTTACCAGCCTGAGTAGAGACCTTTATCCCTAAATATCATACCTTAGGAGTGCAGCTAATCTAGCCCTAAAGGAAAGACTACTCTAGACCCACCCTCAAAAATCTTACGAGGAAGTCTTAAATGGATCAAGCTGACCTACAAATAACATAGCTGTCTGCCAGCACAAAGTCCAATTGTATTTAAAGTAGTATGGGAAATTCAAGAACTCACCTATATATAATTCATGATGCCTGACATCCAATCACAAATTGCCTAGTGTGCAAAGAAACAGAAAATATGACCTATAGGAGAACAACAGAAACAGACACGGGAACTACAGACTGATGGCGTTAACAGACAAGGGTGATAAACGGTAAAGTAAAAATAGGAAGTATAGTCAAAGAAAATAAGAGCAGAATGAAAATAAAAATGGAAGATATGGAGAAAAAGAGCCAAATGGAAGTTCTAGATATGAAAAACACGATACTTCAATTTACAATTTCACTGGGTGGGCTTAACATTAGAGTAGACACCACAGAAGAAAAGACCAGAGAACTTGAAGACATGGCAATGGAAACTGTTCGAAATGAAGCACAAAGAGAAAAATGGCTAAGACACCATGCACAGGGCCTCAGTGATCTATAGGCAAATAGCAAGCGTACGTGCGAGTGGGATTTCAGGAGAGAAGAAAGAAGGAAACACAAAAACATTTATTTTTTTTAAATATATTTTATTGATTTTTTACAGAGAGGAAGGGAGAGGGACAGAGAGCCAGAAACACCCATGAGAGAGAAACATCGATCAGCTGCCTCCTGCACACCTCCTACTGGGGATGTGCCTGCAACCAAGGTACATGCCCTTGACTGGAATTGAACCCGGGACCCTTCAGTCCACAGGCTGACGCTCTATCCACTGAGCCAAACCGGCTAGGGCAACATGGGGGAATCTTAAATGTCCATTGCAAAGCGAAATCTGAGACCGCTGCTCCATGCTGCATGCTGCTAACTGCATGTCATTCTGGAAAAGAAAACACTAGAAACAGTGGACAGATCAGTGGTGGCCAGGCAGGGGGGGGGGGGGAGGGAAGGGGGCGCGCGTTGGGATGAACCAGCAGAGCACAGGTGGTTTAGGGCAGTGGAAATACCCTATGTGATATTATAGTGATGGATACATGTCATTACACATTTGTCCAGACCCATTGAGTGCACAAAGCCAAGAGCAAACGCTAATGTAAACTCTGGATTCTGGGAGGTTAGGATGTATGGACACAGGCTTAGCCTTGGGAAAAAGCGTATCATTCTTGTGAGGGATGTTGATCGTGGGGGAGGCTATGCATATACGGGGTCAAGGGAGACATAGAAAATTTCTGTACCTTCCTCTCAATCTTATTGTAAACCTACAACTTATCTTTAGAAAATTAAGTGTTTTTTGGCCCGTCTGGCGTGGCTCGGTGGTTGAGCATCGACCTATGAACCAGGAGGTCACGGTTCAATTCCCAATCAGGGCACATGCCCCGGTTGTGGGCTCCATCCCCAGTGGGGGGCGTGCAGGAAGCAGCCGATCCATGATTCTCTCTCATCATGGATGTTTCTCTCTCTCTCTCCCTCTCCCTTCCTCTCTGAAATCAATAAAAATACATTTTTAAAAGAAAAAAAATTAAGTATTTTTTAAAATCCTATAAGCCCAAAGATCCAAAAAGCATAACAAACCTCAGACAAAATAAACACCAAGAAAAGCACATCAAGACACATCAAAATCAATTTGTTTAAAAAAAGTGATAAAGATAAAAGCTTGGCAATTCTCTAAAGGAGCCTGTCCACTTCATGAAGTGTTAAGTAAAGTTTGTATCACCTAGAGAGAGAGAGAGAGAGAGAGAGAGAGAGAGAGAGAGAGAGAGAGAGAGACTGAGACTCTTAAAAGCAGCCAGAGAGAAAAGGCACATTACGTACAGATGCACAAACGTAAAAGTTCAGAAACTATGAAAGGAATAAAATCAGGTGTTTGCAGAGCTGGAAGGGAAAAAAATATTGACTTAGAATTCTCTTCCCAGAAAATGTATTCTTTTTAAAATATATATTTGATTGAATTTTTACAGAGAGGAAGGGAGAGGGAGAGAGAGTTAGAAACATCGATGAGAGAGAAACATCCATCAGCCGCCTCCTGCACACCTCCTACTGGGGATGTGCCCGCAACCAAGGTACATGCCCTTGACCGGAATCGAACCCGGGACCCTTCCGTCCGCAGGCCGACGCTCTATCCACTGAGCCAAACCAATTAGGGCAGAAAATGTATTCTTTAAAAATGGAGGTAAAGAAGGAGTTTCCAGACAGACGGAAACAGGATTTGGCACCAGCTGCCAGAAAGCAACTTAGATCCACGCGAAGGAGTGAAGAGCGCTGACATGGTGAGGAGGCAGCTAAATATAGAAGTCATTTTTCTTTTCTTCTTTACAAATATTTTATTGATGTCAGAGAGAAAGGGAGAGGGAGAGAGAAACATCAATGATGAGAGAGAATCATGGATCGGCTGCCTCCTGCACACCCCCTACTGGGGATGGAGCCCACAACCTGGGCCTGTGCCCTGACTGTGAATCGAACCGGGACCTCCTGGTTCCTGGGTCAATGCTCAACCACTGAGTCATGCCGACCGGGCATGAAAGTCACCTTTCTAATGTTCTAATTATTTTACTAGCTAATTGTTTAAAGCAAAAATAATAGTGATGCACTGTGGGGTTTATAACGTGTGGAAATTGACACAAACGCCAGGAGGGGGAAAGGAAAGTACATTGTAGTCAGTCCCTTACACTACCTGTGAGGCGGTATAATGTTATCTGAAAACAAATTGTGATAAGATAAAGATGAATTCTGTAAACCTTAGCGCAACCAACTCAAAACAAAGAGGTATAGAGAATAAGCCAGTCGTGGAAACGAAACGGAACACAGAAGTACTCCATCAATCCAAAGCAGACAGGAGAAGAGATAAAAGGAAGCAAAGAACAGATAAATTAGAAAACAAAGAGCATGTCCTAGCCGGCTTGGCTCAGTGGCTAGAGCATCAGCCTGCAGACTGAAGGGTCCCAGGTTTGATTCCGGCCAAGGGCACATGCCCGGGTTGCGGGCTTGATCCCCAGTAGGGGGCATGCAGGAGGCAGCCGATCAGTGATTCTCTCTCATCATTGATGTTTCTCTCTCTCTCTCCTTCTCCCTTCCTCTCTGAAATCAATAAAGAAATATGTTAAAAAATTGAAGGAATTCTCATCATTTGCAGCAACCTGGATGGAACTGGAGAACATTATGCTAAGTGAAATAAGCCAGTCAATGAAAGAAAAATACCACATGATCTCACTCATTTATGGATAATAAAGAACATTATAAACTGATGAACAAAAAGATAGATACAGAGACAGTAAAGCATCAAACAGACTGTCAAATTACAAGGGGAAGGTTAAGGAGAGGTGGGGGAGATAAGAAATCAACCGAAGGACTTGTATTCATGCATATAAGCATAACCAATGGATGCAAAACTCTGGGGGGTGAGGGCATGTATGGGTGTGGGGTGTGGGGGGGGGCAATGGTAAGATATGTACACATATAATACCTCAATAAAAAAGAAAAAAAAAACACAAAAACAAACAAAAAAAAGAAAAAAACAAACAAAAAAGAAATATATTAAAAAATAAACAAAAACGAAGAGCAGATGTTCCATGTAAAGCTAACCATCCTGCTACATTAAATGTAAATGCTCTAAATGTTCCAGTTAGAAGGCAGAAATGATCAGACAGGGTTTAAAAATAAGTAAAAAGCAAGACCCAGCTGTCTACAGGAAGCAAAACTGATAGAAGTGAAAGGAGAAATAGAGGAAGCCAAGATTATAATTGGAGATTTAACATAATTCCCACAGTAATGGACAGAAAAGCGGACAGGAAATCAATAGGCATCAAGAATACAACATAATCATTCAACTTGACCTAATTGACATTTTAAAACTACTCCACCCAACTACAGAGTGAACATTCTTTTTGGAACATGCGCCAAAGCAGACCTTATGCTGGCCCATAAAGCAAGTCTTAATAAATCTGAGAGGGTTATAATCAGATAGCACACGCTCCTTTACCACAATAGAATTACGTTACAAACCAGTAAGAGAAAAATGTCTGGAAAATGCCCAAATATTTGGAAACTCATGTGCTTCTAAATAACACATGAGTCAAAGAAGAACTCGTAAGGACATTTTATAGCTTCAAATACATGAGAAAAGAAGACATGTCTAAAACCAGTTGTCTAAGCTGCCACCATAAGAAGCTAGAAAAAGAACATATTAGGAGTAATTAGCAGGAGGGAAAGGGAAAGATGGGACAGAAACCAGCAAAATAGGAAATGAACAAACAAGAAAGAAAACCAATGAAACCAAAAGCTGGTTCTTTGAAAATGTCAATAAAATTGATAACCTCTATCTAGCTAGACTGATCAGGAAGAGAGAAAAAGACACAAATGATTAATATCAGGAATAAAAGAAGGTATAGCATATAGATAATAAAGGCTATATATATATACATACACACACACACACACACACACACACACACACATACACACATATGATGACTTAATGCCAATAAGTTTAACAACTAGATAAAATGAACAAATTCCTTGAAAGACAAAAATTATGAAAATGGATTCAACAGAGGACCATGGTTCAATTCCCGGTCAGGGCACATGCCCAGGTTGTGGGCTTGATCCCCAGTGTGGGGCGTGCAGGAGGCAGCCGATCCATGATCCTCTCTTGTCATTGATGTTTCTATCTCTCTCCCTCTCCCTTCCTCTCTGAAAGCAATAAAAATACATTTTTTAAAAAGAATAATAAGACAATCTCCCAAAATATAGCCAAAAATGTAACCATATATACACTGAGTGGCCATATTATTATGATCTCTGAACGCATAATAATCTGGCCACTCAGTGTATATCCTATAGAATAAAAGGCTAATATGCAAATTGTCCCCTCTACCAGGAGTTCGACCAACAGGCAGGCCGGCCAACCACCCATGTCCCCTCCCCCTGGCCAGGCTGGCCAGACCCCACCCATGCACGAATTTATGCACCGGGCCTCTAATATATATATATATATATACACACACTGAGTGGCCAGATTATTATGCATTCAGAGATCATAATAATCTGGCCACTCAGTGTATACTTTAGAAAAGAAGATATACAAATGGCCTATAAATACATGAAAAGATATTCAACATCATTAGTTTATGGGAAAATGCAAATGAAAGCCACAGCAAGGTACTCTTGCACACACACTGGAACAGACCAAATTGAAAAGAGTTGACAGGGTGTGAAAAAATGGCACAGGTGCTTTGGGGAATCATTCTGCAGATTCGGCGTTAAGCATGTGCTTACTATGTAATCCAGCAATTCCCCTCTTACGTATTTACCCAAAAGAAATGAAAACATACAAAGACTTGTGCACAAATGTGCATAGCGGCTTAGTGTGTAGTAGGCAAAAATTGGGAACCACATGAAAGTCTATCAGTGGAGAAATGGATAGACAAATCATGGTATACCCATAGGAGAGATTACTACTCAACAATATAAAAAAACAAACAACTGCCCAGCCGGCATGGCTCAGTGGTTGAGCATCAACCTAGGAACCAGGAGGTCAGGGTTCGATTCCCGGTCAGGGCACAGGCCCGGGTTTCGGGCTCCATCCCCAGTGTGGGGCTTGCAGGAGGCAGCTGATCCATGATTCTCTCTCATCAGGGATGTTTCTGTCTCTCTCTCCATCAATAAAAACATATTTTTTAACAAGAACAAAGAACAAACTATTTATACATACAACTTAGACGAATCTGAGCAACATTATGATGAGTAATAAAAGCCAGACATACTGTATGATTCCATTCACATCAGATTCTAGAATGAGCAAAACTACTGTACAGTGACAGAAAACAGGCCAGTGGTTGCCCCAGGCCGGAGGTGAAGGTAGGCATTAACTGAACAAATGAGCAAGGGAACTTCTAGAAGGGATAGAAAGTTCCATGTCGGAGACTGGCAAACTACACCCCATGGGCCACCTCTGGCCGGCGGTCTATTTCTGTCCAGTCAGTGAGCCCAGAATGTCTTTTGCATTTTTCTTAAATGGCTGAGAACACTCCAAAGGATCATGCGCACATTATATGGAATTCAAATTTCAATGTCCATCAATAACCTGTTAAAGGAATGCAGTTTGGCCTGTATTTCAGCACAGCCACGCCTATTGGCTTATGTTCTGGGTACGGCCACTCTCACGCTGCCACGGCAGAGCTGGGTAGTTGCAAGAGGCTCCATGGCCCGCAATCCTAAACCATTTACTCTCTGACCTTTTACAGAAGCGATTTGCTGACTCTTGGGCTAAGGCTGGGCCTCTAAGCCATAAAATGCCATGCAGTTTCCGCCTTGCTTGCTCGAATCCACTCTCTTAGAGCCCTGAGCTGCCCTGGAAGAAGTCCGACCATGGCCCGGCCGGCGTGGCTCAGTGGTTGAGCATTGCTCTATGAACCAGGAGGTCAGGGTTCGATTCCCGGTCAAGGGCACAGGCCCGGGTTGCAGGCTCGATCCCCAGTGTGGGGCGTGCAGGAGGCAGCCGATCCATGATTCTCTCTCATCAGGGATGTTTCTCTCTCTCTCTCTCTCTCTCTCTCTCTCCCTTCCTCTCTGAAATCAATACAAATATACTTTTTTAAAAAAGAAGAAGTCTGACCACCTAACCCTAACCAAAGCCACAAGGAGAACCAAACGCAGGCACCCTGCTCCACCATCCCAGCTGAGCCTAGACTTCAAAGGGCCCATCCCAGTGCCTCTTTCCCAGCCACTCAAGTCACCCCCGGACATCTGTCTCCCCACAGAGCCCCCGACTTCCTAGAACAGAGGCCAGCCAACCCACAGTGTCCTCGGCGAGGGCCTTTGTGAGCCACCCTCGGATACCAGTGCACCCATGGGACTGCGTTTGCTGCGGTTTGTTATAGAGCAATGCAGAACCAACACAGATCATGCCTACATGAGGAAGGGAAGGATGGGAAATTAGGAAACACACACACACACACACACACACACACACACACACACACACACACACGTGCAGGAAACCAACCAGTAAGTCCTCTCACAGATTTTCCCCATTCAGGTTACTCCCTCCCAGAGAATGGATTTCCCCCCGTCCCCCGCACAGAGCATCCAGCACAGTCAAAGCTCCAGAGAGCAGCTCCCGTGAGTCATCGCGGCGCCTGTGGGCGGGGCCGCCTTCCCTCCGCGGGGAGCTGTTTATTGCAGGCACGCAGGGCTGGTGTGCAGTTTGCACAGAAATGCCACTCACTGTGTTAGCAGAATAAAGGAGCAAATTATGAGTATCTCAAAACACATTAGAAGCATTTCCATGTCACAGCCATTCATGATGGAAATTCTTAGAAAGCTCCAAAGAGAAATGGGCTTCCTTAAAGGGACACCCACGGAAGCCCTGCCGCAGACACCAGACCGAGTGGCTGTGGAAGGTTCTGGCACTTCAGCAGCCCGCGGGCGTCAGCTCCCTGTGCGATCGCCGTGCAGCCAGCACCGGGGCGGAGGAGAGTCAGGGAGCAGGAGAAATAAAACCGGCACTATGTTGTTAGCAAGACTGTGTCTATAACATGTCCAAACGCAAAATCATTTTTCCAGGCCATCAAAAAGGTAATGATGGTTTTGCGAACCAATGTCACCCCAATAAATTCAATTTAAAAAATAATAATGCTTCGAAACTGCAGCCTTAGAAGGAATAAGTTCTATCAACATCAAAACCCTAAGTACACAACATAAACCTACCGGAGTGACGCAAGAAATCTACAGAGAACGCCGTAAAATGCTATTAATACTCTGAACAGAAATGCTTGGAAACCTACATTGTAAGACTTAAGAATGCAAAAATAGCGTTTTCCCCAGAGCAGCTAAGCTTAAGATCTATACATCGGCCAGTTTATTGTTGTCTTAATATCAATTTTATTACTTAAAGTTTCCAGTGCCATTATTGAGAATTTAAGATGCTTTAATGCTGAAATGATGAAAATGACATTTGGAATCATAAATGACATGTAACGCACACATGGCCCCCAACACCTTTCTTCTTTTTTAAAAGTATCCAAATTAGAGTCCAGCCAGCGTGGCTCAGCGGTTGAGCATTGACCTATGAACCAAAAGGTCACCGTTCGATTCCTGGTCAGGGCTCACGCCTGGGTTTCGGCTTGATCCCCAGTGGGGGGGGTGCAGGAGGCAGACAATCCATGATTCTCTCATCATTGATGTTTCTATCTCTCTCCCTCTCCTTTCCTCTCTGAAATCAATAAAATACATTTAAAGTTTTTAAAAAGTCAAAGTATAATGATAAAAGCATAATATGCTAATTAGACCAGACGTCCTTCCGGACAACCTTCCGGACGAAGCCACGGCAGCGTGGGGGCCGAGCCCCTTGCATGAATTTCGTGCGTCAGGCCTCTAGTAGAAATGATAAACAGCTATACTGGAAAGTCTTCGGGAGGCTCCGGATGGAGGGGCCCGAAACACAGGGCCAGCGGGTCCTAGGCGGGGCCCTACCATCAGACCCAGGAACTCGCCACCAGCCGGGGGGGGGGGGCACAGCAGCCCCACCCCAGTCAAATGAAAGGCAGTTGAACCACCCCCAACTGAGGAGTCCTTCTCTTCCTAATTGTTCCGGGACTAAGGCTGCCCGTGAGAATGGATCTTCGTATCCTGCAGGGAGAGTGTGCCAAGGTTGGCTGATTCTGAACCCAGATGTGGCTCCCGTATTTCGGGCACGGCTCCAAATGTAACGAGTTCGCCTCTGCCCTTGGCAAGGATGCATCGGGCCCTTCTCAGGCATCTCAGTCCCACGTCCCATGTCCCCAGAACTCCCGAGGCTGCGCTTGGCGGGCTCCCCTCCCTGTCCCCACCCCCAGGCCCCCAGCATGGGCTGGACTATGCTTCCTGGGCAAAGAGGTCAAGGTTAGCTCTGCAGTAGCCCTGGTGTAGAGAAGAATAAACCTCCTCTCCCCCCCCCCACACCCCCCCCATCAGCCTCTCATTTGCCACAGAAGGCCTTTCCCTGCTTCCTGTGGGCTGCCTGAACGTGGCCAGCACTTCATTGGACTCTTCTGTAGTGTTCTCGGGGAGTGTCTCTTTCTGTAGCATGTTTAGTGTTGCTCTGAGTAGTACAGGCAGTCCCCGACTTAGGATTTTTTTAACTGTACATATCCAGCAGGAACCAGACCTCAGACTTGGGCCTTTTCCTAAGTGGCAGATATTCTCTTGTGATGCAAGGCAGCAAACCACGGCTCCCAGCTAGGCACCGACCGTGAGGGTAAAGAACGGATGCTCTCCAGTGTTGCCAGCACCCTTTGGCTATTGTGTTCCGAGTCCATTGAAGGGGGGCGAGGCTAAGCTATGAGGTTCAGTAGGGTGGGTGTATTCAATGCATTTTCGACTTACGATCTTTTCAACTTACTATGGGTTTATTAGGACGTACGCCATCATAAGTTGAGGAGCATCTACACTGAGTGGCCAGATTACTATGATCTCTGAACGCATAATAATCTGGCCACTCAGTGTGTATATATATTAGAGGCCCGGTGCATGAATTCGTGCATGGGTGGGGTCCGGCCAGCCTGGCCAGGGCGAGGGGACGTGGGCGGTTGGCCGGCCTGCCTGCTGGTCGAACTCCTGGTCGAGGGGACAATTTGCATATTAGCCTTTTATTACATAGGATATACACTGAGTGGCCAGGTTATTATGCATTCAGAGATCATCATCATCTGGCCACTCAGTGTATATATTATATACACAAAATTATCTATCTACTGTGTCAACGTTTTACTAATTGGGTGAAGTGTAGAAATCTTACTTCCTTTTACAACTCTCTCCTCCCCCCCCCCTTTATAAGTGTCTTAAATATGTCCTCTACCTACACTGAGAACTACATAAGCCAGTGTTATAACTTTGCTTCAACCAGCCAACGTAAGTTAGAAAACTCAAGATGAGAATGAAGGTCTATTGCATTTATCCACATTTCTGCTGTCATTTTTTTCTTCCTTTCTGATGGACCAAGATTTCTTCTTTTGTCATTTTCTTTCCATTTAAAGAACTTCCTTTAGCCATTCCTAAGGGTAGGTCTGCTGGTAACAAATTCTCTTAGTCTTTTTGCCCTCACAAATGTCTTGATTTCCCCTTCATGCCTGAAGGATATTTTCGCTAGCTGTACAATTCTGCATTGAAAGTTCTTTTCTGCCTTAGCTGATCTGGCTCAGTGGGTAGAGCATCAGCCCAAGGACTGAAGGGTCCCGGGTTCGATTCCGGCCAAGGGCATGTACCTGGGTTGCAGGCTCAACCCCTGCCCTGGTCAGAGTGCGTGCAGGAGGCAACCAATCCATGTGTCTCTCTCACATCCATGTTTCTCTCTGTCTCTCCCCCTCCTTTCTACTCTCTCTTAAAAAAAAATCAATGGGAAAATAGCCTTGGGTGAGAATTAACAAAAAAATAAAAATAAATTTTAAAAGAAAGTTCTTCTCTTTCACACTTGAAAAATGTTCTGCCATTTCCTTCTGGCCCCTGTAGTTTCTGATGAGAAGAACCCACTATCACTTCCATTGTTTCCCCTACAGGGAGTGTCCTTTCTGTCTGGTTGATTTCGAGATATTTTCTTTGTCTTAAGTCTTCAGAAGTTTGACTATGATGAGCCTTGGCATGGATTTATTTAGGTTTATCCTATTTGGAGTTTGCTCAGCTTCTTGAATCTGTAGGTTTATGTCTTTTGCCAAATTTTGCCATTTTTATAAAATATTTTTTTATTGATTTCAGAGAGGAAGGGAGAGGGAGAGAGAGAAACATCAATGATGAGAGAGAACCGTGGACCAGCTGCCTCCTGCACGCCCCCACTGGGGACCAAGCCTACAGCCCGGGCTTGTGCCCTGACCCGGAATCGAACCGTGACCTCCTGGTTCATAGGTTCACGCTCAACCACTGAGCCACATGGGCAGGGCCAAATTTTGGGACTTTTTAGCCATTATTTCTTTGAATACTATTTCAGCTCTGCCTTCTTAGTCCTCTTCTTCTGAGACACCCATGATCTGAACATTCGGTTGTTTTGTTATAGTCTTACATGTCTCTGAAGCTCTGTTTTTGTGTGTGTGTGTGTGTTTTCAGTCTATTTTCTCTGTTGTTCAGATTGGGTGACTTCTGTTCTACCTTCAAATTCTCTGATTCTTTCCTCTGTCCTGTATTTTCTGCTATTGAGTGTATGCATGAATTTTTTATTTCAATTACTGCAATTTTAATTCTAAAAATTCTATCTTGATCCTCCTTATATGTTGGATTTCTTGCGGAGGCTTTAAAAATAGTTTTTTACAAGCCCGTCTGTAATTTGTTCATTGAGCACTTTTATGACAGCTGCTTTAAAATCCTTGTCAACTAGTTCTAACAATTCTGTCATTGGCTTGCCTTTTCTCATTCAAATGGAGATCGCCCCGGTTCTTGGAAAAAGAGATTTATTTCTAATGCAACCAGGCCATTTGTGTATAAGCTTCCAAATATTATTGAAACCTGGGCTGGCGGACTTCCTGTGCAGCCGGGAGGTGGGGCAGGTGAGGACACTGCCCGCTGCTGCCAGGTGGGGTGAAAGTCCAGGCTCTCAGTGGCCTGTGTTGACATGGGGTGAGGGTGTGTGCCTCCTTACTGCCAGAAAGGGGGGGTTCAGGTTCCTCACTGGTCCTCTATCATACCCCCCAGCTGGGAGGGTTCAAGGTGCTTCATTACTGCCTTCATGTGGTGGGGTGGCCTCACCGCCCATGAGCGGGGTGCAAGTCCCAGTCCCCCACGAGGCCTCCCGGACGCCACCCAGAGAGGAGGCCGGGGCACCTGTCACTGCTTGGCGGGGTGCAAGCCCAGGCCACGTATGGTTTTCGCTGCGCCAAGGGGTGGGGGTTCCTTACCACCCAGCAGGGATGCACGTTTCTCCTTCCCACTGAGTGGGGGAAGGGGTGGTGGGGCGCCTCCTCCCAGGCTGGCCAGGGTGGAAGTGTACCTCCTTGCTTGGCCTTGGGGTCCGAGGGGGGTCACAGTCTTTTCCTGTGGCGTTGGCCGGAGCACAGCGATCCTCTGGAAGATGCTGGCTTGTTGATCTGGCCTCTTCCTGGTGCTGGGGCGGAGAGAGCGGGCTCTGTGAGCAGCTTCCTTCTGGTCCGCTCTGTGCCCGTTGCTGTGTCCGGGTTGCTGGCCTCTAACCGGTGTGCCTCCCCTCCCCACTCTCCGTGTTTCACGTGCAGTCCCGGGAAGGCCATCCGCCCACCTTCTCCAAAGTGGCAGTCCCGAAGGTTCCCCTTTGGCCTCCGCCACAGCAGGAAATGGTTGCCCCACTGCTCCGCGTTCGGGTTTGGCAAGCCTCTTCTAGTGTAAGAGAGCCACGTGAGCGAGGAGCGTTCTTTTTCTTTCTTGAATTCACTGGAGAGAGATTTGTTGTTGCACTTACTCATGCGTTCATTGGTTGATTCTTGTATGTGCCCCGACTGGGGATCGAACCCACCACCTTGGCACAGTGGGACAGTGCTCCTAACCAACGGAGCTACCTGGCCAGGGCTGAGTGGGGAACATTCTTAGAAGATAAATGACCGGGTTGAAAAAACACCTTGAAAAGGTAAGCCCCTGCCAACAGCCTTTTGTCTCCCCGCTGTCAATCTATAGATATCAAAGGCTAAGTGACCGACCATACGTCCGTCCGACCATCCGACCGGCCGGTACATATGACGCACACTGGCAGTTTAAAAATAAACGTTGACTCGCGCATGCGTGATACATAGAAAGCTCTTGCTGGTGCCAATCGCACACGTGTGTTTCGATCTGTCATTGTCGATCATGAATTTGGTTGACAGTTCTATTATAGAGAAAGGGCGAATAGCAATATTAAAAAACTAGAGGCTCGGTACACGGGATTCGTGCACTGGAGGGGGGTGTGGCCTGCAGGGATCGGCCCACTGCAGGAGCAGCCGCTCATCCCGGTCAGCCGAGTGGCACTCCCACTGTGGAAGCGTACTGACTACCAGGAGGCAGCTCCTGCGTTGAGTGTCTGCCCCCTGGTGGTCAGTGAGCATCATAGCGACTGGTTGACTGGTCATTCTGGTCGTTCCACCATTTGGTTGCTGGGCTTTTATTATATAGGATATTTCTTCTAATTAATTTCCTTTCAATGTGCACAAATCCATGCACCAGGCCACTAGTATTATATAAAACAACATAGATCCAGTTTGGGGGTGACAAACTGAAGTCTGGGGGTTTCTGTGCATGCTTTTATTAAAGCTAATTGATATAAAAAATCTTCACATATTTAAAATGTATAATCTGAAAACTATGTATATAGTTTTATGTGTAATATAAGAATATATATAGTTTTATATTATTATATTTCATATCCATGAAATCATCACCACAATTAATATAGTGAACATACCTATGATTGGAAATAATTTTCCTGGTGTTCCTTTGCATTCCTCCCTCCAACCCCCTTCCCACCACACCCCTGCCCCAGGCAACCACTGACCTGCTTTCAGTCACTATAGGTTATTTTGCACATTTTACAGTTTTGTATAAATGGAATCATACGGTCCGGCTGGCGTGACTCAGCGGTTGAGCGTCGACTTATGAACTGGGAAGTCACAGTTCAATTCCCAGTCAGGGCACATGCCCGGGTTGCGGGCTCAGTCCCCAGTGTGGGGCATGCAGGAAGCAGCCGATCCATGATTCTCTCTCATCATTGATGTTTCTCTCTCTCTCTCTCCCTCTCCCTTCCTCTCTCTGAAATCAATACAAATATTTTTTTTAAATAATAATGCATGGAATCATACAATATATACTCATTATCATCTGGCTTCTTGCACACAGCGGAAAGATTCTGTGATTCATACATGTTGTTGATGTATCACTAACTCATCTCTGTTAGTGCTGAATAGGGTTCCACTGGATGGATGCACCACAATTTGTTTATCTAGTCACCTGTTGATGGACATCTGGGTGGTTGCCAATTTTTGCCTCTTACAGAGAAAGCTGCTATGAATATTCACTGACTAGTACCAGCCTTTGTATGGATATATGCTTTCTTTACTCTCGGATAAAGACCTGGGAGTAGGGTAACTGCATTATAATGTAAGCATGTGTTTAACTTTTAAGAAACAGCCAAATATTTTCCAAAGTGTTTACACCATGTCACAGCTCCGCCAGCACCCTCTGCCTCCCCGCAGTGGCTGAGGTAGTGGTGTCTCATGGTTTCATTTTAATGCCCCTATTGAGAGTGAGGCTGCGAAGCACCTTTTCAAGTGCTTTTTGCCATTCATATATCTTTTTTGGTGAAGCGTTCGTTCAAATCATTTGTCCCAATTTTATTGTGTTGTTTGTTTCCTTATTATTGAGTTTTGAGAACTTTTTAAAAATATATTTTTATTGATTTTTTACAGAGAGGAAGGGAGAGGGAGAGAGAGTCAGAAACATCGATGAGAGAGAAACATCAATCAGCTGCTTCCTGCACACTCCCCACTGGGGATGTGCCCGCAATCAAGGTACATGCCCTTGACCGGAATCGAACCTGGGACCCTTGAGTCCGCAGGCCGACGCTCTATCCACTGAGCCAAACTGGTTAGGGCGAGAACTTTTTAATATATCTTAGACACAAATCCCTTATCAAATACATGGTTTGTAATGAAAAATAGAATTACGACAGACACGAGGAAAGATTGAAAGCAGGACTGAAGGAGACATTTGGGCACCCATATTCATAGCAGCTTCATTCACAATGGCCAACCCACGTGGCCATCCATGAATGAATGGATTAAAAAATGTGGCATGTCCACACAATGGAATATTATTCAGCCTTAAAAATGAGAACAATTCTGACATGTGCTACAACATGGATGAATCTTGAGGACATTACGCTAAGTGAAATTAACCAGCCACAAAGAGACCAACACTGTATGATTCCACTTATGTGATGTACCTAGAGTGGCCAAATTTACAGACAGAAAGTAGAACGGTGATTGTCAGGGGTCGGGGGAGGGAGAGTGGCGAGTTATTTAATGAGTATAGTTTCAATTTTGTAAAATGAAAAGACTTCTGGAGGTTGGTTGTATGACTATGAATGTACTTAACACTATTAAACTCTACACTTAACATGGTGAATGCAGCTTGGCCGGTGTGGCTCAGTGGTTGAGCGTCGACCTATGAACCAGGAGGTCCACACGGAGGATCAAGCCCGCAACCCAGGTATGCGCCCTGACCTGGAATCGAACTGTGATGCTCAACCACTGAGCCACACCGGCCGGGCTCTTTCATTTTTTAAACTTCCCTTTTCTCTATGTGTCTAATTTTGGATAGTTTCTACTATTCTGTTTTCAAAATCACTATTTTTTTTTCTTCTCCAAAATCATAAAGGACAAAAAATACCTATCACCAACAAGGTTTGAGAGTTTATTTCTTTATTTTTAAAATATGTTCTTATTTATTAGTATAGTTAATGGTGAAATATCGGACATTTTCTCCTTCAAAGCAGAAAGAAGGTAAGAATGCGGTTCTCACCCCTTCTTTCAACAGCGTGTTGGAAGCCTGACCTAGTGCGACAAAGCATGATTGTTTATTTAGAAACCCTGAAGGAAATGCGCAGCTGCCACCTTAAGTTTCAGTCACAGATGCAAAATTAATTTGCTTAAACCCGCTGTATTTCATAAGCCACTAGCAAATGATTGCAAAATAAAATTAAAAATTAATTTTTACGTACAACGTCATCAAAAAACCACAAAATACTTAGGAATAAATTTAACGTAGGCAAGACCTCGGTGCTAGAAAACGTTTTTGAGAGAAACTAAAGAAAAACTAGATGGGGAGGTAGATCGGGTCCATGAATGGGAAGGCTCAATATTGCTAATCTGTCAGTGCTCCCGAGATTGAGCCAGAGACTCAATGCCATCCATATCCAAACACCAGCAATTGTTTTTGTAGACATTGAAAATCTAGTTCTAAAGTATACACCGAGTGGCCAGATTATTATGATCTCTGAACGCCTAATAATCTGGCATATATATATATATATATATATATTAGAGGCCCGGTGCATGAATCCGTGCATGGGTGGGGTCCAGCCAGCCTGGCCAGGGGCAGGGGGAGGGGACATGGGCGGCTGGCCGGCGTGCCTGCTGGTCAAACTCCTGGTCGAGGAGACAATTTGCATATTAGCCTTTTATTATATAGGATATACACTGAGTGGCCAGATTATTATGCATTCAGAGATCATCATCATCTGGCCACTCAGTGTATATGGAAATTTAAAGGACCTAGAATATCCAAGGAATTTGAAAGGGCAAAACGAAAGCATGGGAACTTTCACTACCCGAGTTCCAGGCTTATGGGGAAGCCACACTGGTCATGAGAGTATGGCACATAAATTGACAAGCAGAATAGAGAGCCGTGAATAGACCCGCACTTACATAGTCATTTGATATTTTTACAAAAGCACCAAAGCAATAGAATAGGGAAAGGGAAGTTTATGCAACAAATGAGGCCATAATAACTGGCTCTCCCAGTGGAAAATGTGACTGTCGACCTCTATCTCACACCATCTACAAAAATTATTTCCCCAAAAAATTATTCTGAGATGGACCACACACCTGTGTGTTAAGTGGTAAAACCATATATTTTTAAAAAGAAAACGTTAGAAGAATATCTTCATGATTTGGGATAAAGTTGGCTTAGCAGGTCACAGAAAAACATTGATAAACTAGATTTCATCAAAATTAAAAACTGTGCTCATCAAAAGACAACATTAAGCCCTAGCCAGTGTGGCTCAGTGGATAGAGCATCGGCCTGCAGACTGAAGGGTCCTGGTTGGATTCCCGGTCAGGGCACAGGCCCGGGTTGCGGGCTTGATCCCCCAGTGAGGGGTGTGCAGGAGGCAGCCAATCGGTGAATCTCTCTCATCATTGATGTTTCTGTTTCTCTCTCCCTCTCCTTTCCTCTCTAAAATCAATAATATATATATTTTTTTTTTTTAAAGATAACAATAAGAATATTGAAAGACAGTCTATATGCTGGGAAAAATATTCAGAGAATACATATCTGACAAATAACTAAGAATTCTATAACTCAATAATAAAAAGACAACCCACCTTAAAATGGACAAAAAATTTGAATACTTCTCAAAAGAAAATAAACAAATGGCCAGTTATCCACATGAAAAAGTGATCAAGGCCATTAGTCATTAGAGAACTACAAATTAAAGCCACAGTGAAATACCTCTATACACCTATTAGAATGGCTAAATTAAAGTGACTGACAACCCAGGCCTGGCTTGTGTGGCTCAGCGGTTGAGCGTCGACCTATGAACCAGGAGGTCATGGTTCGATTCCCATTCAGGGCACATGCCCAGGTTGCGGGCTCCATTCCCAGTAGGGAGCGTGTAGGAGGCAGCCGATCAGTGATTCCCTCTCATTATTGATGTTTCTCTCTCCCTCTCCCTCTCCCTTCCTCTCTCTGAAATCAATAAAAACATATTTTTAAAATAAATACTAGTAAATAAATAAAATGACCGATGACCCCAAATGTTGGGGATGATGTAGAGCAACAGGAACTCTCAACCCCTGTTGGTGAGAATATAAAACGGTACAACTTTGAAAAAAGACCTAGCACATAGCCAGTCCCTTCCTTCTTTTGAATTCTGCCTGCTACCCCAGGGACTCTATGGCAGAGAGTGTGCCACGGTTTTTCCTTCCCCAGTAGAAACTGAGGTTGCTTAATCTTTTTTGCTATTAAAAATTACTCTCCAAAAATCCTGGTCCAGATTACTTATAAAAAAGATGATTTTTAAGAATATTGTGTATCAAAGAAAAGAATATTATATATCAATACCTGATCCCCCACAGTCTTGCCAACACGAGCTATTATGAGTCTTTTTCATTTGTTAGCTATCCAAAGGGTGAAAACTGTTTTTGAGAGTTGCTGAGGTTGTGAGTCTCTTAATATTTTATTGGCAGTGTATGTGTTTTGGTGTGTGAATTGCCTTTTCCTATTCTTTGCTTCCCTCTCTATTGGATTTGACCTTTTCAGGTTTATTATATATTCTGGATGCAATCTTTTGTCAGTTATCATATTGAAAATTTAAAAATATTGTCTCCTACTTTGTGGCTTATGGTTTCACTGTCTTTAGTTTCCTTGGATTGACATACGTTTTCAGTGTATTCAAATGTATAAGCCTTTCCTTATGGTTTGCACTTATTATGTCTTATTTAAGAAATTTGCCAATATTATAAGATCATAAAATCATTCTCTATTTTACATCTGAAACGAATATAACATTATATACCAACTATTCTTTTAAAAATATACTCAGAATATCTCCTAAAAAGTTTTCCAGATATTTCTCTCTGCAAATATAGAATCCTATCTAATAAAAGAGTAATATGCAAATTGACCATCACTCCAACACACAAGATGGCTGCCCCCATGTAGTTAAAGATGGATGCCCCCATCTGGACACAAGATGGCCACCTCAAGATGGCCAGCAGGGGAGGGCAGTTGGGAGGGACCAGGCCTGCCAGGGAGGGCAGCTGGGGGCGATCAAGCCTGTAGGGGAGGGCAGTTAGGGGTGAACAGGCCGGCAGAGGAGGGAAGTTGGGGGCGACCAGGCCTGCAGGGAAGGGAAGTTGGGGAGGACCCAGGCCTGCAGGGGAGAGCAGTTGGGGGGGGGGAGCAGGCCTGCAGTGGAGGGTAGTTAGGGGCAAACAGGCTGGCAGGGGAGCAGTTAGGCATCAATCAGGCTGGCAGGGGAGTGGTTAGGGGGTGATCAGGCTAGCAGGCAGAAGCAGTTAGGGGCAATCAGGAAGGCAGGCAGGCGAGCAGTTGGGAGCCAGCAGTCCTGGATTGTGAGAAGGATGTCCGACTGCCCATTTAGGCCCGATCCTGGTAGGACATCCCTCGAGTGGTCCCAGATTGGAGAGGGTGCAGGCTGGGCTGAGGAACACCCCCCCCCTGTGTACGAATTTCGTGCACTGGGCCTCTAGTCTGTATAATAAGAAAACAGGATGACATCATGCATACTGTTCCATAACCCGTTGTTTTGTCATTGAGCAATAAATTTGGAACATCTTTTCATTGAATAAATGTGTCAGTAGTGTTGTGGGTGGGGTTTCCCAGGAAACAGACTCAGACAGAGATTTGTGTGCAGGAAGTTTATGAGGTGATGTTTTCAGGATCAGATGTGTGGGGGGAGGGAATAGAACAGGGTTAGACAAGAGAACAAGCTAGCAACGGTGCAGGAGCGACAAGGCCCCCCACTCCGTAGCTTAGAGGGCCCCGTGGCATCGCCCTGGGTTGAAGAGGGCTGGGCCTTATACTCCCCTGGTGTTAGATGTGGGCTGGCCCCCTGGGAAGGGGCATGACATCGGGCCTGGCAGCTGACTGCAGCAGAGTACGATTCCTGGAGAGAGCTGGCAGGTGAAGGCGGGCCGCCTGCAGCGCTCCCAACAGCTGGGACCCCTGAAGGCATAGCTCAGCAGCACATCCATCCGTCAGGGGCATTTGACTACAAATAGCAGAACACGCGGCTGATCCTTTACTTTGGGAATGAGAGTCAGTCTTGGCCCTGGCCAGGCAGCTCAGTTGGTTAGAGCATCATCCAATATGCCAAGGTTGAGGGTTCGATCCCCAGTCTGGGCACATACAAAAATCAATCAATGAATGCATAAATAAGTGGGATAATAAATCGATGTTGTCTCTCTCTCTCTCTCTCTCTCTCTCTCTCTCTCTCTCTCTCTCTGTATACTCAATAAATAAAAATTGTTTAAGAAAGAGTCAATCTCACCCAGCCAGCATGGCTCACTGGTTGAGCATCGACCTATGAACCAGGAGGTCACAGTTTGATTCCCGGTCAGGGCACATGCCTGGGGTGTGGGCTGGATCCCCAGTGTGGGGCGTGCAGGAGGCAGCCAATCCATGATTCTCTCTCATCATGGATGTTTCTCTCTCTCCCTCTCCCTTTCCCTTCCTCTCTGAAATCAATAAAAAAAAATTTTTTTAATAAAAATAAAAAGTCAGTCTCACTTAGCAGAGGTCTGTAGTAGGAGATTGTTGCCATCCACAGTATCTGTCCTTTTTAAAAAAAAAATCAGCAAAGTAGAAATGTCCCCAGAAGTCCCCTTGCATGTAATTGGCCAGAACTGGGTCAGAGGTCCATCGCGAGGTGCAGGGGGAGCTGGGAAAGTGGGAGCAGGGTCGTCATGATTGGGGGCCTGGAGCAGCGCGGGCTGCTGCCCTGGACAGTCTGGCATCTGTGAGCTCAGAGGAAAGGAGACAGGATGTCAGACATGCGCACTGACGAGGCCGGCCAGGAACAGGCCTCTGCACAATTCCTGCGTGTGGATACAGCTTCCTGAAGCGGCCCCCAGACTGCTGGGCATGGGGGGGTCTCTAGCCTTTTGCTGTTCCCCCCTGTGCCGCATCAACACTCCTGTTATTGTTCTCCGCCCATAGCCTCCGTTATTTCTCCAGGATGAGATGCTACCTGGGTGACGGCCACACTGAGGGGTGTACCTTTAAGAATTCGGATACATAGCACCAGGATGCACCTGCAGAAGTTCTCTGCGAATTTGTTTTCCCCGAGCAGGGAAGGAAGAGACTGGCCTCCCCGATCCTGGACACTCACGTTCCGGTTCATTTCCAGCCGGGAGCTGGTCTTTATTTATTAATTATTATTTTTTTAATATATTTTATTGATTTTTTACAGAGAGGGAGAGGGAGAGTTAGAAACATCGATGAGAGAGAAACATTGATCAGCCACCTCCTGCACACCCCCTTACTGGAGATGTGCCCCCAACCAAGGTACATGCCCTTGACCGGAATGGAGCCTGGGACCCTTGAGTCCGAAGGCCGACGCTCTATCCACTGAGCCACACCGGCCAGGGCCGGGAGCTGGTCTTTACAAAGGGCGGTTTCCATGGGCATTCGGAATTGATTTTGATTGGCCATGCCTGCTCATTTTTGCCCCGTGGTCCCCCCAAAACGTGCTTTGGAGAGGACTGAGCTGTAGGCAGTGTTTGCTGTTGCGCTGCAAAGGTTCATTGCAACAGGCCTGAGCTTTCTGCTGACCCAGGCAGGGAGCAGGCGCAAACACTGTTTCCTTCTCAGCAGAGGCGGGATTCCTGATGTTTCCTTTTAAGCTTGGGCGGAAGAATTTCAGGCCTTGCAGCACCATTTGTTAAAATTGTTTACTGATAATGAGTCTGAAGACTGACAGGTGACCTTGGTGTGGCACACCCTGTCCTTCACCACCACCCCCAGCCCCCTCCCACCCCCCAGGGCTCTGCTGTTACATTTCAGGAAAACGACTGGGTGTTCCCAATACCTAAGCCTATATTCATAATTAGCATTTGCGCTAGCTGCAGAAGCGCTGTGCAAAAGGGCTTTATAATATGAATATTTTCGTGACCTATAAATTGCACTCTGTATGAGTGCCACCAATGTTTTAAAAATATCACTCAGAAAGGAAGAAGGAGAGAAAAATCATTTTGCTAATTAATCCAGTGAAGAAGGATGACAGGAATCTAGGAACGCATGTCACAGCGATCTGACTGGGAGGCAAGGCCGTTCTGTTTTTAAAACATTTGCAGCTTCTCTTTTCTTCCTGAAAGGGGGTTAACAGCTATCGTTATGGTCAAAACAATCACACTGCTACAAATCCAGCAAAACAACTTGAATATTTTACTATCTCTGAGTATCTCAATATACTGTACTAAAATGGCTGGGCCGAAACCCGTGTGGCTCAGTGGATAGAGCATCGGCCTGCGGACTGAAGGGTCCCAGGTTCGATTCCCGTCAAGGGCATGTACCTTGGTTGCGGGCACATCCCCAGTGGGGCATGTGCAGGAGGCAGCTGGTCGATGTTTCTCTCTCATCGATGTTTCTAACTCTCTCTCTCTCTCCCTTCCTCTCTGTAAAAAAATCAATAAAATATATTTTTAAAAAATAAAATGGCTGGAATAATTTTTATTGTATTTTATGGCTCTTGTATAATCATTGTTGTACTTTATAATTCTTGCACATGTTATGGTCTGGCATGTAAGTACTAGTTATTTACTAGCTCAGAAAGATATTCCCTAAGTCCGCATGCTTTTAAGGTTAAAGATATAGAAAAGTGAATTTAGTCAAAAATGATATTTGCTATATTATGATTTCTAAATGTTATCTTTTAAATAGACAGTAATAAAATAAACTACCTTAGTACAAAAGTCTGATGTGAAAATCATGGCTGCTACAAGAGTATACTTAAGTATATCATAATAGTGAAGATGAAAAGGCATTAGAATGCCCAGTTCAGATGAGAATGCAGGGCAGATGAGTGCTCTGCAGATTACAGGCGGAAATGGACTGCCGTGTAGCTCTTTTGTGAACCAATTTAGCAATAAAACAGCGCAATTACTCATACCTCTGACCGAATTCAATTTGTATCTGAGAGTCTTGTAATCTAAGATAATAATCCTACATCAAGAAAAACCTGCATATACAAAGATAGTTGTTAAAGCATTATTCTTTTTTATTGTTAATCCTCACCCAAGGATACGTTTTCCATTGATTTTTAGAGAGAGTGTAAGGGAGGAAGGGAGAAAAAGGGAGGAGGAGAGAGAGAGAGAGAGAGAGAGAGAGAGAGAGAGAGAGAGAGAGAGAGAGGGAGGGAGGGAGGGAGGGAGGGAGAGAGAGAGAGAGAGAGAGAGAGAGAGAGAGAGAGAGAGAGAGAGGAGAGAGAGATGCCAAAACCGGTTTGGCTCAGTGGATAGAGCGTTGGCCTGCGGACTGAAGGGTCCCAGGTTCGATTCCAGTCAAGGGCATGTACCTTGGTTGCGGGCACATCCCCGGTAGGGGGTGTGCAGGAGGCAGCTGGTCGATGTTTCTCTCTCATCGATGTTTCTAGCTCTCTATCCCTCTCCCTTCCTCTCTGTAAAAAATCAATAAAATATATTTAAAAAGAGAGAGAGAGCCGAGACCGGTTTGGCTCAGTGGATGGAGCGTCGGTCTGCGGACTGGAGGGTCCCAGGTTCGATTCCGGTCTAGGGCATGTGCATTGGTTGCGGGCACATCCCCGGTGGGGGGCGTGCAGGGGGCAGCTGGTTGATGTTTCTCTCTCATCGATGTTTCTAGCTCTCTGTCCCTCTCCCTTCCTCTCTGTGAAAAACCAATAAAATATATATATTTTAAAAAATAAAAATAAAAAAAAATAAAAAGAGAGAGAGAGACAGAGAGACAGAAAGAGAGAGAGGTGAGAGAGACCCATCGATTAGTTGCCTCCCATATGCACCCAGGGGCTGGGATTGAACCTGCAACCCAGATACGTGCCCTTGACCAGGAATCGAACCCGAAATTATACACAGCTTAGGCATCCAAAAAGTGGAGACGAATTAATAAATGATGAAGCCATTGAAGTTTTATTCAAACTATAGTCTATCTACATAGTGAGCTTGAATAAGGCCATGAAATGGAGTGAGGACGCTCTCTGTTGCTGTTAGTGATCTGTAAGATACGGTGCTAACTGAAAAAGGCAAGGTGCAGCGAAGTTGTATAGAAAGGAGTATATTTTGGAAATATGCATATAGGCACGTATTTTCTGATAGTTTTCAAAATAAAACAATGAAAAGGTAAAGCCAAAACGAATAAAAAGTGGTTTCCTAAAGCGGGAGGGAGAGAATGTGGAAAGCTCAAAAATGGCATCTGGCCCTAGCCCACTTGGCTCAGTGGATAGAGCATCGGCCTGCAGACTGAAGGGTCCCAGGTTCGATTCCGGTCAAGGGCACATGCCTGGGTTGCGGGCATGATCTCCAGTAGGGGGCGTGCAGGAGGCAACTGATCAGTGATTCTCCTCATTGATGTTTCTATCTCTCTCTCCCTCCCTCTTCCTTCCTCTCGGAAATCAATAAAAATGTTTTAAAAGAAAACAATTTAAAAAATGGCATCGAGACCTCTCTGAATGCTTTGTGTAAACGTTGGCCCCAAGGACCCGTTGGTCTGCATGATCAGTAGGACGTGGCGGAAGCTATGGTGTGTACATTCCACGATTGGGCTCTTACAAGACAATGTGGCTTCAGTTTGACTCTTTCTTTCTCTTGGGTCGCTTGTTTTGGGGGAAACCAATTGCTCTCTGGAGCAGTCCCACATAGTGAGGATCTGAACCCTGCCAACAGACACATGAGTGAACCACCTATTTTTATTTATTTGTTCACCCTCACCCGAAGGTATTTTCCCATTGATTTTTAGGGAGAGTGGAAGAGAGAGGGAGAGACTGAGAGAAGCATCGATGTGAGAGAAACACATCGATTAGTTGCCTCCTGCACGCGCTCTGACCAGGACCGGGGCCAGGGAGGAGCCTGCAACTGAGGTACATGCCCTTGACAGGAATCGAACCCGAGACCCTTCAGTCCGCAGGCCGACGCTCTATCCACTGAGCCACACCGGCTAGGACATGAACCATCTTGAGAGCAGATCGCCCAGCCCCAGTTAAGCCCTAAGATGGCTGCAGGCCCGGCTGACGTCTTTCCATTTCATGAGACCCTGAGCCAGAACTACCGCCCCGCTAAGCCGATCCAGATTTCTGACCCTGGTAAACGGTGAGGCAATAAATGCTTGTGATTTTAAGCCACTAAATTTGGTTATGCAGCAACAGATCACTAATATACATTGGACCCATAAAATTGTTCAAAGTAATTTAAAAACTGAGTATAATAAAGAAAAAAAAAAGCTCTCCTTCAAAATGGAAGAAGAGCCCTGGCCGGTGTGGCTCAGTGGATAGAGCGTCGGCCTGCGGACTGAGGAGTCCCAGGTTCGATTCCGGTCAAGGGCATGTACCTTGGTTGCGGGCACATCACCAGAATGGGGTGTGCGGGAGGCAGCTGATCAATGTTTCTCTCTCATCGGTGTTTCTAACTCTCTATCCCTCTCCCTCTCTCTCTGTAAAAAATCAATAAAATATATATATATTTTTTAAAATGGAAGAAGAACTGAAACAAATGAACCTAAATAACTACATATCAATTTGGGGCCAAAACTACCCAGAATAATTATTCGGGATGACCTGCAAACACAGTATTTTCACTGTGCATCCTAGTGGGCTGGATCCTAGGGACAAAAAGAACTGCAAATAAATCTCCAGTGGCAGTCAGGGATCTAACTGTTAGCAATGACATTGGTACTGTTACCCTGACACTATTCTAGCGATATAGTAGCGTAAAGCAAGCAAGTTATTATGCTAATATCATTAAGAACCAAGACTTTATACATGAGAGAGAGAGAGAAACACAAAATCAAAGAAATTAAGTAATTTCTATTGGATGTAGCAGTATTAATGCATAATTTCTTTTTCTTTTTCTAAAAATCACACCTTTCCTAGCTCTGTGCCCTGGAAAGACCTAAGAGAAATAACAACACAATAGCAATAAAGACCCAGCGTCCCGATTGTCGTGGCTAAATATAAAATCAAACAAACAAACAAACCAACATATACAGAGCTCCGTGGGGAAATGACTCAGTTCAGTTCCGAGGCTGGAAACGTAAAAGATGAACCTGAATATCCTGTCTTATTAGAAATTAAGAATTACAAAGTCACATTAAATGACTGAAAAAAAAACCTTTTAAAAAAATAATATGTTTTTTAATTGATTTTCAAAAGAGAAAGAAACATCCAGGAGAGAAACACCAATCAGCTGCCCACAACCCAGGCATGTGCCCAGACTGGGAATCCAACCTGTCCCCTCCTTTTTTTTTTTTTTTTTAGTGTTCTTTCATTCCATTCTTTTTATTCCCCACCCCCAGCCTCACCACCCCATTGTCTGTGTCCATGCCCATATGCAGACAAGTTCACTGGCTGATCTCTCCCCACCCCGCCCTGCCTTCCTCTGAGGTTCCACAGTCTGTTCGTGCTGCTCTGACTCTAGTCCCCTCTTGATGCATAGAAGGAAGCTCAGCCAACTGAGCCACACCAGCCAGGGTTTTTTAAACCAGTTTTTAAAGGGGACTCTCCTGGCCCAAGATTGGACAATTTGCGCATCCAAAAGCATACTGACTGCAAAGTAGTACATTTAGAACTATGAGTTCTAAATGGCTTTAAAAAATAAAACCTCAAAAAAAATAAAATAAAATCTCCATGGTCACTTTTTTGGAGGCTGCTAGGACACCAACTTATTAATCAATTAATCAACTAATTGGCAGCAAAAAAAAAAAATCAAACATTTATCCTGCCTGAGTATTTCAGAGCAGCCAGAATTGATGAGAAAGTTCTTCATTATAAAGGCATTCAAACTCTGAAAGAATGACAGAACTGGAAAATCACCATTTCCTGAAGGAGGGGCCTGGGTTATAGAAATGGTTTAATATCCTGATCTAAGGGGATGCTGCATGGCTGCATAGCATGTAATTATTCACCAGGCAGTTCACTTAATTTTTGTGCATTTTATTGTAGTTAAGTATACCTCAATTTAATCATTTTACCCCCACTTAAAGATTATACCTCAATTTTTAAAAATCACCATTGTGCCCGGCTGGCGTGGCTCAGGGGTTGAGCATTGACCTATGACCCAGGAGGTCAGGGTTCGATTCCTGGTCAGGGCACAGGCCTGGGTTGCAGACTCAATCCCCAGTGTGGGGCGTGCAGGAGGCAGCTGATCC